>NW_026622997.1:490416-820833 GCF_023065955.2 Ursus arctos
GAAGCAACCTAGTGACCATTCCTGGATGAATGGCTAAAGAAAACATGGTGTACGTATACACACGATGGAATACTACTGAGCCATAAAAAGAACAAAACCTCGCCGTTGGCAACACCATGGATGGATCTAGAGGGAGTAACGCTAAGTGAACTAAGGCAGGCAGGAAAGACAAACACCATACGAGTTCACACATCTGTGGAATTTAGGAAACAAAACAAATGAACAAACAAAACAGGAGACAAACAAAAAACATAGACACTTAAACACAGAACAAATAAGTGGTTACGAGAGGGGAGGAGGATCGCTGATGGGTGATATAGATAAAGGGGATATAGAGTACCCTTCTCAAGTGGGACACTGAAAAATGGACAGAATCGCTCAATCGTTATAGTGTGCACCTGGAACTAACAGAACACGCTGTGTCAATTATAATCAAATGCAAAAAGTAAAGACGATTAGAAAACATATTTCAGGGGCGCCTGGGTGGCACAGCAGTTGGGCGTCTGCCTTCGGCTCAGGGCGTTATGGGATCGAGCCCCACATCAGGCTCCTCTGCTATGAGTCTGCTTCTTCCTCTCCCACTCCCCCTGCTTGTGTTCCCTCTCTTGCTGGCTGTCTCTATCTCTGTCGAATAAATAAATAAAATCTTTAAAAAAAAAAAAGAAAACATATTTCATTGCCTTATCCAGGGTAATATTTTGCTATGACACCTGGCTCCTCTTCAATTTTGTAGATTCGTGGTCAAGTCTCACCAGCTTCCTCAGTGCATTCTTCATGTCCTTATTCCGTAGGGTATAAACAAGAGGGTTGAGACTTGGAGTGATGATTGTGTAAAAGACCGTGAGGAACTTGCCCTGGTCTTGAGAGGCACTGTTACCTGGTTGTAGGTACATGTAGATAATAGTTCCATAGAATATGGACACAACAGTGAGATGGGATCCGCAGGTATTAATTGCTTTTTGTCGGCCTGCGTTTGACTTTATTCTCAGCACAGCTTTGGCGATGTAGCCATAGGATATAAGAATAAGGCTGAGGGGCGTAAGGACAATGACGATGCCTAAAGCAAAAACAGACATTTCAACTCTTGTGGTGTCTATACAAGCTATTTTGACCATAGCTGGCAACTCGCACAAGAAATGGTCCACGAGGTTGTTTCCACATCGAGGCAAATTCAGGGTGAGTGTACATAATATCACAGAGTTGGCCAAACTAATGCTCCAGACTGTGATTACCATCCTGAGACAGAGATGGGGGTTCATGATGACGAAGTAATGCAAGGGCTTACAGATAGCTGTGAAACGATCATAGCACATAACACCTAGGAGGAGGCACTCAGTGGACCCCAACCACATATAAACGTAGAGTTGAGTGACACAGCCCTCATAACTGATGGTCTTGTCAGGTCCCCACAAGTTAACCAGCATTTGAGGGACGACGCTAGTTGTGAAGCAGAGATCCAGGAAAGATAAATTCCTGAGGAAAAAATATATTGGCGTGTGGAGATGGGGATCCAGGAGAGATGCAAGGATGATGGCTGTGTTACCCACCCAGGTAATGAAGTAGAAGATAGTGACAACTCCTGAGAGGACCATCTCCAGTTTGGGATGGTCAGAGAAACCAAGCAGAACAAAACCGTGTAGAGAAGTGCAATTGTTTTGGTCCATAGCCCCTCAGTGACCAAGTCCTAGAACGAGAAGAGTAGAAGGAGGTGAAGGAGGATGGGGATGAAGATGAGGAAGAAGAGGAGCAGGAGGAGCAAGAAGGGGGGAGGAGGGGGAGGAGGGAGAGGAGGAGAAGGAAGAGAAATATGTCAGTACAGACTATCTACATGGTTTAATTAAATACAGAATATTAAAGGGAAATAATTTATGTTAATACTTCAAAAATAATGGGTAAAAGTAAATGTAAGAGCCAAGTAAACTGGTCTTTGTTGTAGATCCTTTTATAGTGACGTTTAACATTATATTTTTATCTAGGTGAGCTTGGCGAGGTTACTCTTAAAGTCAAGTTCTGAAATTTCTCATATTTAAGTTTGGAACTTTGGGATAGATCTGTTTCTAACGTGATGGGACCCTCCGATTCTGTACAAATCTTCTTGGCTTGAAATAGTGAACACACTCTTTTATTGGTCAGCAAATTCACCTATAAAATGTAATTATTTTGTGAATGTCAGAACGAGGCAGAGTGTTCCTCTCTTTTCAAATCTTGGTGAGTAGCACTGTTGATGTCCGGTTTCTTGTGTGGGGGATAAGGCATTTATCTTGGGCACATTTATCTCTCTCATCCCAATACCTAACTTGTCACCCAAACTGGGAAGCTTGAATGCAAATTACACTTTAACTATCCTCTCACTTTTAAAAAGCTTCCACAATCTCTACCATAATCCAAAGCACTCTCGTCTCCTTTCTAGATTCTGGCAACTGTCTTCATTCCTTATCCTGACTTTTTAAATTCTTTTTAAAATTTTTTCATTGTTTAAACAATATTAGTTAGTGAATATGCAATGTAATATTAGTGAATATACAATGTAATATTAGTTTCAGGTGTAGAATTTAGTGATTCAATCGTCCATACAACACCCAGCGCTCATCAGAAGTGCCCTCCTCATGTCATACGCAAACAAGGAATCATGGAACACTACTTCAAAAGCTAACGATGTACTGTATGGTGACTAACATATCATAATAAAAAAAAGGAGAAGAAAAAAGAAAATGAAGTACCAAGGAGTGAAGTGGAAAAAAAAAAAAGGAAAGAAAAAAGGAAGTGCCCTCCTTAGTCCCATCACCTAGTCATCCTATCCCCCTACCCACCTCCCTTCTGGTAACCATCAGTTTGTTCTCTCTAGTGAAGAGTCTGTTTCTTGGTTTGCCTCTCTGTTTTGTTTTTATTTTCCCCCATCATGTTCATTTCTTTTTGTTTCTTAAATTCCACATATGAATAAAATGATATGGCTTTGTCTCTCTCTGACTGACTTATTTTGTTTAGTATAATACTCTCTAGCTCCGTCCATGTCATCGCAAATATATACACCACATCTTCTTTATCCTTTCCCTAGTCGATGGCAATTTAGGTTGTTTCCAAAATTTGGCTATCATTGATAAAGCCGTTATCCACACTGGGGTGCGTGTATTCCTTCATAGTAGTGTTTTTGTATCCTTCAGCTAAACACCTAGTAGTGCAAAATAGAAAACCCAAAAATAACCCACAACTGTAGTGTCAATTAGTCTCCAACAAAACAGGAAAGAATCCCCAGTGGAAACAAGAGAGTGTCTCAAAATTGGTGATGGGAAAACTGGACAGCAACATGCAAAAGAATGATACTGGACCACTTACTTATATCAGACAGAAAAAATAAATTCAATTCGGATCAAACACCTAACTATGAGTCAGGAAACCATTAAAATCCTGGAGGAGAACACAGGCGGTAACCTGTTTGACATCAGCCACAGCGTCTTCTTACTAGATATGTCTCCCGTGGCCAGCGAACCAAAGCAAGAATGAACTATTGAGACTCTGTCAAGATAAAAAGCTTCTGCATGGTGAACGGCACAGTGAACCAAATTAAAAGGCAACCTATGACATGAGAGAAGATATCTGCAAATGACACATCTGATAAGGGGTAGTATCCAAAATACATAAAGAACTTATAAAGCTCAACCCCCAAGACACAAAGAGTCCAGTAAAGAAAGAAAAGGGCAGAAAACACGTATAGACATTTCACCAGAGAAGACATTCAGATGGCTAACAAACTCATGAAAGGTGCTCGTCATCATTTATCACCAGGGAAATACAAATCAAAAGTACCATGAGATACCACCTCACACCGGTCAGAATGTCTAAAATGAACACACAGGAAACAGGTGTTGGAGAGGCTGCGGAGGAAGAGGAACCCTCGGACACTGTTGGTGGGATTGCAGCCTAGTGCAGCCACTCTGGAAAACAGTGCGGAGGTTCCTCAAAAAGTTAAAAATAGAACCACCCTCCGATCCAGCAATTGCGCTAGGATGTATTTACCCAAAAGATACAGAAATGCTAATTTGAAGAGATACATGCCCCCCATGTTGATAGCAGCATTATCAACAATAGCCTAATTAGGAAAGAGCCCAAATGTCCATGAGTTGATGAATGGACAATGAAAACATGATATATATCTATATACATAAGGCAATATTACAGTATATTCAAATATACTTTTACATTATATATTTACATATATAACGTGTACATAATGTGTATAAATAAATATACATATTTACATATATAATATAATATTACTCAGCCATAAAAAAGAACTGAGTCTTGCTGTTTGCAGTGTTGTGGAACTAGGTAGTATGCTCAGCAAAATAAGTCTGCCGGAGAAAGACAAATACCATACGATTTCAGTCATATGCAGAATTTAAGAAACAAAGCAGAGGAATCTGGTGGGGCATCGTGGGGAAGAGAGGAAGACCAGGAAATACACTCTTAACTAGAGAACGAACTGATGGTTGGTAGAGGGGAGGTGGGTAGGTTGGGAGAAACAGGTGAAGGGGATTAAAGGGTGCACTTGTGATGAGCACCGAGCGGTGTACAGACGTCTTGAATCACTAAATTGTACACCGGAAACTAACATTACACTGCATATTAACTAACTGAAACTTAAATAAGAACTTGAAAAACGGAAAAAGTGAGCCGATTATAATCATGTATTCTTTGGTAAAAATTTGTTTCACAGCCCTCCATGGTGGTTTGTAAGCTTTGAGAAAGTGGGCCTGATGTCTGTTGCTCTCCACTCTATCCATGTCACCTAAAGTACCCCCCATACCTATCTAACCATGTATCTGTGTATCTATGCATCTGTCCCTCTGTGTGCCTAGATCTCATCTACCCTCTACCTTAACCCCTGATTTGCACATGATTTTTGAAAAAAAGACAAAATATCACAGTATGAATAATGGTGAAAAATCACTTAAAATGGTTAGTTAGCCCTTTCCTGTTGTTGTTAGCATTTTGTTTACATTGAGAACTTACGCTGGTGTTTCTGAAATTACCTGGATGGGATGATGGAAGGTGGCGGACAAATGGACGACATGTGTGGTTAAATCTACACGGTTTACATAGATCTATTCAGTTTGATGAAAAGTAGTGGAAGACATCGGTTTCTATTCTACGGAATAAGCAGCTCAGCTTTGTTCAGTAGTGTGACACAGGTAGAGTTCCCACAGTCATGGATGAGGACATCAGAACTGCCCAAAGTTTTAACAGTTGAACAGATTGTCAGTAGCCCTCCGCAGTTTCCTATCACTGAGTATAAAATGGTAACTTCCTGCCACCTGAAGCCGTAGAAACATCCAGAAAACTTCTGTTAAAAATAACTAAGACAAAAACCATGATCGAAAAATAACAGTTAAAGGTCAAACTGGTGACTCTCTCTCTCTCTCTTTCTCTGTGTAGATATAGTACAAAAGGTTATGCTTTATGTTCGTTATGCCATTTCAAATATGTTTCCTGGATATTATGAGAAATTACTTCAAACTGCGGCCATGATTCAAAAGTGGACCGTTTAGAAGACCAACTGAATATACCGGTTAAGAGAGTTGTTTTGAGAGAGTCGTTTGGTGATTTCCTCAGAACTAGCTTTTCCAGAATCATGATTTGAGTCTCGATTCTGCCACTGACCAAGTTGGATAAGAGAAAAAAAAAAACTCTGAAATGTATTACACACTGTCACACACCGTGAGAGGTATGCAATGTCTGAGCAGGGGGACAAATACATAATTAATACTTATTTATTTTTTGTTTATTTGTTTTTACTCTTGTTTTTTAAAAAGCTTTTGTTACGATGTTCAATTAGCCAACGTACATCATTCGTTTTTGATGTACTGTCCAATTATTCATTAGTTGCATCTAACACCCAACACTTATTTATGTTTTGACAGACAGGTTGGCGTGTGTGATAGCGGCTAACTTCTGATGAAGACAAACTTCAGTTAAAATTACATGAAAACAAAAACGAAAATTCTTTTAAAATGAAAGCCATTGCCATGCTGTTAATTCCTTCGCTATTTCCATCATCACTATAGCCTTCAAAGATTAATTCAGGAAAGGAAAAATCCTTCTTCTGCCTATTAAAAACCTGACATAGGAAGTCTTCAGATAATTTTTCATGCACATCATGAGATTTACAGACAGATTAAAAATATCCTATTCCTTCCCAGCTCCACAGTCTTCATGATTAAAATATTGTCTTTCAGTTCTTCATTTGCAATTTAATCTACATTTCCCTCTTGTATTTCTGCTGGATCAAAATGTCTGAAATCACAAATCAAGAAATAGGTTCATGTCCTCCTCTTATAACAGACAATACATTTAATCTTTCATAAGAGAGATAAAAAGGAGAATTTCTCTGCAGAGATTTACAATACTTATTTAGTCTAAGAATTCTAACAGAAAACCAGAAGAATCAGTCCATATAAACATAAGGTGTTTTTTTTTCCTTTTACCGCCCACAAGATGTTTTACCAAGCCAGGCACATTATTTTCCAAGAGATATTAAAGATTAACATTACTGTGATCCAGAGAGAGTTCCCCCGATATTCTGCTTCTCGACTAGTGAGGATCCCACAACGTATGGAAAAGTTAAGCACTTGCTGTCCGGCACTGTGGCTCCTTCACGTCTTTGCCGCAATGCATCTGTGACTTTTGCTGCTCCCCAAGTGGGTTAAGGAACTGATTCTGGACAGGACTCCTCCTTCCTGAACATGTGACTTCACATAAGGGGATGAAACCTATCACAGATTCTTACTACTTGTTCTGACTTTAAATTAACCTGCCAATAGATCTTAGTCCTAGAGACACCTTATAAAAGCAACAGGTAATTCAGAATAAGAATTGAACCAAATTTCCCGATGTTGCCTGAAAACCCGGATCCTCAAGAAAGATTTTCTAACCCATTGACCTGCATCCAGCTGATGTCCATAAAGTGCCATTGAAAATGTCAGCTCATTAAAAGGTTGGACAATTAGACCGTATCCCAATGTTTCACTAGGACACATGTCATAGACACAGAAGTCGTGCCAATATGAGGGAAAACTGTAAGGTGGGCGGTGGGAGTGGGGTGGGGAGAAAATGTATATTTAGAAGTTTTTCTCTGGTAGTGAATATGCTACAAATAAAATGTACGTTTAAACGTGCGTGTCAGACTCTAGAACTATATATTAATCTATAAATACTCTTACTATTAAAGGCACATATTTGGAACTGATGCGGCTGAAGCAAGTATCGTTTAAGGAACCTATAATAGTTATCTCTGATAGCCAAGTTGAAACAGTTGTGTGTGAAAGAGAAGATGTTCAATCTGCACAGCCCTAAATAATAAGTTGAGGATCACGAGATTTGTATCTTTATTCAGTTCTAGGTTGCCTTTGTCTTGATGACCACGATAAGTAACTCACACACTTCCGTGTCTACGACAGTTAGTTTCGTCGGGCTGAGGTCACTATCTAAACCCAAGACCCTGAATCGAGTATGTGTCTGAAGATGTTTGAGTTGCTTTATGATCGTAAGTTAAAGTTGCATACCTCATGAAGTACGTAAGCATAAGCTGACTCATGATACATCTTTAAGTCCGATGAATTCTCATCTCTGAATAACACAATAATTTTAAGTATCTGTTACGATAGTAAGCATAGAATTCTACATGTGAGATAGAGTACAGTATGATGTCGATGGAGCCAGATGTTTTGGGCTGAAATCCTGGTGATTCCAGTTATCAGCTGGTGTGAACTTGGGAAAATTACTTAACTTTTCAGTGCCTCAGATTTCTTGTCTACAATAGGGGGATGGGAAATGATACATATTTTCAGGGGTTAGTATGAGGAGTAAATAAATTTAACATATGTAAAATATTGCAGTATTGGCTGGCACACAGTAAGCATTCAAATTAGTATTAACTATTACTATTGCAGTCGATTTGGGGGTCTGTACGATGTAAAGATACTTTTATCAGTTTTGGGAGAGCTCCTACTGGTATTTGACAAAATATCTGGTAAACACTTTCCCCCCTCTCAGACACTTCTTTTAGGATTATATATAGAGCGAGTATATGTATATTTGTGTACAGATTCTGTATAAATACTGTTATTAATGATGATAAGAAGAAATACAAAGTCAGCCAATGGCCCATTTTTATCTATCAAAATTTTCACATACGGATACTTGAAAATATTCACGTTGACTAAAGATCTCAATTTTCAATCTCATGTTTTCTTCTTTTCCCTTTTAGTTAAGTTTTCTATAGCTCTCCTTGTTAGTTTTTTTTTTAAAACTTCTTTAAAAGTTATAATTAAATTTCATAAGAGGAAAAACAAAAACGTATATCGTGTATTACATATATGTAAATGTATATATATATACACATATATAATGTATACACGTATACATACATATACTTATGTATACATAATGTATATGTAGATACATATATTATAAATGTATACATAAATACATATATCACATACATGTATACATAGATACATATATTAGATATATGTAATTTATATATATATTACATTCCCACACAGTGATTTCCTTGTCCCTCACTGTTTATCCTGTGATTATAGTCCATAGATTTGCTACACTGGACACATGAGACAAATCATCTGCATTGTTTAATTTTTGAAAAATTTCTCACTGGTTACCCAGGAATGAGCCTACATTGTGAAGCAGGAGCTTTTGCCTTACATGAATAATATAATGTCTTTTGAACCTCTTTGGTTAAATCAAAATGTTTTTTCTGTCCCCTGTTTATTTGCCTTTTTGTGTGTGTGTGTGTGTGTGTGTGTGTGTGCTGGTTTTAGTTCTACTTGTGGGGGCCATTTGAAATCTAATGCCAGGTGAAATAAGTCCATCAGAGAAGGATAAATACTATAGGATTTCAGTCATATGTGGAATTCAAGATACAAAAGAATCAAAGAAAGACAAGAGAGACAAAGAACAGACTCTTCAGCATAGAAAACAGATGGCACCGGGTGTTGGGGGAGGTGTTGGGGGATGGGTTAAATGGATGATAGGGATTAAGTAATGCACTTGTTGTGATGAGCACCGGGTGTATGGAAGTGTTGAATGACCATATTTTACACCTGAGCTAACATTACACTACTGCCTGTTGACTGACTGGAATTGAAATAAAAACTTTAGCTGATGTCGAAGAGGTTACACCCTATGTTCTCCTCTAGGATTTTGATGGATTCCTGTCTCACATGGAGGTCTTTCATCCATTTAGAATTTCTCTTTGTGTATGGTGTAAGAGAATGGTCCAGTTTCATTCTTCTGTATATAGCTGTCCAATTTTCCCAGCATCATTCATAGAGACCATTGGATATTTTTTCCTGTTTTGTCAAAGATTAGTTGACCATAGCATTAAGGGTCCATTTCTGAACTCTCTATTCTGTTCCATTGATCTATGTGTCTGTTTTTGTGCCAGTACCATGCTGTCTTGGTGATCACAGCTTTGTAATATAGCTTAAAATCAGGCAATGTGATGCCCCCAGCTTTATTTTTCCTTTTCAACATTTCCTTGGCGATTCAGGGTCTTTCTGGTTCCATACAAATTTTAGGATAGTTTGTTCCAGCACTTTGAAAAATGGCATTGGTATTTTGATTGGGAGAATATATCCTATCTCTCTTGTTCACCACTCTACTTGAATGATCACTAACAAATTCCTAGCACCTATATTTGACAACGAAAAGAGGTATCACATAGAACAAAACAGTCAAAAGGGAAAACTCCCTGCCTCCACAGATTTTATGTCTATTTGGTGAAGAGAGGCAATAAACAAATATGCATCGAGTGCAGTGAGTTTGACTGTGATGAGTGCTAAGGAAAGTGAGGCAGGGAGCAGATGGTATATGATGGAGGGTGGGGAGTGTGGTGGTTGGATTCTTCCTGGTCAGAGGAGGCTTCTCTGAGGAGGCATGCCATTGAACAAAAGGATCAAAATTGAAAATATCAACAATAAAGATAATCTGGAGTATGGTCACTCTGTTTGGAATCTTAGGGACTTTCAGGAGTCTGCTTGTGTCGGGTCACAAGGCTCTCACAAAGGCAGCCAGAAAAATGTGGATGTGGATAATATGCTTCAATACATACTTCATCAGAGTGAGAAAGAGAGCAACTTTGGGAATCATGTTACAATGAGGCAAAAGTGAATGCTGGTCAAAATCAGATTTAATCTGTAGGCACATTGAATGTACAGTACTGCTTGCTAGTCCAGAGGAATGATGATATAACTGCATATCCACTGAGATGATATGTAATAATTTTGGGATAATAATATTTAATCTTCCGACCTGCCCTTCTTTTGTGTTTTTTAAAATTTCACTGTATGTTAACATACAGTGTTGTAATAGTTTCAGATGCACAATATAGTGATTCAACAATTCTATATATTATTCCATGCTCATCAAGACAAGTGTCCCCTTAATCCCCATCACCTATTTCACCCATCCCCCACACACATCCCCTCTGGTAACCATTGTTTTGTTCTAGTTAAGAGTCTGTCTTTTGTCTTTTTATTTTCCTCTTTTTTCCCCCGTGTTCATCTGTTTTTTTTCTTAAATTCCACATATGAATGAAATCATATAGTAATTGTATTTCTCTGACTTGTTTTGCTTAGTGTAATACTCTAGCTCCATCCACATCATTGCAAATAGCAAGATTTCATTCTTTTTCATGGCTGACTAATATCCCATTGTGTGTGTACACACACACACACACACACACACACACACCACATCTTCTTGATCCACTCATCAATTGATGAACATTTGGACTCTTTCCATAGTATGGCTATTGTTGATTATGCTGCTATAAACATCAGGGTGCCTGTATCCCTTTGAATCAGTATTTTTGTATCCTTTAGGTAAATACCTCCTAGTGCAATTGGGTGGTAGGGTAGATTTTTAACTTTTTGAGGAATCTCCAATCTGTTCTCCAGAGTTGCTGCACCAGTTTGCATTCCCACAAACAGCATAAGAGGATTCCCCTTTCTCTACATCCTCACCAACATCTGTTGTTTCCTGAGGTGTTAATTTTAGCAATTCTGACAGGTGTGAGGTGGTATCTCATTGTGGTTTTGATTTGTATTTCCCTGATGATGAGTGATGTTGACCAATTTTCATGTGTCTGTTGGCCATTTGTGTGTCTTCTTTGAAGAGATGTCTGTTCATGTCTTCTCCCCATCTTAACTGAAATATTTGTTTTTTGGGTGTTGATTTTCCTAAAATTTTTATAGATTTTGGAGACTACCCCTTAGCAGATATATCATTTGCAAATATCTTCTCCCATTCCATAGGTTGACTTTTTGTTTTGTTGATTGTTTCCTTTACTGTGAAGAAGCTCTTTATCTTGATGAAGTCCCAATAGTTTAATTTTGCTTTGGTTTCCCTGCCTCAGGAGCAATACCTAGTAAGAAGTTGCTACAACTGATGTCAAAGAGGTTACTGCCTGTGTTCTCCTCTAGGATTTTGATGGTTTACTGTCTCACATTCAGGTGTTTTATCCATTTTAAATTTATTTTTTCACATGGTATAAGAATGTGGTCCAGTTTCTTTTTTTCTGAGTGATCCTGTCCTGTTTTGCCAACACCAATTTTTGAAGAGACTCTGGTTTTTTTCCCCCATTAGATATTTTTTCCTGCATTGTCGAAGATTAGTTGACCATAGAGTTGAGGGTCCATTTCTGGGGTCTCTATTTCATTCCATTTATCTGTGTGTCTGTTTTTGTGCCAGTACCATACTGTCTTGATGACTACAGCTTTGTAAAATAACTTGAAGTCCAAATTGTGATGCTTCCAGATTTGCTTCTTTTAATTTAAATTCTATGAGACAATAAATAGTACACCCCTAGTTTCTGCTGTAGTGTTCAATGATTCATCCCCTGCATATAACATCCAGTGCTCATCACATCACATTCCCTCCTTAATGGCCATCAAGCAGTTACCACATCCTTCACGCACCTCCCCTTCCACAACCATCAGTTTGTTTCCAAGAGTCAAGAGTCTCTCATGGGTTGTGTCACTCTCTGATTTCCTCCAATTTGGTTTTCCTTCCCTTCCCTATGATGTTTTCTGCCATTTCTTATCTTGCACATATGACTGAAACCATATGAATATGGTCTTTCTCTGAATGATTTCACTTAACATAATACCCTCCAGTTCCAACCATGTCATTGCAAATGGTGGGTATTCATCCTTTCTGATGGCCAAGTAATATTCCATTGTATATATGAACCACATCTTCTTTTTCATTCGTCTCTTGAAGGGCATCTCGGCTCCTTCCACAGTTTGGCTATTGTGGACATTGTTGCTATGAACAATGGGGTACATGTGCCCCTTCTTTTCACTACATCTGTCCATTGCTGAGAGTGGAGTGTTGAAGTCTCCTACTATTAATGTATTATTATCAGTATGATTCTTTATTTTGGTTATTAATTGGTTTATGTAGTTAGCTGCTCCCACATTGGGGGCATAGATAGTTACAATTGTTAGATCTTCTTGTTGAATAGACCCTTTAAGTATGATATGGTGTCCCTTTACATCTCTTACTACAGTCTTTGGTTTTAAAATCTAATTTGTCTGATATGAGAATTGCTACCCCAGCTTTCTGTTGAGGTCTGTTAGCATGGTAAATTGTTCTCAGTACCCTCACTTTCAATCTGGAGGCGTCCTTATTTTCAAAATGAGTCTCTTGTAGACAGCATATGGATGGGTCCTTCTTTTTTACCCAATCTGAAACCCTATGTCTCTTGATGGGAGCATTCAGCCCAGTCACATCGAGAGTAACTGTTGAAAGAAATGAATTTAGTGACTTTGTATGGCCTGTAAAGTCCCTGTTTCTATAGATTGTCTCTGTTAATTTCTGGTCTATATTACTCTGAGGTGTTTCTTCTTTTATAGAATCCCCCTTAATAGTTCTTGCAGGGTTTGGTGGTCACAGATTCTTCCAGTTTCTGCCGGTCCTGGAATCTCTTTGCCTCTCCATCCATTCTGAATGACAGCCTTGCTGGATAAAATATTCTTGACTGCATGTTCTTCTCATTTAGTACCTTGAATATGTCTTGCCAGCCCTTTCTGGCTTGCCATGTCTCTGTGGACGGCTCTAACATTATTCTGATGTTCCACCCTCCATACCTAAGAAGTCTCTTCCCCCCTATCTGCTCTCAGGATGGCTTCCTTGGCTCTAAGATTAGCAAGTTTTACTATTATATGCCTTGGTGTTGGTCTATTTTTATTGATCTTGGGAGGGGTTCTCTCTGCCCCTTGGACACTGAACGCCTGTTTCCTTCCCTGGATTAGGGAAGTTCTCAGCTATGAGTTGCTCAAATATACCTTCTGGTCCTCTCTCTCTCCACCCACTCAGGGATCCCTGCAGCTCCTGGATCATGTCTGGGCACTGCTCTAAAGCCCTTGCTTGGCTGCTACTGGTCTGCGAGTTTTTGCCCAGTCCCCAGCGCAGGATGGTTTTGCACTCCAGAGTTATATCACTTTCCAGGAGCCAGCTTATGGGGAGGCTCCTTCCACTTCTGTTTATATTCCGGTATCTCCCCAAAGATTACCAACTCCACCCTTCCTACTCTGCAACAGGCAGTGCTTTTCTGCTTGTAGAGATGCAAATATATATTCTTACATCTCAGGCTGATTTCGTTGATGGTTTGGTAGATATCCAGCTACGTTCAGATGACCAGTTGAAATGAGGTCCCCTACTCCTCCACCACCTTGCCTCTTCTCCCCCAAATAAAAAATTTTTTAAAGGTTCTGGAAGAATGAACGGGGGGTAAACAGAAAGGGAAATGAACCATGACAGACTATGGACTCTGGGAAACAAACTGAGGACTTCAGAGGGGAGGGGGGGGATTGGGATAGGCCAGTGATGGGTAGTAAGGAGGGCACATATTGCATGGATCACTGGGTGTTATATGCAAATAATGAATCATGGAACACTACATCAAAAACTAAGATGTACTGTATGGTGACTAACATAATAAAAAACTATTATTAAAAATAAAATAAAATAAAATATTCTTCTGGATTCCAGGAAACAAATTGAGGGTTGCAGAAGGAAGGGGGTAGGGGAACGGGTAACTTGGTGACAGGCATTAAGGAAGGCACTTGATCCAATGAGCACCGGGTGTTATAAACAATTAATGAATCACTGACCACTACATCAAAAACTATTGATGTACTATATGTTGGCTAATTGAACTTAATTTTTTAAAAAAAGATTCTTTCATGTTTAAATTTAGTAATTCTGAACACCAAGATATACATCATTTAAAATAAAATGCCTAGCAACAAACTTTGAGAAAATATCACAGGACACACAACGAACACAAAGTTTAAAGCAGTTGTAAAGACCCTTATACATTACTGAGAAAAAAACAGAAGCAATGACAAATAACAATTGTCAGAATCTACAAAGGGGTTTTTCATTGAAAACAATTTTACATAGCAGTAAGTATATGAAAATGTAGTCAACCTCATTAGTTATTAGGAGTTGAAAATCAAGGACACCGCTACATCACATTTATGAATTTGCAGCTGTCAGTGATTTAAAAGTCTGCAAAACCAGGCATTGGAGAAAATGTAGATCAATGAAATAATTTATACAAAACTAGGGTAGGATAAATTGATAGAAAAACTTTGAGAGAAATCTTGGAGGAGTTAAGATGGTGGAGGAGTAGGGGTCCCCTTTTTCAGGTGGTCCCCTGAGTCGAGCTGGATAGGTACCAGACCATCCTGAAAACCCATGGAATCAGCCTGAGATGCAGGAAGATACATCTAGATCTCTACAAAGGAACATCTCCAGCGCTGAGTATTGAGGTACCACGCGGAGAGCCATGAATCCATGCACAGATATTGGAAGATAAACGGAAGGGGGAGGGAGCCACCGCACTTGGGCGCCAGGAAGCAGTAGCCACCTGCACTGGGGAGCGGGCCAGACTCGCGGACCGGCACCCGCGAGAGAGCAGACTGAGACCATGAGCCTATATTTGAGTGACCAGACTGAAAACCGGTGCTCAGGAGCACGCGAACCACACTGAAACAGGGAGCTCGGGAGCGCGCGCGGGAACCGGGGCAGCTGGCGGTGTTAGAAACACAAAGGACAGAGACATGCTGGCCCTGGAAGTGAGGGCTGGGACACCAGCTGTGGGGTGCACAACCCCAAATGCTGCAGGGTTTTTAGCAGCAATGACAGAAACAGAGTTAAAGTGGCCAAGAGAGCTCAGTGGAGAGCGGACTGTGAACTCTCTGTTCTGAGACAGAGGCTAGGATATGGCCACTGCAGCTCTGACTCTCAGAAGAGACACAGAAAACTGCCAGGGAAAGCCGCCAGAAAACAAAAGTCCGGAAATACCAGCTTACATTTGCCCATCTTCATCCCCCCTCAAAGGGGACAGGGAGACTGTATGCAAACAGGGTCACCTGAATATCAGCACAGCAGGCCCCGCCCCCAGAAGGCAGGCTGAAAAATCAAGAAGCCCACATCCCTAAGGTCCCTATAAAACAAGTGCACACTGCCTGGCTCCTGGTCAATAATTGGGGCTCTGGGCAACCCCACAACCCCTCCTCATGAGAATGACGAGAAGGAGAAATCCCCCCCAGCAAAGAAAACATAATGAGTCTGTGGCCTCTGCCACAGAACTAATGGATATGGATATAACCAAATTCTCAGAAATGGAGTTCAGAGTAACAATGGTCAAGATGATGTGCAGGCTTGAAAAAAATATTAATGAAAATATTAACGAGAATGTAGAATCTCTAAGGGCGGAACTGAGAGTGAATCTGGCAGAAATTAAAAATGCTATGAATCAAATGCAGTCAAAACTAGATGCTCTGACGGCCAGGGTGAATGAGGCAGAAGGACGAATTAGTGAACTGGAGGATGGGATAGTAGAAGAGAAAGTTAAAACAGAAACTTGACTCAAAAAAATCCAATCTCAACAATGTAGTTTACGGGAGATTACTGACTCAAGGAAACGATCCAATGTCAGAATCATCGGCATCCCCGAGGGGGTGGAGAAAAACAGAGGTCTAGAAGAGATATTTGAACAAATTGCAGCTGAAAACTTCCCCAATCTAGCAAAGGAAACAAGCATTCTTGTCCAAGAGGCAGAGAGGACCCCTCCCAAATTCAAGCACGACAAACCTATGCCATGTCGCATCATAGTGCATTTCGCAAATATTAGATCCAAGAATACAGAATTGAAAGTGGCCAGGACGAAAAAATTTCTCACATACAGAGGCAAAAATATCAGAATTACGTCAGATCTACACAGACCTGGAATGACAGAAAGGGTTGACACAGCATTTTTAAAGCTCTATCCGAGAAAAATATGCAGCCAAGAATCCTTTATCCAGCAAGGCTGTCATTCAGAATTGATGGAGAGATAAGGACCATCCAGAATCGCCAGACACCGATCAATTTTGTAACCATGAAACCAGCCCTACAGGAGATATTAGGGGGGGTTCTATAAAATTAAAAATTCCCCAAGAGTGATAGAGAACAGAAATTTACAATCTATAGAACAAAGACTTCACAGGCAACATGACATCATTAAAATCAGATCGCTCAATAATCACTCTCAATGTGAATGGCCTAAATGCTCCCATAAAACTGCCACAGGGTTGCAGATTGGATAAAAAGACATGACCCATCCATTTGCTGTCTACAAGAGACTCATTTTGAACCTAAAGATACATCCAGACTGAAAGTAAAGGGATGGAATACCGTCTTTTACACCAATGGACCTCAAAAGAAAACTGGGGTAGCAATTCTCGTATCAGACAGATTAGATTTTAAACTAAAGACTACAGTTAGAGACACAGAAGGGCACTATATTATTCTTAAAGGATGTATCCAACAAGTGGAGATGACAATTATAAATATATATGCCCCAAACAGGGGAGCAGAAAGATACACAACCCAACTCTTAACCAGAATAAAGAGACATATGGATAAAAATACGTTAATAGTAGGGGACCTCAACACCCCACTATCAGAAATAGACAGATCACCTAAGCAAGAAATCAGCAAAGAAACAAGAGCTTTGAATGCCATACTAGACAAGTTGGACCTTATAGATATATACAGAACACTACACCCCAGAACCAAAGAATACTCATTCTATTCTAATGCCCATGGAACATTCTCAAGAATAGACCATGTTCTGGGTCACAAAACAGGTCTCAACTGATACCAAAAGACTGAAATTATTCCCTGCATATTCTCAGACCACAACGCTCTGAAATTGGAACTCAACCACAAGGAAGAATTTGGAAGAAACTCAAACACTTGGAAACTAAGAACCATCCTGCTCAGGAATGATTCAATAAACCAGGAAATCAAAAATCAATTTAAACAATTTATGGAGACCAACGAGAATGAAAACACAACGGTCCAAAACCTATGGGATACAACAAAGGCAGTCCTAAGGGGAAAATACATAGCCATCCAAGCCTCACTCAAAAGAATAGAAAAATCTAAAATGCAGTTTTTATATTCTCACCTCAAGAAGCGGGAACAGCAACAGAGGGACAAGCCTAATCCATGCATGAGAAAGCAGTGGACCAAGATTAGAGCAGAAATCAATGAATTAGAAACCAGGAGAACAGTAGAGCAGATCAACAGAACTAGAAGCTGGTTCTTTGAGAGAATTAATAAAATTGACAGACCACTAGCAAGACTGATCCAAAAGAATAGAGAAAGGACCCAAATTAATAAAATTATGAATGAAAAGGGAGAGGTCACAACCAACACCAATGAATTTGGAAGGATTATTAGAAACTTTTATCAACAGCTTTATGCCAATAAATTAAGCAATCTGGAAGAGATGGAGGCCTTCCTGGAAACCCATAAACTACCAAGACTGAAACAGGAAGAAATTGGTTTTTTAAACAGGCCAATTAATTATGAAGAGATTGAGTCAGTGATAAACAACCTTCGAAATAACAAAACTCCAGGCCCGGATGGTTTTCCTGGGGAATTCCACCGAACATTCAAAGAAGAAATAATACCTATTCTCCTAAAGCTATTTCAAAAAATAGAAACAGAAGGAAAGCTACCAAACTCATTCTATGAGGCCAATATTACCTTGATCCCCAAACCAGGCAAAGACCCCATCAAAAAGGAGAATTACAGACCGATTTCCCTAATGAACATGGATGCCAAAATTCTCAACAAGATCCTGGCTAATAAAATCCAACAGTACATTAAAAGGATTATCCATCATGACCAAGTGGGATTCATCCCAGGGATGCAAGGGTGAGTCAACATTTGCAATTCGATCAGTGTGATAGATTATATCAACAAGAAAAGAGTGAAGAACCATATGATTCTCTCAATAGATGCAGAAAAAGCATTTGACAAAATACATCATCCTTTCCTGATTTAAACTCTTCAGAGTGTAGGGATAGAGGGTACATCCCTCGTTCTCATAAAAACCATCTATGAAAAGCCTACAGCAAATATCATTCTCAATGGGGAAAAGCTGGAAGCCTTTCCCTTGAGAACAAGAACAAGACAAGGATGCCCACTCTCGCCATTATTATTCAACATAGTACTAGAAGTCCTTGCAACAGCAATCAGACGACAAAAAGGGATCAAAGGTATCCAAATCGGCAAAGAAGAAGTCAAACTATCTCTCTTCACAGATGACATGACTCTATATGGAAAACCCAAAAGAATCCACGCCCAAACTATTAGAAGTTATAGAGCAATTCAGTAACGTGGCGGGATACAAAATCAATGCTCAGAAATCAGTTGCATTTCTATACATGAGCAATGAGACTGGAGAAAGAGAAATTAGGGAATCCATCCCATTTACAATAGCACCAAAAACCATACGTTATCTTGGAATTAACTTAACCAGAGACATAAAGGATCTATATTCTAGAAACTACAAATCACTCTTGAAAGACATTGAAGAAGACATGAAAAGATGGAAAAATATTCCATGCTCATGGATCGGAAGAATAAACATAGTTAAAATGTCTATGCTACCCAGAGCAATCTACACTTTCAATGCCATCTTGATCAAAATACCAATGAATTTTTCAAAGAACTGGAACAAACAGCCCTTAAATTTGTATGGAACAAGAAAAGGCCCCGAATCGCCAAGGAATTGTTGAAAAGGAAAAACAAAAGTGGGGACATCACATTGCCAGATTTCGAGCTATACTACAAAGCTGTGATCACAAAGACAGCATGGTACTGGCACAAAAACAGACACGCAGACCAGTGGAACAGAATAGAGAACCCAGAAATGGACCCTCGGCTCCTTGAGCAACTGATCTTTGACAAAGCAGGAAACATCCGGTGGAAAAAAGACAGTCTCTTCAATAAATGGTGCTGGGAAAATTGGACAGCTACATGCAAAAGAATGAAACTTGACCACTCTCTCACACCTTACACAAAAATAAACTCCAAATGGATGAAAGACCTCAATGTGAGACAGGAATCCATCAAAATCCTAGAGGAGAGCATAGGCAGCAACCTCTACGACATCAGCCACAGCAACTTTTTTCATGAAACATCTCCTAAGGCAAAAGAAACAAAAGAAAAAAATGAACTTGTGGGACTTCATCAAGATAAAAAGCTTCTGCACAGCCAAGGAAACAGTCAAAAAAAACTAAGAGGCAGCCCACGGAATGGGAGAAGATATTTGCAAAGGACACTACAGATAAAAGACTGGTATCCAAGATCTACAAAGAACTTCTCAAACTCAATACACAAGAAACAAATAAACAAATCAAAAAATGGGCAGAAGATATGAACAGACACTTTTCCAATGAAGACATACAAATGGCTAACAGACACATGAAAAAATGTTCAAAATCATTAGCCATCAAGGAAATTCAAATCAAAACCACACTGAGATACCACCTTACGCCAGTTAGAATGGCAAAAATTGACAAGGCAAGAAACAACAATTGCTGGAGAGGATGTGGAGAAAGGGGGTCCCTCCTTCATTGTTGGTGGGAATGCAAGTTGGTACAGCCACTCTGGAAAACAGTGTGGAGGTCCCTTAAAAAGTTAAAAATTGAGGTACCCTATGATCTAGCCATTGCACTACTGGGTATTTACCCCAAAGATTCAGACATAGTGAAGAGAAGGGCCATATGCACCCCAATGTTCATAGCAGCTCTGTCCACAATAGCTAAATCGTGGAAGGAGCCGAGATGCCCTTCAACAGATGACTGGATTAAGAAGACGTGGTCCGTATAGACAATAGAATATTACTCAGCTATCAGAAAGAACGAATTCTCAACATTTGCTGCAACAGGACGGCACTGGAGGAGATAATGCTAAGCGAAATAAGTCAAGCAGAGAAAGACAATTATCATATGCTTTCACTCATTTATGGAACATAAGAAATAGCAGGAAGATTGGTAGGAGAAGGAAGGGAAGAAGAAAGGGGGGGTAATCAGAAGGGGGAATGAACCACGACAGACTATGGACTCTGGGAAACAAACTGAGGGCTTCAGAGGGGAGTGGGGTGGGGGAATGGGATAGACCGGTGATGGGTAGTAAGGAGGGCACGTATTGCATGGTGCACTGGGTGTTATACGCAACTAATGAAGCATGGAAGTTTACATCAAAAACCAGGGATGTACTGTATGGTGACTAACATAATATAATAAAAAAACATTAAAAAAAAAAAGAACACTTTGAGAGAAAATGCCTTGTAAAGTCTGCTTATTCCATAACCAGGAATTCGTATGCCAGGTATGCACCCTAATCATCCTGCATACATGCCCCAAGAGACATAAACAAAATTGTTCAGCCAAACGTCTTTTATATGAGTGAAAAACTGTAATCAGCAAAAATGGCAATCAGGAAGTGAAGAGACAAAATAATTCTAATATAGTCACACAACTGAATATTATACAGCAGTGGAAATAAATGAACCACAGCTATGCAATAAACACTGAATAATCTCACTGACAAATGGTGAAAAAAGGAAAGTCACAAAAGTATATATATGATAACTTTTGTGGAAGTTCAAATAAACTAATCCTTAAAATACATGCTATTTAGGCAAAGACGTGTGTATGTGAGTATGTTGATATAGAAATTATATTCTAATGCAAGTGTGTGAAGAACACAGAATGAAAATCATGATTTCCCTGGTGGACAGGCAGGAAGAAGTAGGCTGTAAGGGCACAGAAATAGCAATAGCTAGTAGTAAGATCCCGGCTTTTGACTTGAGTGTTAAGCTACACATGTTCATGGTACTATTTTTAACTCATTGAAAATGGAAAAATGATGATATGGCTCACGAACCACACAATTATGATTATTTACTAATTTAAAAAAATATATATTTTCTCTCCTGCAAATACACACCTAGATAATTGCCTATATTTCTGAAACTTGACTGATGTCTTCCCCACCAAAAAAAAGTTCAATTAAATGTGTTTATCAATATGGTTTACATTAATTTTCAATATTCAATAGTAAATTTCATACATAAATAAGTTCATCTCTGAAATGAATTTCCACGGAGGATATCTTAAAAAAAAAAAAGAAAAAAGAAAAAGAAACAGACAAGATGGGTGGTGGGGAGGACACATATTGCATGGTGCACTGGGTGTTATACGCAACTAATGAATCATCGAACTTTACATCAAAAACCAGGGATGTACTGTATGGTGACTAACATAATATAAGAAAAAAAAATTTAAAATAAAAAAAGGAATGTTAATAAATTTTAGATTACAAATTGTTTTCAATAAATAAATCTATTCATTCAAAAAAGAAAAAGACAAGATGAAATATGCCTTAAGGGAAGCTTTCCTAAAATAGTTGTTTGGATAACCCTCTGACAATAGTCTAAGATCTGTTAATCACCTTTGTGGGGCACTAGTCCCCCGGGGTCTACACCACATTAACCTTTAGAGTCCTACAAAAACACTTCTTGGAGCACACAGAGACCAGTAGAGGGCTCTCCTGGTTGAACTGGTCAGAGATCCACCTACAAATGTGTCCAACAGGAGTGCACACAAAAGACAACAAATATCCCATCAAAAATACATTCAACAAACCAAATTCACCAACATTTTCACCAGTCCCACATCTAATTTTCCTCCAGCATTCACATTAAAGAGAGACTTCACTGAATCTTAGTTCAGCTGTTGCATTCAGTGCAAATGTGATCATGACACGTGTTAGTACAGGACAGTGGTGGCCAATCAGTATTTCATGGACTCACTGACTTGCCAAACAAGAATCCTTCTGATTACCCGTGAAATGAAGGCTCGTCATCGTGGGAACATGGGTACCACCGGACTACATGAGACACAACAGCTGTGAATTCTTCCCTCCTGAAACGTAAATATGTTCTAATTTTCTTTCTTGTTTTCTCTCCACATCATTCTGTACATTCAAATTATATTTAAATATGTTTGCTTCATTTGTCTTACATTTCAAGGAAAAAAGTAATTTGTAAATTCACTACACTATTAGAAAATGGATTCCATACCATGAAAAATGAAAAACCTGCTTCAGTGAAAACATTGCGTGCCTCTTTTTTAACACCTGTTTCTTCAGCTTGTGCTATCTCATTTTTTTTAAAGATTTTATTTCTTTATTCGACAGAGATAGAGACAGCCAGCGAGAGAGGGAACACAAGCAGGGGGAGTGGGAGAGGAAGAAGCAGGCTCATAGCAGAGGAGCCTGATGTGGGGCTCGATCCCACAACACCGGGATCATGCCCTGAGCCGAAGGCAGACGCTTAACCGCTGTGCCACCCAGGCACCCCTGTGCTATCTCATTTTTAATGTCACCTTCACATTCAAATTAAAATTACAACAATAGCTAAAAGTTGACCCAAGGCTAAAATGAATATGGAAAATGTTCACAGGCACAGAAAGACAATTCCTATATTTGATTTCACAACATTAAATTAATGAAGTATAATTCCAAGCTTGACACTTCTGAAAAGGATATCTGGATTCTTATAAGACCCAAAGCATAAACTGACCTGGTAATGTTTTCCACCTGCTAAACTAACATATATATTAGAAACTGTACATGCATCATGGATGCCCACTGTCTTCTTCAGTGGTATGCCACACCTACAGTACTGTGTTCACTTCTCAACTCATAACCAAAGGCATTTGATAAAACACGGTGAGTCAAACGGATAGCAAGCAGAAAAACACGGTAATTAAACATCACCCAGTGCTAGGAAGAACTGACAACTACCAAGCACTTATGGGAACATAAAGCTAAGGGTATCTTTGATAATAGCTTCTAATATTGAAGGAAACTCAAAACACATATAAAAAATTTTAATGAGCCAAACTTAACAATATTGTCTAGAGATGCACATTTGGGTAACCAAGCTATTAATACAAGGAGGTGATTATTATACATGAGGATAGTGGATACTCTGAGGGACAGGGATGGGTAACAATCAGGACAAGTCACAAAGAGAAGCTCTCAGCGTGCTTTCCAAGTTCTATTTCTTTTTTTTTTCTTTTTTTTTTATAATGATTTTTTATTATATTATGTTAGTCACCATACAGTACATCGAAAACCGGGGATGTACTGCAAGTTCTATTTCTTGACCTGCATTTTATTTACAAGAATATTCACCTTAATTCATCGAGCTTTTGCTTTTTCTGTATCTGTGTTTTATTATAAAATAATACTGTCTTTATAATGAAGCCATGTTGAATTGACTTAGTCCATGTTATTTCCAGAATAAAAAGAGCCAATGCTCTGTTAAAGAGGCATCTCTCACTCCCATAAGGAGTCAGAGGCACAGATGAAAGGACAGCTATGAAGCTCTGAAAACAGGATTCGTGTGAACATTCTCTGGAAGACCTCCTTCAGGGGCAGAAGCCTGGATCATGCTTTCTGAGTCTATTTCAACTCTAAAATTCTATGGCCTTTTAATTCCCAACACTATCCCAACCTTACGTGGTCAAAGAATACTGAGTACATTTTGTAATCAACCATGTTGGGAGCTAAGTCCTCTGTCCTCTCCTGCCTCTGGATTTATCAGTTCAGTACGTACATCTTGCTTGTGGGCCCTTTTGTGTACATGAGTGTCTGTGCATTTAAAAGTTATGCAAATATAAAATTGTAAGCATTCCAGTTTAGTTCTAGACCATCATAAAATCACCAGTGTGAAAAATGAAGACGGGAAGGAGTGAGTAGAATAATAATGTGTGGGTAGGTGAATACAATTTTTAATTCTGAGAATTAATATGAGCCAAGCACAGTTCCTAGTGTTTTCACAAATACTAACCCTCACCACCTCCCTTTGAGGAATATTATTATCTTCAGTGAACATACAGAAAACCTGGTGTACAAACAGGTTACATAACTGCCCAAGGACACATTACCTCCAAGTAGTGAAGCTGGGGTTGGACACCAAGCTCTGAGTCCAGAATCTGTGCACTTAAGCACTATGCTCGACTTAGCTGACCTCCGACCACATAAAAACTTCACATCATTAATTAAATTAAATTCCCATTTTGAGAAAAAATATAACCCTAACCCATACTACTTGGTAATAACAGCTCTTTCTCCATGATTGTAACATTTTCATGTTTTAACTGAACTGTTTGTAACAATGATATACTGTAGGTAATTTACCTTATTTCGATGTAACTGCAACAAATCAACTTATTTTTCCTTGGCCCCAAACACACGTGAATATAAAGCACCCTACATCTGTAGTTGATGGTCAGAAATTATATACATAAAAAATTATAAGCCAAAAAGATAGAAAATATTTTTAAATTAATTCAGTCACTAAAACTTCCATCTATTTAATGATATGATAAGAATTCAGAAATAGAGAAAAAAGATACATTTCTTAGATATACCCCCTTTCTGTATTCATTTAGAATTGAAATGGGGTTCTACCTATACAGTCCCGAAGCAACCAGAGGATTACCTCAGATGGCTGGTAAATTATACACGGAAAAACAACTCGCTGACCGATAGATGAGATGCTTTTTGATCGAGTTCCCTCCCTTGCTAATTTTGCTGACTGGCCGGTGAGTAGGAGCTAACACAGGTGGTGACTGGTGCATGTGGTAACCAGAGGCTTCTGGAATTAGTTCAGTTTTTAACTCTGAAACAAATCAGTGAGGCTAAAAAATGCTGTAATCACAGTCATGAAAGGTATTCCAGGAAACACAGGGCCTCTGTACATGCCAATGAAAGTTAATAAGAAAGATGAGTATTCCTGGCACCAAAACGCATGCACAAAATGGGCCACTATAGGGGAGAACACCAAAATTGATACAGGAACAGCAGTGTCTACACTGCTGAATAGGAGGGAAAACAAGAGGAGGAGGCTGGTGGTGATGTGATGATGATGGCTGGAACGAACACGTCTGGACTGAACGTGGAAACTGATCCTGCTACATAATGCTGGCTCTTAAGTCAAGAAAATGGATCATTTAACTTTTTACCCCAAACTCCACTCCTTTGAAAAGGGAAACATTTGTCATGATCAAGTGATGCTTATGCCATACATTCAAGAAGAAATAATTCCTCCAAATATATCTGAATCTTAAAATTATATCATTAACTTTGTGGATTTACTACTTAACCAAAATACACACAACCATAGGTGTCATGGCATAGTTAAACCCTTTTAATGACTTACAATTCGGTGCGATTGGGTTTACCATATTATTTTCAGAACCACTCTGGTTATGAGTAACACAGAGAGGTTTTGGGCACTGAACACAGGGAGAGTGTTAACAGAGGTGTTCCAAACGGGAGAGAGCACACCAACAACTGCATCTGGGATACTCAGAGCAAACTACAGAGATTTTTATTTCTATCTAGGGGTAGACGCTATTTATTATTACCTTGGTTTGTCTCCTAGACTTTCCTAAGGAGCCATGGACACAAACAATGGAAGTTCCACTACGGATTTCATCCTGCTGGGGTTTTCTGATCGACCCCAATTGGAACGCATCATCTCTGGGCTTGTCTTCATCTTCTATATTGTGACTCTGGTAGGAAACACAACCATCATTCTTGTATCTTACCTAGACGCCCAGCTCCATACTCCCATGTATTTCTTCTTATCCAATTTGTCTTTTTTGGATCTCTGCTATGCAACTAGCATTGTCCCCCAGATGCTGGTGAATCTATGGGGTCCATCAAGGTCTATTACCTATGGAGGGTGTGTGCTCCAATTCTTCTTTGCCCTTGACCTGGGATCTGCTGAATGTCTTCTCTTGGCTGTGATGGCCTATGACCGCTATGCTGCTGTCTGTCAACCTCTTCACTACACAGTGATAATGCACCCTCAGCTTTGCCAGAAGATGGTGCTCACCGCCTGGTTGGGTGGCCTTGTAGGTGCTTTAATTCTTTGCTCCCTGACATTGAAGTTACCAAGATGTGGGCACCGGGAAATGGATACCTTCTACTGTGAGATGCCAGCATTGATCAAGATGGCTTGTGTCTACTCAAAAGTAATGGAGATCGTTGTCTTTGCTCTTGGAGTGGTATTTCTTCTAGTACCTCTATCACTAATTCTCATCTCATACGGATTTATCACTCAAGCTGTCATGAGGATCAAGTCAGAGGCAAGGTGGCGTAAGGTCCTTAATACATGTGGCTCCCACCTCACAGTAGTAACTCTGTTTTATGGAACAGCCATTTACATGTACATGAAGCCACAGAATAGCACATCCCAAGATGAGGGGAAGTTCCTTTCTCTCTTTTACACGATCATCACACCCACCCTTAACCCTCTGATCTACACTTTAAGAAACAAAGATGTAAAGAGTGCAGTAAAGAGAATAATGTGTGTAGGAAAATGGTCAGCCAAGTCATGAGTTAGGTGGAAGAGAACTAGGAAATAATATTGACCTTTATCAACAGAATATTAATGAACTCATTTATGCAAAGACTATTTTTGGGGTGTTTACCATGACCAAGAATTGTACTAGGTACTGACTTTCTAAATAAGTAGGAACTAGACAGAAATTATAAAGAGAGAGAGATACAGACACATAAAGAAACTTCAATTCATACATTTAAAAGGCTTCAGGACTAATCAGGGGCCACAGATAAGTAAACATATAGTTACAAGATGTGATTAAGTATAGTAACAGAGATATGTACAAAGTATTAAGAAAATATTTCACAGGGAAATTTATTTAATATGGGATTAAGAGGATACTTATTACTTTCTTTGTAGAAGTATCACTTTTATGGGAAATAACACTTTCTTTCATCAACCTAATACTGACAACAGGGCCTTTGTGGTAGAGACCAACTGCCCACTGATACCCATTCCACCTTCTGCTTATATGAAGCCATTTGCCCTCACCCTACCATCTCCCCTTCCTCTGGCTATAATGAGAATGTGGAGGTATCTAGCTTTGGAAAAAAAAAAAAAAACAACATGGAATGGAACAATAAGATGGACTCAGAACCACCCACCACCAGTCAATGCCTCCAGTCTATTACAAGAGAAATGCTTCTATGTTATCGAATATTAAATAAGCCACTCTGCTCTGGTGGTCTCTCAGAGTGGCTTAACTTCACCCTCCACGGCTTGATGAGGAGGTTGGGCTTTTTGCTGTAAGGTAGTGTGTCCTTCAATCAGCAGCAACAGCATCACTTGGCCCCTTATCAGAACTGGACACTCTTGGGCCCACCTCAGACCTACTGACCAACCATCTGAGGATTGACCCAGAAACTGATGCTTTTTTAACAAACACTTGAGGTGATCAGACAAAAGTTTGAGAATAACTGTCACCAAAAAATAGGGAGATGTTGAATTTCTTTTTTTTTTTTATGTCTTTTTTTATTATATTATGTTAGTCACCATACAGTACATCCCTGGTTTTTGATGTAAAGTTCCATGATTCATTAGTTGCATATAACACCCAGTGCACCATGCAATACGTGCCCTCCTTACTACCCATCACCAGCCTATCACATTCCCCCACCCCCCTCCCCTCTGAAGCCCTCAGTTTGTTTCCCAGAGTCCACAATCTCTCATGGTTCATTCCCCCTTCTGTTTACCCCCCGCTTTCTTCTTCCCTTCCTTCTCCTACCGATCTTCCTATTTCTTATGTTCCATAAATGAGTGAAACCATATGATTAACAGATGTTAACAAATGTTGGTGAGGACGCAGAGAATGGGGAACCCTGTTAAACTGCTGGTGGGAATGTAAACTAGTACAGCCACTCTGGAAAACTGTATGGAGGATCCTCAAAAAGTTAAAAATAGAGCTACCCTACAACCCAGCAATTGCACTACCAGGTATTTACACAAAGGATACAAACATTGTGATGTGAAAGGGTTTATACCAGCAATGTCCACAATAGCCAAACTATGGAAAAAGCCCAAATGTCCATTGACAGATGAGTGGATAAGGAAGATGTGGTATATATATATATACAATGGAATATTACTCAGCCATCAGTAAAGGATGAGATGTTACCATTTGAAACAACATGGATGGAACTAGAGGGTATTATGCTAAGTGAAATAAGTCAATCAGAGAAAAAAATTATCATATGGTTTCACTCATACATGGAATTTAAGAAACAAAACAAAGGATCATAAGGGAAGGGAGGGAAAAATAAAATAAGAGGAAATAAGAGAGGGAGATAAACCATAGGAGATTCTTAATTATAGGAAACAAACTTAGGGTTGCTGGAGGGGAGTTGGGTTGGGGGATGGGGTAACTGGGTGATGGGAGGGCATGTGATATAATGACCACTGGGTGTTATATGCAACTGATGAATAACTGAAGTCTATATCTGAAACTAATGATACACAATATGTTAATTAATTGAATTTAAATAAAAAAGATTAAAAAATGACACTAGGTGATATTGCAGGAAAAGACATACTGAGTGGTAGAGCAGAATTCAAAGCCCAAAATATACCAGCACCCTCACATGCACACACACATATGCAGATCCTTGATATAGTCAAGAGCTATGATGGCAATTTCAATAAATCAAACTGGAATTTGGTTACTTATATGGAAAACCAAGTTTGGACCTCACCCTCTACCATACACATACATTAATTCCAGGTATATTTAGGGTATGACTTTTAAAAGTTTA
The DNA here is from genome assembly GCF_023065955.2 of Ursus arctos. Classification (NCBI taxonomy): domain Eukaryota; kingdom Metazoa; phylum Chordata; class Mammalia; order Carnivora; family Ursidae; genus Ursus; species Ursus arctos. The sequence continues at coordinate 519,526 of NW_026622997.1, forward strand.
GGAAAAAATATAACTTAATATCTTTCTCATTTTGGAATAGAGGATTTCATAAAGACTAATTAAAAGATTCTTCCAAAAGCTTTTTATCTTGATGAAGTCCCAAAAGTTCATGTTTGCTTTTGTTTCCCTTGCATTTGGAGACATGTCTTGAAAGAAGTTGCTATCGCCAATGTCAAAGAGCTTGCTGCCTGTGTTCTCCTCTAGGATTTTGACGGATTCCAGTCTCACATTGAGGTCTTTCTTTCTTTTTTTTTTTTTATTACAAAGAAACATGTTTTATTTTTTTTAATAATAATATTTTTATTATATTATGTTAGTCACGATACAGTACACTTTCAATGCCATCCCGATCAAAATACCAATGACATTTTTCAAAGAACTGGAACAAACAGCTCTTAAATTTGTGTGGAATCAGAAAAGGCCCCAAATCGCCAAAGAATTGTTGAAAAGAAAAAACAAAGCTTGGGGCATCACAATGTCGGTTTTCAAGCTGTACTACAAAGCTGTGATCACAAAGACAGCATGGTACTGGAAAAAAAAACAGACACATAGACCAGTGGAACAGACTAGAGAACCCAGAAATGGACCCTCAGCTCTTTGGGCAACTAAGCTTTGACAAAGCAGGAAAAAACATCAGTGGAAAAAAGACAGTCTCTTCAATAAATGGTGCTGGGAAAATTGGACAGCTACATGCAAAAGAATGAAACTTGACCACTCTCTCACACCATACACAAAGATAAACTCCAAATGGATGAAAGACCTCGATGTGAGACAGGAATCCATCAAAATCCTAGAGAAAAACCAGGGATGTACTGTGTGAGGTCTTTCTTTCATTCAGAGTTTATCTTTGTATATGGTGTAAGAGAATGGTCCAGTTGCTTCTGCATGTGGCTGTCCAATTTTCCCACCACCATTTATTGAAGAGATTCTCTTTTCCAATGGATATTTTTTCCTGTTTTGTCAAAGATTAGTTGACCAGAGAGTTGAGGGTCCTTTCCTGGAGACTATATTCTGTTCCATTGACCTATGTGTCCTTTTTTGTGCCAATACCATGCTGTCTTGGTGATCACAGCTTTGTAGTATAGCATGAAATCAGGCAACGGGATACCCCCAGCTTTATTTTTTTTTTAACATTTCCTTGAAGATTCAGGGTCTTTTCTGGTTCCATATAAATTTTAGGATTGTTTGTTCCAGCACTTTGAAAAATGACATTGGTATTTTGATCAGGATGGCACTAAAAGTGTAGGTTGTTCTGGGCAACACAGATATTTAACATGTTTATTCTTCCAATCCACGAGCATGGAATGTTTTTCCATCTTTTTGTATCTTCCTCAAATTCCTTCATACGTGTTTTCTGTAGTTTCTAGAGTATAGATCCCTTAACTCTTTGGTTAGATTTATTCCTAGGTATCTTATGGTTTTGGTGCTATTGTAAATGGAATAGATTCCCAAATTTCTCTTTCTACAGCTTCTGCACAGGAAAGGAAATGGTCAACAAAACTAAAGGCAACCCACGGAATGGGAGAAGATATGACATTACAGATAAAGGGCTGGTATCCAAGATCTATAAAGAACTTCTTGAACTCAACACCCAAAAAACAAAGTCAAAATATTGGCAGAAGTCATGAACAGACATTCCTCTAAAGAAGACATACAAATGGCTAATAGACACATGAAAAAATGTTCAACATCATTAGCCATCAGGGAAATTCAAATCAAAACCACATTAAGATAACACCTTACACCAGTTAGAACAGCAAAAATTGACAAGGCAGGAAACAACAAATGTTGGAGAAGATGTGGAGAAAGGGGAACCCTCTTACACTGTTGGTGGGAAGGCAAGTTGGTACAGCCACTCTGGAAAACAGTGTGGAGCTCCCTCAAAAAGTTAAAAATAGAGCTACCCTATGACCCAGCAATTGCACTACTGGGTATTTACTCCCCAAAGATACAGATATAGTGAAAAGAAGGGCCATATGCACCCCAATGTTCATAGCAGCAATGTCCAGAATAGCCAAACTGTGGAAGGAGCTGAGATGCCCTTCAACAGACCAATAGATAAAGAAGATGTGGTCCATATATACAATGGAATATTACTCAGCCACCAGAAAGGATGAATACCCGCCATATGCATCAACATGGATGGAACTGGAAGGGATTACGCTAAGTGAAGTAAGGCAAGCAGAGAAAGACAATTATCATACAGTTTCACTTATTTGTCAACATAAGGAATAGAAGGGAGGACATTAGGAGAACGAAGGGAAAAACGAAGGGGGTGAAAACAGAAGGGTAGCTGAACCATGAGAGACTCTTCAGTCCTGGAAACAAACTGAGGGTTTTAGAAGGGAGGAGGGTGAGTGGATGGGTTAGTCTGGTGATGGGTATTAAGGAGGGCACATGTTGTAGTGAGCACTGGGTGTTATACACAACAACGAATCATGGAATACTACATCAAAAATTAAGGAAGTACTGTATGGTGACTAACATAACATAATAGAAAAAGAAGACATACAAATGTTTAACAGATACATGAAAAAATGTTCAACATCATTAGCCATCAGGAAAATTCAAATCAAAACCACATTGAGATAACACCTTACCAGTTAGAACAGCAAAAATTGACAAGGCAGGAAAGAACAAATGTTGGAGAAGATGTGGAGAAAGGGGACCCTCTTACACTGTTGGTGGGAAGGCAAGTTGGTACAGCCACTCTGGAAAACAGTATAGAGGTTCCTCAGAAAGTTAAAAGTAGAGCTACCCTCTGAGCTGGCAATAGCATACTGCTATGTATTTACCCCAAAGACACGGATGTAGTAAAAAGAAGGGACACACGCACCCCAATGTTCATAGCAGCAATGTCCACAATAGCCAAACTGTGGAAGGAGCTGAGATGCCCTTCAACAGACGAATGGATAAAGAAGATGTGGTTCATATATACAATGGAATATTACTCAGCCATCAGAAAGGATGAATACCCACCATTTGCATCAACATGGATGGAATTGGAGGGGATTATGCTAAGTGAAATAAGTCAAGCAGGGAAAGACAATTATCATATGGTTTTGCTACTATGTGGAATATAAGGAATAGCACAGAGGACATTAGGGGAAGGAAGGGAAAACTGAAGGGGGGAAATCAGAGGGAGAGACAAGCCATGGGAGACTATTGGACTCCAGGAAACAATCTGAGGGTTTCAGAGAGGAGGGGGTGGGGAATGGGGTAGCCCAGTGATGGGTGTTAAGGAGGGCACATGTTGTAGTGATCACTGGGTTTTATACACAAATAATGAATCATGGAACACTACAACAAAAACTAATGATGTACTGTATGGTGACTAACATAACAATAAAAAAAGATTCTTCCATTTTTCAGTTTACAAATTCTGATGTCCAAGAGACACATTTTTAAAGTAAAATGTCAAGCGGGGCACAGTCGTTAAGCGTCTGCCTTCGGCTCAGGGTGTGATCCTGGCATTCTGGGATCGAGCCCCACATCAGGTTCCTCAGCTGGGAGCCTGCTTCTTCCTCTCCCACTCCCCCTGCTTGTGTTCCCTCTCTCGCTGGCTGTCTCTCTCTCTGTCAAATAAATAAATAAAATCTTTAAAAAAATAAAAAATAAAGTAAAATGTCAAGCAACAAGCATAGAAAATGTCGCAGAGCACACAACCAACAGACAGTTAAAAGCAATTATAAAGCCCTTAAAAATTAATAAGAAAAACAGAGAAGCAATGACAAAGAATAAACAAACAGGTTTTTCACAGAAAGACAATTGTACATAGCAGTAAGTATATGAAGATGTAGTCAACCTCATTCGTTCTTAGGAAGATGAAACTCAAGGCCACAGCTAGATAGCATTTATAATCTTTCAGTTGGCAATGACTTAAAACTTGCAATACTAGGTGTTGGAGAAAATGCAGATCAATGGAATAATTTATACAAAACTACGGTACGATAAATTGATAGAACCACTTTGGAAGAAAATGCCTTGTAAAGTTTGCCTATCCCATAAACAGCAATCCCTGTCCTAGGCATACACCACAAAGACCTTCCTGTATACAGGACCCAAGAGTTCCAAACACAATTATTCATCATAATGCCTTTCATATGAGCCAGGAACAGTAATCAAAAAGTCAACACACAAAAATAATATAGTTCACACAATGGAATATTATATAGTAGTTGAAATAAAGGAACCACACCCACACAAAAATACTGGATAATCTCACTGACAAAATGTTAGGTGAAAAACGTCAAGTCCCAAAGCACATACAAGATATGATAATTTTTGTGGGAGTGCAAATTAATATTAAAATACATACCACTTAGGCATTGACATATATATTTGAGTATGTTGCTATAGAAATGATATTCTAATGCAAGTGTGTGATGAACACCAAATTCAAGGTCATGATCTCCCTGGGGGTCAGGTAGGAACAAGAGAGAGTGTAAAGGCATAGAGATAGCTATGGGCTGGTAGTGAGATCCCCGTTCCTGAGTTGCTATGGGCTGGTAGTGAGATCCCCGTTCCTGAGTTGCGTGGTAGGCTCCTTATGTTCATGGTACTATTTTCAACTCACTGAAAATGGAACAGTGATGATGTGGCTCATGAGCCACATAATTATGTTATTTACTAATCTTTTTTTAAAGCAAGTATTTTCCAAGAAAAGATGGCGGAGGAGTAGAGGACCCCTTTTTCAGCTGGTCCCCTGAGTCGAGCTGATTATCTACCAGACAAACCTGAACATCCACGGAATCAGCCTGAGACGCAGGAAGATACACCTGGATCTCTATGAATGAACATCTCCAGCGCTGAGTATTGAGGTACGAAGCTGGGAGCCGTGAATCCGCGCACAGATATCGGAAGATAAACGGAAGGGGGAGGGAGCCGCCGCACTCGGGTGCCGGGAAGCAGTAGCCACCTGCACTGGGGAACGGGCCAGACTAAGGACCGGTACCTGCGAGAAAGCAGACTGAGACCGTGATCCTGGGAACACACATGAGACCAGACTGAAAACCGGAGCTCTGGAGTGCTCTCTGGAGCGCTCACTGGAACCGGACTGAAACTGGGAGCTCGAGAGCGTGCGAGTATGCGCGCGTCCAAACTGAAAACTGGAGCTCCGGTCTGGCCAGAAAGAAACCCAGCGATCTGGAGCATGCGCGAACCACACTGAAACAGGGAGCTTGGGAGCCCATCCAGGTAACGGCGGCTGGCGGTGTTAGAAACACAAAGGACAGAGACGAGCCAGCCTTGGAAGTGAGGGCTGGGACACCGGCTGTGGGGCGCACAACCCCAGACGCTGCAGGGTTTTTAGCAGCAATGACAGAAACAGAGTTAAAGTGGCCAAGAGAGCTCAGTGGAGAGCGGACTGCAATCTCTCTGTTCTGAGACAGAGGCTGGGATTCGGCCACTGCTGCTCTGACTCTCAGAACAGGCACAGCAAACTGCCAGGGAAAGCCGCCAGAGAACAAAAGCCTGGAAATACCAGGTCACATTGTGCCCATCCCCATTCCCCCTCACAGGGGACACGGAGACTCTACCCAAACAGGGTTGCCTGAGTATTGGTGCGGCAGACCCCTCCCCCAGAAGGCAGGCTGAAAAATCAAGAAGCCCACATCCCTAAGGTCCCTATAAAACAGGTGCACACTGCCTGGGTCCTGGTCAATAATTTGGGCTCCGGACAACCCCACAACCTCTCCTCATCAGAATGAGGAGGAGGAGAAGTCCCCCCCAGCAAAGAAAAGACAATGAGTCTGTGGCCTCTGCCACAGAACTAATGGATATGGATATAACCAAATTATCAGAAATGGAATTCAGAGTAACAATGGTCAAGATGATGTGTAGACTTGAAAAAAATATTAATGAGAATATAGAACCTCTAAGGGCAGAAATGAGAGCGAATCTGGCAGAAATTAAAAATGCTTTGAGTCAAATGCAGTCTAAACTAGACGCTCTGACGGCCAGGGTGAATGAGGCAGAAGAACGAATTAGTGACTTGGAGGATGGGATGGTAGAAGAGAAAGTAAAAACAGAAACTTGGCTCAAAAAAAATCCAATCTCAAGAATGTAGATTACAGGAGATTACTGACTCAGTGAAATGTTCCAATGTCAGAATCATCTGCATACCTGAGGGGATGGAGAAAGAGAGAGGTCTAGAAGAGATATATGGAGGGGTTAAGATGGCGGAGGAGTAGGGGACCCCTTTTTCAGCTGGTCCCCTGAGTCAAGCTGGATAGGTACCAGACCAGCCTGAACATCCACAGAATCAGCCTGAGACGCAGGAAGATACTGGATCTCTACAAATGAACATCTCCAGCGATGAGTATTGAGGTACGAAGCGGGGAGGCATGAAACCATGCACAGGTATCGGAAGATAAACGGAAGGGGGAGGGAGCCGCCGCGTTCGGGCGCTGGGAAACGGTAGCCACCTGCACGGGGGAGCAGGCAGACTCGCGGACAGATGGCACCCGCGAGACAGCAGACTGAGACAGTGAGATGAGAGCGCGCGCCACCAGAATTCTCAAGGAACTCCGGTGTGCTCACTGGAACCAGACTGAGACCGGGAGCTCCGGGAGCGCACGGGGACGGCTGGCGGCTGGCGGTGTTAGACACACAAAGAACAGAGACGCGCTGGCCCTGGAAGTGAGGGCTGGGATGCTGGGTGTGGGGCGCACACCCCGGGACACTGCAGGGTTGAGCAGCACCAACAGAAACAGAGTTAAAGTGGCCAGAACATCAGTGGAGAGCGGTCCACGATCCCTCTGCTCTGTGACAGAGGCTGAGATTCGGCCACTGCTGCTCTGACTCTCAGAAGAGGCACAGCAAACCACCAGGGAAAGCCGCCAGAGAACAAAAGCCTGGAAATACCGGCTCACAGGGTGCCCATCCCCATCCCCCCTCGCAGGTGACACGGAGACTCTACCCAAACAGAGTTGCCTGAGTGTCGGCACGGCAGGCCCCTCCTCCAGAACACAGAAGGCAGGATGAAAAATCAAGAAGCCCACAACCTGGGGCGCCTGGGTTGCGCAGTCATTGAGCGCCTGTCTTCGGCTCAGGCCGTGATCCCGGCGATCCGAAAAGGAGTCCCTCATCGGGCTCCTCCGCTGGAAGCCTGCTTCTTCCTCTTCCACTCCCCTGCTTGTGTTCCCTCTCTCACTGGCTGTCTCTCTGCCACATAAATAAATAAAATCTTTAAAGAAGAAGCCCACACCCCTAAGATCCCTATAAAACAAGGGTGCACGGCCTGGGCCCCAGTCAATAATTTGGGCTCTGGACAACCCCGCGACCTCTCCTCATCAGAATGACGAGAAGGAGAAGTCCCCCCCAGCAAAGAAAAAACAATGAGTCTGTGGCCTCTGCCACAGAACTAATGGATATGTATGTAACCAAATTATCAGAAATGGAATTCAGAGTAACAATGGTCAAGATGATGTGTAGACTTGAAAAAAGTATTAACGAAAATGTTAATGAGAATATAGAATGCCTAAGGGCAGAAATGAGAGTGAATCTGGCAGAAATTAAAAATTCTATGAGCCAAATGCAGGCAAAACTAGAGGCTCTGACGGCCACGGTCACTGAGGCAGAGGGACGTATTAGTGTATTGGAGGATGGGTTAGTAGAAGAAAAAGCAAAAATAGAATCTGGACTTAAAAAAATCCACACCCACGAATGTAGGTTACGGGATCACTGACTCAATGAAACGATCCAATGTCAGAATCATCGGCATCCCCGAGGGGGTGGAGAAAAACAGAGGTCTAGAAGAGATGTTTGAACAAACTGTAGCTGAAAACTTCCCTAATCTAGCGAGGGAAACAAACATTCATGTCCAAGAGGCAGAGAGGACCCCTCCCAAGCTCAACCACGACAAACCTACGCCACGTCACGTCATAGTGCATTTCGCAAATATTAGATCCAAGGATACAGTATTGAAAGCGGCCAGGGCAAAGAAATTTCTCACGTACCAAGGCAAAGGCATCAGAATTACGTCAGACCTGTCTACACAGACCTGGAATGAGAGAAGGGGGGGGGGGCATTTTTAAAGCTATTTCAGAGAAAAACATGCAACCAGGATCCTTTATCCAGCACTCAGAATTGATGGAGAGATAAAGACCTTCCAGAATCGCCAGTCATTGACCAATTTCATAACCACAAAACCAGCCCTACAGGAGATTTTAAGGGGGGTTCTATAAAGGTAAAAAGGCCCAAGAGTGATACAGAACAGTAAGTCACAATCTATAGAAACAAAGACTTTACAAGCAATATGTCATCATTAAAATCCTTTCTCTCAATAATCAGTCTCAATGTAAATGGCCTAAATGCGCCCATAAAACACCACAGGGTTGCAGATTGGATAAAAAGAAATGACCCATCCATTTGCTGTCTACAAGAGACTCATTTTGAACCTAAAGATACATTCAGACTGAAAGTAAACGGATGGAATACCATCTTTCAAGCCAATGGACCTCAAAAGAAAACTGGGGTAGCAATTCTCATATCACACAGATTGGATTTTAAACTAAAGACTATAGTTAGAGACACAGAAGGGCACTATATTATTCTTAAAGGATGTATTCAACAAGTGGATATGACAATTATAAATATATATGCCCCAAACAGGGGAACAGAGAGATACACAAGCCAACTCTTAACCAGAATAAAGAGACACATAGATAAAAATACTTTAATAGTAGGGGACGTCAACAACCCACTATCAGAAATAGACAGAACACCCTTGCAAAAACTAAGCAAAGATTTAAGGCTTTGAATGCCATACTCGACGAGTTGGACCTCATAGATATATATAGAACACTACACCCCAGAACCAAAGAATACTCATTCTATTCTAATGCCCATGGAACATTCTCAAAAAAAGACCATGTTCTGGGACACAAAACAGGTCTTAACCGATACCAAAAGCCTGAAATTATTCCCTGCACATTCTCAGACCACAATGCTTTGAAATTGGAACTCAACCAAAGGAAAAATTTGGAAGAAACTCAAACACTTGGAGACTAAGAACCATCCTACTCAGGAATGATTCGACAAACCAGGAAATCAAAAATCAAATTAAACAATTTATGGAGACCAACGAGAATGAAAACAAAACGGTCCAAACCCTATGGGACACTGCAAAGGCAGTCCTAAGGGGGAAATACATAGCCATCCAAGCCTCACTCAGAAGAATAGAAAAATCTAAAATGCAGTTTTTATATTCTCACCTCAAGAAGCGGGAACAGCAACAGAGGGACAGGCCTAATCCACACACGAGGAAGCAGTTGACCAAAATTAGAGCAGAAATCAACGAATTAGAAACCAGGAGTACAGTAGAGCAGATCAACAGAGCTAGAAGCTGGTTCTTTGAGAGAATTAATAACATTGACAGACCTCTGGCAAGACTTATCCAAAAGAATAGAGAAAGGACCCAAATTAATAAAATTATGAATGAAAAAGGAGAGGTCACAACCAACACCAATGAAATTGGAAGGATTATTAGAAACTTTTATCAACAGCTTTATGCCAATAAATTAAGCAATCTGGAAGAGATGGAGGCCTTCCTGGAAACCCATAAACTACCAATACTGAAACAGGAAGAAATTGATTTTTTAAACATGCCAATTAATTATGAAGAGATTGAGTCAGTAATAAACAACCCTCCAAATAACAAAGCTCCAGGCCCGGATGGTTTTCCTGGGGAATTCTACCAAACGTTCAAAGAAGAAATAATACCTATTCTCCTAAAGCTATTTCAAAAAATAGAAACAGAAGGAAAGCTACCAAACTCATTCTATGAGGCCAATATTACCTTGATCCCCAAGCCAGGCAAAGACCCCCTCAAAAAGGAGAATTATAGACCGATTTCCCTAATGAACATGGATGCCAAAATTCTCAACAAGATCCTGGCTAATAAAATCCAACAGTACATTAAAAGGATTATCCATCATGACCAAGTGGGATTCATCCCTGGGATGCAAGGGTGGTTCAACATTTGCAAATCGATCGGTGTCTTAGATTTGATCCAGAAGGAAAAAGCCAAAAATCATATGATTCTCTCAATAGATGGAGAAAAACCATTTGACAAAATACAGCATCCTTTCCTGATTAAAACACTTCAGAGTGTAGGGATAGAGGGTTCATTTCTCAACCTCATAAAATCCATCTATGAAAAGCCTACAGCAAATATTATTCTCAATGGGGAAAAGCTGGAAGCCTTTCCCTTAAGATCAGGAACACGACAAGGATGCCCACTCTCGCCACTATTATTCAACATAGTACTAGAAGTCCTTGCAACAGCAATCAGACAACAAAAAGGGATAAAAGGTATCCAAATCGGCAAAGAAGAAGTCAAACTGTCTCTCTTCGCAGACGACATGATACCCTATATGGAAAACCCAAAAGAATCCACTCCCAAACTATTAGAAGTTATAGAGCAATTCAGTAATGTGGTGGGATACAAAATCAAGGCTCAGAAATCAGTTGCATTTCTATACACGAATAACGAGACCGAAGAAAGAGAAATTAGGGAATCCATCCCTTTTACAATAGCACCAAAAACCATACGTTACCTTGGAATTACCTTAACCAGAGACGCAAAGGATCTATATTCTAGAAACTATAAATCACTCTTGAAAGACATCGAGGAAGGGGGCGCCTGGGTGGCACAGCAGTTAAGCGTCTGCCTTCGGCTCAGGGCGTGATCCCGGTGTTATGGGATCGAGCCCCACATCAGGCTCTTCCACTATGAGCCTGCTTCTTCCTGTCCCACTCCCCCTGCTTGTGTTCCCTCTCTCACTGGCTGTCTCTATCTCTGTCGAATAAATAAAAATAAAATCTTAAAAAAAAATAAAAAAGAAAGAAAGACATCGAGGAAGACACAAAAAGATGGAAAAATATTCCATGCTCATGGATCGGAAGAATTAACACAGTTAAAATGTCCATGCTACCCAGAGCAATCTACACTTTCAATGCTATCCTGATCAAAATACCAATGACATTTTTCAAGGAACTGGAACAAATAGGCCTTAAATTTGTGTGGAACCAGAAAAGGCCCCGAATCACCAAGGAACTGTTGAAAAGGAAAAAAAAAGCTGGGGGCATCACAATGCCACATTTCGAGCTGTACTACAAAGCTGTGATCACAAAGACAGCATGGTACTGGCACAAAAACAGACACATAGACCAATGGAACAGAATAGAGATCCCAGAAATGGACCCTTGGCTCTTTGGGCAACTAATCTTTGATAAAATAGGAAAAAACATCCAGTGGAAAAAAGACAGTCTCTTCAATAAATGGTGCTGGGAAAATTGGACAGCTACATGCAAAAGAATGAAACTTGACCACTCTCTCACACCATACACACAAAAAAAAACTCCAAATGGATGAAAGACCTCGACGTGAGACAGGAATCAATCAGAATCCTAGAGGACAACATAGGCATCAACCTCTATGACATCGGCCAAAGCAACCTTTTTCATGACACATCTCCAAAGGCAAGAGAAACAAAAGATAAAATGAACATGTGGGACTTCATCAAGATAAAAAGCTTCTGCACAGCCAAGGAAACAGTCAAAAAAACTAAGAGGCAGAACACGGAATGGGAGAAGATATTTACAAATGATGCTACAGATAAAAGACTGGTATCCAAGATCTACAAAGAACTTCTCAAACTCAATACGCAAGAAACAAATAAACAAATCATAAAATGGGCAGAAGATATGAATAGACACTTTTCCAATGAGGACATACAACTGGCTAACAGACACATGAAAAAATGTTCAAAATCATTAGCTATCAGGGAAATTCAAATCAAAACCAAACTAAGATACCACCTTACGCCAGTTAGAATGGCAAAAAATCAACACGGCAGGAAATAGCAATTGCTGGAGAGGATGTGGAGAAAGGGGATCCCTCCTACATTGTTGGTGGGAATGCAGGTTGGTGCAGCTCCTCTGGATAACAGTGTGGAGGTCCCTTAAAAAGTTAAAAATTGAGCTACCCTATGACCCAGCCATTGCAATACTGGGTATTTACCCCAAAGATACAGACGTAGTGAAGAGAAGGGCCATATGCACCCCAATGTTCATAGCAGCATTATCCACAATAGCTAAATCGTGGAAGGAACCGAGATGCCCTTCAACAGATGACTGGATTAAGAAGCTGTGGTCCATATATACAATGGAATATTACTCAGCTATCAGAAAGAACGAGTTCTCAACATTTGCTGCAACGTGAACGGCACTGGAGGAGATAATGCTAAGTGAAATAAGTCAAGCAGAGAAAGACAATTATCATATGATTTCTCTCATCTATGGAACATAAGAACTAGGAAGATCAGTAGGGGAAGAAAGTGATAAAGAAAGAGGGGTAATCAGAAGAGGGAGTGAAGCATGGGAGACTATGGACTCTGAGAAACAAACTGAGGGCTTCAGAGGGGAGGGGGGTGGGGGACTGGGATAGACTGGTGATGGGTAGTAAGGAGGGCACGTATTGCATGGTGCACTGGGTGTTATACGCAAGTAATGAATCATCGAACCTTGCATCAGAAACCAGGGATGTACTGTATGGTGACTAACATAATGTAACAAAAAAACATTAAAAAAAAAAAAGGCACTGACACTACCTAAAAAAAAAAAAAAGAAGAAGAGGAAGAAGAGATATATGAACAAATTGTAGCTGAGAACTTCCCTAATCTGGCGAAGGAAACAAGCATTCTTGTCCAAGAGGCAGAGAGGACCCCTCCCAAGGCCAATGAGAACAGACCTACACCACGTCACATTATAGTGCAATTCACAAATATTACATCTAAGGATACAGTATTGAAAATGGCCAGTGGGAAGAAAATCCTTACGTACAGAGGGAAAAATATCAGAATTGTCAGACCTGTCTACAGAGACCTGGCAGGCTAGGAAGGGTTGGTAGGGTATTTTCAAACCTCTATCTGAGAAGAACATGCAGCCAAGGATCCTTTATCCATCAAGGCTATCATTCAGAATTGATGGAGAGATAAGGACCTTCCAAGATCAGCAGAAACTGAAGGCATTTGTAACCAGCAAACAAGCCCTACATGAGATATTAAGGGGGGTTCTATAAAAGTAAAAAGGCCCCAAGAGTGATACAGAACAAAAATTTACAATCTATAGAAATAAAGACTTCACAGGCAACATGACATCATTAAAATCATATCTCTCAGTAATCACTCTCAATGTGAATGGCCTAAATGCTCCCATAAAACACCACAGGGTTGCAGATTGGATAAAAAGACATGACCCATCCATTTGCTGTCTACAAGAGACTCATTTTGAACCTAAAGATACATCCAGACTGAAAAGGAAGGGATGAAAAACCATTTTTCATGCCAATGGACTCAAAAGAAAGCTGGGGTATCAATTCTCATATCAGACAGATTAGATTTTAATGAAAGACTGTAGTTAGAGATACAGAAGGACACTATATTATTCTTAGAGGATGTATCCAACAACTGGATATGACGATTATAAATATCTATGCCCCCAAGAGGGGAGCAGCAGGATACACAAGCCAACTCTTAACCAGAATAAAGAGACATATAGATAATAATATGTTAATAGTAGGGGACCTCAACACTCCATTCTCAGCAATAGACAGATCACCTAAGCAGAAAATCAACTAAGAAACAAGAGCTTTGAATGACATACTGGACCAGATGGACCTCATAGATATATATAGAACACTACACCCCAGAACAACAGAATATTCATTCTTTTTGAATGCACATGGAACTTTCTCCAGGATAGACCATGTTCTGGGTCACAAAACAGGTCTCAACCAATACCAAAAGACTGAAATTATTCCCTGCACATTCTCACAAAGACCACAATGCTTTGAAATTGGAACTCAACCAAAAGGAAAAATTTGGAAAAAACTCAAACACTTGGAGACTAAGAACCATCCTGCTCAGGAATGATTCAATAAACCAGGAAATCAAAAATCAAATTAAACAATTTATGGGGACCAACGAGAATGAAAACACAATGGTCCAAAACCTATGGGACACTGCAAAGGCAGTCCTAAGGGGGAAATACATAGCCATCCAACCCTCACTCAAAAGAATAGAACAATCTAAAATGCAGTTTTTATATTCTCACCTCAAGAAGCCGGAGCAGGAACAGAAGAACAGGCCTAATTCACGCACGAGATAGTAGATGATCAAGATTAGAGCAGAGATCAATGAATTAGAAATCAGGGGCACAGCAGAGCAGATCAACAGAACTAGAAGCTGGTTCTTTCAAAGAATAAATAAGATCGATAAGCAACTGGCCAGACTTATTCAAAAGAATAGAGAAAGGACCCAAAATAACAAAATTATGAATGAAAGAGGAGAGATAACGACCAACACCAAGGAAATAGGAAGGATCATTAGAAAATTTTATCAACAGCTTTATGCCAATAAATTAAGCGATCTGGAAGAGATGGAGGCCTTCCTGGAAACCTATAAACTACCAAGACTGAAACAGGAAGAAATTGATTTTTTAAACAGACCAATTAATTATGAGAGATTGAAGCAGTGATCAAAAACCTCCCCAAAAACAATAGTCCAGGGCCTGACAGATTCCCCGGGGAATTCTACCAAACATTCAAAGAAGAAATAATACCTATTCTCCTGAAGCTGTTTCAAAAAACAGAAACAGAAGGAAAACTACCAAACTCATTCTATGAGGCCAGTATTACCTTGATCCCCAAACCAGGCAAAGATCCCATCAAAAAGGAGAATTACAGACTGATATCCCTGATTAATATGGATGCCAAAATTCTCAACAAGATCCTAGCTAATAGGATCCAACAGTACATTAAAAGGAAGCAGAGAAAGATAATTATCATATGGTTTCACTGATTTATGGAATATAAGACATAGGAAGATCAGTAGGAGAAGAAAGGGAAGAAGAAAGGGGGGTCAACAGAAGGGGGAATGAACCATGACAGACTATGGACTCTGGGAAACAAACTGAGGGCTTCAGAGGGGAGGGGGTGGGGGAATGGGATAGGCTGGTGATGGGTAGTAAGGAGGGCATGTATTGCATGGTGCACTGGGTGTTATACGCAAGTAATGAATCATGGAACTTTACATCAAAAACTTGGGATGTACTGTATGGTGACTAACTTAATATAATAAAAAATTTTTATAAAAATAAATAAATAAATAAATAAATAAATAAATAAATAAATAAAAGGATGATCCATCAAGACGAAGTGGATTCATCCCTGGGATGCAAGAGTGGTTCAACATGTGCAAACTGATCAGTGTGATAGATCATATCAACAACAAAAGAGTCAAGAACCATATGATCCTCTCAATTGATGCAGAAAAAGCATTTGACAAAATACAGCATCCTTTCCTGATTAAAACCCTTCAAGTGGAGGGATAGAGGGTACATTCCTAAATTTCATAAAAACCATCTATGAAAAGCCTACAGCAAATATCATTCTCAATGGGGAAAAACTGAAAGCCTTTCCCTTTAGATCAGAACATGACAAGGATGCCCACTCTCGCCATTATTATTCAACATAGTACTAGAAGTCCTTGCAACAGCAATCAGACAACAAAAAAGTATAAAAGGTATCCAAATCAGCAAAGAAGAAGTCAAACTGTCTCTATGCAGATGACATGATACTCTATATGGAAAACCCAAAAGAATCCATTCCCAAACTATTAGAAGTTATAGAGCAATTCAGTAATGTGGCGGGTTACAAAATCAATGCTCAGAAATCAGTTGCATTTCTATACATGAACAATGAGACTGAAGAAAGAGACATTAGGGAATCCATTCCATTTACAATAGCACCAAAAATCATACGTTATCTCGGAATTAACTTAACCGGAGAGGTAAAGGATCTATATTCCAGAAACTACAGATCACTATTGTCAGACATTGAAGAAGACACAAAAAGATGGAAAAATATTCCATGCTCATGGATCGGGAGAATTAACATAGTTAAAATGTCTATTCTACCCAGAGCAATCTACACTTTCAATGCCATCCCGATCAAAATAACAGTGACATTTTTCAAAGATTGGAACAAACAGCCCTTAAATTTGTGTGGAACCAGAAAAGGCCCCGAATAGCCAAGGAATTGTTGAAAAGGAAAAACAAAGCTGGGGGCATCACGTTGCCAGATTTCAAGCTATACTGCAAAGTTGTGATCACCAAGGCAGCATGGTACCGGCACAAAAACAGACACATAGACCAATGAAACAGAATAGAGAACCCAGAAATGGACCCTTGGCTCTTTGGGCAACTAATCTTTGATAAAGCAGGAAAAAACATCCAGTGGAAAAAAGACAGTCTCTTCAATAAATGGTGCTGGGAAAATTGGACAGCTACATGCAAAAGAATGAAACTTGACCACTCTCTCACACCATACACAAAAATAAACTCCAAATGGATGAAAGACCTCGATGTGAGACAGGAATCCATCAAAATCCTAGAGGAGAGCGTAGGCAGCAACCTCTATGACACCGGCCACAGCAACCTTTTTCATGACACATCTCCAAAGGCAAGAGAAACAAAAGATAAAATGAACTTGTGGGACTTCATCAAGATAAAAAGCTTCTGTACAGCCAAGGAAACAATCAAAAAAACTAAGAGGCAGCCCATGGAATGGGAGAAGATATTTGCAAATAACACTACAGATAAAAGACTGGTATCCAAGATCTACAAAGAACTTCTCAACCTCAATACGCAAGAAACAAATAAACAAATCATAAAATGGGCAGAAGATATGAACAGACACTTTTCCAATGAAGACATACAAATGGCTAACAGACACATGAAAAAATGTTCAAAATCACTAGCCATCAGGGAAATTAAAATCAAAACCACACTGAGATACCACCTTACGTCTGTTAGAATGGCGAAAATGGACAAGGCAAGAAACAACAAATGTTGGAGAGGATGTGGGAAAGGGGATCTCTCTTACACTGTTGGTGGGAATGCAAGTTGGTACAGCCACTTTGGAAAACAGTGTGGAGGTCCCTTAAAAAGTTAAAAATTGAGCTACCCTATGATCCAGCCATTGCACTACTGGGTATTTACCCCAAAGATACAGACGTAGTGAAGAGAAGGGCCATATGCACCCCAATGTTCATAGCAGCATTGTCCACAATAGCTAAATCGTGGAAGGAGCCGAGATGCCCTTCAACAGATGACTGGATTAAGAAGTTGTGGTCCATATATACAATGGAATATTGCTCAGCCATCAGAAAGAACGATTACACAACATTTGCAGCAACATGGACGGGACTGGAGGAGATTACGCTAAGTGAAATAAGTCAACCAGAGAAAGACAATTATCATAGGGTTTCACTCATTTATGGAACATAAGAAATAGGAAGATCGGTAGGAGAAGGAAGGGAAGAATGAAGGGGGGGTAAACAGAAGGGGGAATGAACCACGAGAGACTATGGACTCTGGGAAACAAACTGAGGGCTTCAGAGGGGAGGGAGTGGGGGATTGGGATAGGCCGGTGATGGGTATTAAGGAGGGCACATACTGCATGGAGCACTGGGTGTTATATGCAAATAATGAATCATGGAACACTACATCAAAAACTAAGGATATACTGTATGGTGACTAACATAACATAATAAAAAATTATTTTAAAAAATAAAAGTATTTTCCTTCCTGTGAACAGAACACTTAGATAATTGCCTATAATTCTCCAATTAGATCGATACCATACCCACTGAAAAAAACAAAGTTCAACTAAATGTGTTAATTTTTATAGACATGGTTTAGATTAATTTTCAATATTCAATAGTCAATTTCATACATAAATAAGTTCATCTCTGAAATAATTTCCATGGAGGAAATCTAAAAGTAAATAAAGAAAAAAGAACAGGTGAAACCCAATGTTTTAAGGGAACCTTTCCTAAAATACTTGTTTGGATAAGCCTCTGACCATGGCCTAAGATCTGTTAACCACCTCTGTGGTACACTAGTCCCCCGGGGTCTACACCTCATTAACTTATTAGCCTTTGCATTCCTACATTAACGGTTGTTGGAGCACACATAGATCAGCGGAAGGCTCTCCTAGTTTAATTGGATCCACCCACAAATGTGTCTAACACCAAAAGACTACAAATATCCCATCAAAAATACATTCAGCAAACCAAATTCATCAAATGTTATGCCAGTCCCACAACTAGTTTTTCTCCAACATTCACACCAGAGATTTCACTGAATCTCAGTGCAGCTATTGCATTTAAACACAAATGTGATTGTGGTGTTAGCACAAGGAGTCGGGGCTAATCAGTATTTCACGGACTCAGTAACTTGCCAAAGAAGAATCCTTCTGATTACCCGTGAAATGAAGGCTCATCATCAAGGGAACATGGGTACCTTTGGACTATGTAAGAACACGACAGCTGTGAACTCTTCCCTCCTGAAACGTAAATATGTTCTAATTTCCTTTCTAGTTTACCCTCCACATTGATGATTCTGTACATTCAAATTATGTTTAAATATGTTTGCTTCATTTGTTTTTTTTAATTATATTATGTTAGTCACCATACAGTACATCCCCAGTTTTTGATGCAATGTTCTGTGATTCATTATTTGCATATAACACCTAGTGCACCATGCAATACGTGCCCTCAATACCCATCACCGACCTATCCCAATCCCCCACCCCCTCCCCTCTGAAGCCTCAGTTTGTTTTCCAGAGTCCATGGTCTCTCATGGTTCAGCTCCCCCTCTGTTTTCCCCCTCTTCATTTTTCCTTTCCTTCTCCTAATGTTTATCTCATTTGTGTTACATTTCATAGAACAAGGTAATTTGTAAACTCATGCTATGCTATTCTATTAGCACCTGAAGTCCGTAGCATGAAAAATGAAAACCTGTTTCAGTGAAAACATCACATGTCTCTTTTTTAACATCTGTTTCTTCTGCTTGTGGTTTCTCCTTTTTAATATCATGTTGACATTTAAATTAAAATTATAATTAAAAAATTAAAAATAAATTAAATAAATAATAAAATAAATAAAATAAAATAAGCTGGGTGAAGGGCATATAGGAACCCTGTGCTGTTTTATTTTTATTTTTATATTTTTTTAATATTTTATTTACTTATTTGTCAGAGAGAAAGAGCACAAGCAGGGGTAGCAGCAGGGAGAGGGAGAAGGAGGTTCCCTGCTGAGCAAGGAGCTCGACGCAGGACTTGATCCCAGGACTCTGGGATCATGACCTGAGCCAAGGCAGACACTTGGCTGACTGAGCCATCCAGGCATCCTGCTTTTATTTTTATTTTTAGACTTTAAGTCTAAAAATGTTTCAAAATAAAAAGTAAAAAAAAAAAAGTTTGGATATGAATCAAATAAATAATAAAATTACAATAATAGCTAAATTTGTACCCAAGGCTTAAACCAATATGAAAAATGTTTACAGCATAAAGAAAGAGTCCTATATATGGATTCACAACAAAAATTACATAAAGCGTAATTTCAGGCTTGACACTTCTGATAAGGATACCAGGGTTTTTGTCTGACCCAGGCATAAACTGAGCCATTAATGTTTTCCACATGCTAAACCTAGCAAACATATGTTAGAAACTCTACATGCATCATGGATGCTCACAGCCTTCTCCAGTGGAATAGCACACCTGCAGTACTGTGTTGATCTCTCAACTCATCATGGAAGGCATTCAATAAGCCATGGTGAGTCCAATGGATAGCAACCAGAGAAGTATGCTAATTAAACATCATACAGTGTTAGGAAGAGTTGACAGCCATCAAGCACTTAGTCTAGGAATGTAATTCTAAGAGTATATTTGATAATAGATTCTACTATCAAAGGAAACTCAAGAGACATATAAAAAATTGTAATGAGCCAAACAAAACAATATTGTCAAGAGATGTACATTTAGGCAATCAAGTTATTAAATACAAGAAGGTGTTTAGGAGGAGCACCTGCACGGCACAGTTGTTTAAGCGCTGGACTCTTAGTTTCAGCTCAGGTTGTGATCTCAGCGTCGTAAGATCGAGCCCTGATCAGCACAGAGTTGGCTTGAGTTTCTCTCTCCCTCTCTCGCTGTCCCTCCCTGCCATGTTCTCTCAATCTCTCTCTTTACAATAAATAATTAAATCCTTTAAAAAAAAAAGTAGGCGATTACTATAAACATCAGGATAGTGGATACCTCAGTGACACTGAAGGGTAATGATTGGGATGCAGCACAAAGAGAAGCTCTTGGGGTGCTTGCCAAGGTTCTATTACTTGACCTGTCTGTTAGTTAAAAGAATATTCAACTGAACTCAGTGAACTTTTGCTGTTCTCTGTATCTATGCTTTACTGTATAATGGGGGAATGGGATAGACCGGTGATGGGTAGTAAGGAGGGCACGTGTTGCATGGTGCACTGGGTGTTATATGCAACTAATGAATCATCAAACTTTACATCAAAAACCAGGGATGTACCGTATGGTGACTAACATAATATAATAAAAAATATTATAATAAAAAATAAAATTTCTTATAAAAAAATAAAACTGTTTTTGTAATGAAGCCATGTTGAATTGACTTATTCTCTGTTATTTCCAGAATAAAAAAAAAGCATCAGTGACTGGATGTTAAAGAGCCATCTCTGAGCTCGACATGAGAAGTAGGGATGAAGCACAGATGAAAGAACAGCTATGAAACTCTGAAAACAGGAGTCGTGTGAACATTCTGTGGAAGACCTCCTTCAGGGGCAGAAGGCTGGATCGTGCTTTCTCATTCTATTTCAACTCTAAAATTCTGTAGCTTTTTAATTCCCAACCTTATGTGGTCATGTTGGGAGCTAAGTCCTCTGTCCTCTCCTGCCTTTGGGATTATCAGTTCAGTATGTACATCTTACTTGTGGGACTTTTTTCTTCCTTTTTAAAAATTTTTTTATTATGTTCAGTTAGCCAACATATAGTACATCATTAGTTTTTGATGTAGTGTTCAACGATTCATTAGTTGCATATAACTCCCAGTTCTCATCACAACACGTGCCCTCCTTCATGCCCATCACCCAGTTACCTAATCCCCCCACCTCCCTCCATTTTGTAACCCTTAGTTTGGTTCCCAGAGTCCAGAGTCTCTCACAGTTGGTCTCCCTAACTGATTTCTTCCCCTTCAGTTTCCCTCCCTTCCCCTATGGTCCTCTGAGCTATTCCTTATGTTCCACTTATAAGTGAAACCATATAATAACTGTCTTTCTCTGCTTAACTGATTTCACTTAGGAAAATACCCTCCAGTTCCATCCATATCAATGCAAATGGTGGGTATTCATCCTTTCTGATGGCTGAGTAATATTCCATTGTATATATGAACCACATCTTTGTGGTTCCATTCATCTGTTGAAGGGCATCTCAGCTCCTTCCACAGTTTGGATATTGTAGACATTGCTGCTACGAACATTGGGGTGCATGTGTCCCTTCTTTTCACTATGTCTGTATCTTTGGGGTAAATACCTAGCAGTGTGCAATTTCTGGGTCATGCGGTAGCTCTATTTTTAACTTTCTGAGGAAACTCCATACTGTTTTCCAGAGTGGCTGTACCACCTTGCATTCCCACCACCAGTGTAAGAGGGCTCCCCTTTCTCCACATCCTCTCCAACATTTGTTCTTTCCTGTCTTGTTAATTTAAGACATTCTGAGTGGTGTAAGATGGTATCTCATTGTGGTTTTCATTTGTATTTCTCTGATGGTTAGTGTTTATGGGCACGTTTATGAAAATGAGTGTTTGTGCATTTAAAAAGTTATACAAACATGAAATTTTAAGCATTTTGGTTTAGTTCTAGACCAACATGGTAAAATCATCAGAGTGAAAAATGAAGACAGTAAGGAGTGAACAGAATAATAAATTGTGGATAGGTCAATACAATGTTTAATTTTGAAATTAAATATGAACCAAGCACAGTTCCCAGTGTTTTCACAAATACTAACCCTCACCACCTCCCTTTCAGGAAATTATTATCATCACTGAACATATGGAGTACCTAGTGTACAAAGAGGTAAAAAAAAACTGCCCAAAGGCACATACCGCTAAGTAGTGAATCTGGGATTTGACACCAATTTCTGAGTCCAGAATCTGTGCACTCAAGCACAATGCTCAACTTAGCTGACCTCCACCACATAAAAACATCACATTCATTAATTAAATTAAATTCCATTTTGTATTGATAAAGCTATATCTCAATCTCATGCTCTTGGTAGTAACAGTTCCTTTTCATGATTATAACATTTCCATGTTCTAACCAAACTGCTTGTAACAATCAGATACTGTAGGTAATTTAATTTCCCTTATTTTGCTGTAATGACAGCCAGGAAAGTTGTTATTCCTGGGCCACAAACACACTATGAATATAAACTACCCTATGTCTGATTCTCATGGCCAGAAAGTCTATGCAAAGAAATTTACAAGGCAAAAAAATAAAAACTAAAAAATAATAATAAACTAATTCAGTCAACAAAGATTCCATCTATACAATGATATGATCAACTATTCAGAAATAGTGAAATGTATGTGATCCTTATCTCTTTTCCGAATTCTTTTAGAATTAAAATGAGCTTTTACCTATAGAGGTCTGAAGCAAGCAGGGGATTGACTCATATAACTGGTAAATTCCATGAAGAAAAACAACTCACTGACTGTTTACTGAGCTGCTGCTTATTCAAGTTACCTACCACCCGAATTTTGCAGAATCGCCAGGTGAGTAGGAGCTAACACAGGTGGTTGCTGTGTGTATGTGGTAACCAAATGTTTCTGGAATCAGTTCAATTTTTAACTCTGCAACACATCTGTAAGGCTATTTAAATGCTGTACAACAGTCATGAAAGGCATTCCAAGAAACACGGGTCCTCTGTACATGGAAATGAAGGTTAATAGGACAGATGATTTTCCCTGGCATCAAAAAAGGTCAGTAGAGTGGGGAACACCAAAATTGATACAGGAACAGCAGTGTCTGTGATGTGGAAGAGGAGGAAGGCAAGAGGAGGAAGTTGGTAGTGATGGTGACGACAATGGCTGGAATGAACACATTTTAAAATGAACATGGAAGCGCCCCTGCTACCAAATGGTGGAGCTCATCCCTAGAAAACGGTCATGTAACTTTTTTTTTTTATTAATAATGATTTTTTATTATATTATGTTAGTCACCATACAGTACATCCCCGGTTTTCGATGTAAGGCTCGATGATTCATTAGTTGTGTATAACACCCAGTGCACCATGCAATATGTGCCCTCCTTACTACCCATCACCGGTCTATCCCATTCCCCCACCCCCCTCCCCTCTGTAGCCCTCAGTTTGTTTCTCATAGTCCATAGTCTCTCATGTTTCATTCCCCCTTCTGATTACCCCCCCTTTCTTTATCCCTTTCTTCCCCTACTGATCATTCTAGTTCTTATGTTCCATAGATGAGAGAAATCATATGATAATTGTCTTTCTCTGCTTGACTTATTTCACTAAGCATTATCTCCTCCAGTGCCGTCCATGTTGTAGCAAATGTTGAGAACTCATTCTTTCTGATTGCTGAGTAATATTCCATTGTATATATGGACCACAACTTCTTAATCCAGTCATCTGTTGCAGGGCATCTCGGCTCCTTCCACGATTTAGCTATTGTGGACATTGCTGCTATGAACATTGGGGTGCATATGGCCCTTCTCTTCACTACGTCTGTATCTTTGGGGTAAACACCCAGTAGTGCAATGGCTGGATCATAGGGTACCTCAATTTTTAACTTTTTAAGGGACCTCCACACGGTTTTCCAGAGTGGCTGTACCAACTTGCATTCCCACCAACAATGTAGGAGGGATCCCCTTTCTCCACATCCTCTCCAACAATTGTTGTTTCTTGCCTTGTCTATTTTTGCCATTCTAACTGGCGTAAGGTGGTATCTCAGTGTGGTTTTGATTTGAATTTCCTTGATGGCTAATGATTTTGAACATTTTTTCATGTGTCTGTTAGCCATTTGTATGTCTTCATTGGAAAAGTGTCTGTTCGTATCTTCTGCCCATTTTTTGATTTGTTTATTTGTCTCTCGTGTATTGAGTTTGAGAAGTTCTTTGTAGATCTTGGATACCAGTCCTTTATCTGTAGTGTCATTTGCAAATATATTCTCCCATTCCGTGGGCTGCCTCTTAGTTTTTCTGACTGTTTCCTTGGCTGTGCAGAAACTTTTAATCTTGATGAAGTCCCATTAATTCATTTTATCTTTTGTTTCTCTTGCCTTTGGGGATGTGTCATGAAAAAGGTTGCTTTGGCTGATGTCGTAGAGGTTGCTGCCTATGTTCTCCTCTAGAATTTTGATGGATTCCTGTCTCACATCGAGGTCTTTCATCCATTTGGAGTTTATTTTTGTGTATGGTGTGAGATAGTGGTCAAGTTTCATTCTTTTGCATGTAGCTGTCCAATTTTCCCAGCACCATTTATTGAAGAGACTGTCTTTTTCCCACCAGATGTTTTTTCCTGCTTTATCAAATATTAGTTGCCCAAAGAGCTGAGGGTCCATTTCTGGGCTCTCTATTCTGTTCCATTGGTCTATGTGTCTGTTTTTGTGCCAGTACCATGCTGTCTTTGTGATCACAGCTTTGTAGTACAGCTCGAAATCCGGCATTGTGATGCCCCCAGCTTTGTTTTTCCTTTTCAACAGTTCCTTGGAGATTCGGGGTCTTTTCTGGTTCCCGGTCATGTAACTTTTTACCTCAAATCCCGCTTCTTGGGTAAGGCAAAAATTTGGCATGACCAAGTATGCTTATGTCATAATTTCAACAAGGAACAACTCCTCCAAATGTATCCCAATCTTAAGTAATATCTTTAAATTTATGGATGTATTACTTAACCAAAACACACAACCATAGGTGTCGTGGCTTAATTAAGCCCTTTAGGGATTTCCAATTCATGTGATGGGGTTACCATGTTATTTCAGAACCACTCTAGTTATGAGTAAACACAGAGAGGTTTTGGGCACTGAACACAGGGAGAGTGTTAACAGAGGTGTTCCAAACGGGAGAGAGCACACCAACAACTTCATCTGGGATACTCAGAGCAAACTACAGAGATTTTTATTTCTACCTAGAGCTGATGCTATTTTGATTACCGTGGTTTGTCTCCTAGACTTTCCTAAGGAGCCATGGACACAAACAATGGAAGTTCCACTACGGATTTCATCCTGCTGGGGTTTTCTGATCGACCCCAACTGGAACGCATCATCTCTGGGCTTGTCTTCATCTTCTACATTGTGACTCTGGTAGGAAACACAACCATCATTCTTGTATCTTACCTAGACGCCCAGCTCCACACTCCCATGTATTTCTTCTTATCCAATTTGTCTTTTTTGGATCTCTGCTATGCAACTAGCATTGTCCCCCAGATGCTGGTGAATCTATGGGGTCCAACAAGGTCTATTACCTATGGAGGGTGTGTGCTCCAGTTCTTCTTTGCCCTTGACCTGGGAGCCACTGAATGTCTTCTCTTGGCTGTGATGGCCTATGACCGCTATGCTGCTGTCTGTCAACCTCTTCACTACACAGTGATAATGCACCCTCAGCTTTGCCAGAAGATGGTGCTCACCGCCTGGCTGGGTGGCCTTGGCAGTGCATTAATTCTTTGCTCCTTGACTTTGAAGTTACCAAGATGTGGGCACCGGGAAGTCAATAATTTTTTCTGTGAGATGCCAGCATTGATCAAGATGGCTTGTGTCTACTCAAAAGTAATTGAGGTCGTTCTCTTTGCTCTCGGAGTGATATTTCTTCTAGTACCTCTATCACTAATTCTCATCTCATATGGAGTTATCACTCAGGCTGTCATGAGGATCAAGTCAGAGGCAAGGTGGCGTAAGGTCCTTAATACATGTGGCTCCCACCTCACAGTAGTAACTCTGTTTTATGGAACAGTCATCTACATGTACATGAAGCCACAGAATAGCACATCCCAAGATGAGGGGAAGTTCCTTTCTCTCTTTTACACGATCATCACACCCACCCTTAACCCTCTGATCTACACTTTAAGAAACAAAGATGTGAAGAGTGTAGTAAAGAGAACACTGCGTGTAGAAAAATGGTCAGTCAAGTCATGAGTTAGATGGAAGAGAACTAAAGAAATAACATTGACCTTTATCAACAAAATATGAATCATCTCATTTAAGCAAAGAGTATTTATTGGGGGTTTACCATGTACCAAGAATAGTACTAAGTACTAACTTTGAAAATAAGCACAGAAAAAAATATAAGGAGAGAGAGATACAGACACATGAAACTTCAATTCATACACTTAGAAATTTTCAAGATAATCAGGGGCTACAGATAAGTAAACATATGAAATGTGATTAAGTACAGTAATAGAGATATGTACAAAGTGTAAAGAAAATATTTCACAAGCAAATTAATTTTAATGTCGGATTACACTAGACATTGATTTTTTTCTTCTCAGAATTATCACTTTGATGGGAAATAACATTCCTTTTCATCCACCTGATATTGCCAGAAGGGAAAATATTATACTTTTTTTTTCAAGTTTTGATTCCTTTTTTGCAGGTAATTTTAACATTGCCAGGTGTGTAAGCCCTGGGAATAATAATCCGAGAGAGGGTGATGATACCCAAAGACAGGAAGGCTAGAGACAATATAATCTTCATGATGCTGTGAGGACATTGTGAGGAGAACATACAGAATGGTGACTATGTAGACACTAGAAAAGAGTATCAACTCTTCTTTGTGAGAAAAGCTCATCCCCAATTTTGCTAAGTAATTTGACTTATAAACCTTTACTCCTAAACTCAGTTGACATCTTAATTCAGGAGACATATCCTTATAATCTCATCAATCTGTCCTGTGAATTCCCTCCAAATCCTGTCCTGACACTATTTTGACATTCTCTCATTTTATATATTTGTCTGTTTGTATGATTGAGGAAAAGGCAATGGTGAGATTTTCATTTTTTTATTTTTCTATTAGCAGTCTCTAACCTATATGTTCTCTTTTTATTATTATTATGTCCAATTAGCCAGCATTCAGTACATCATAAGTTTTTGAGGTAGTGTTCAGTGATTCATTAGTTGCATATAACACCCACTGCTCATCACCACACGTGCCCTTCTTAATACCCATAATACAGATACCCCATCCCTCCCACCCCTCAAGCTTCTGTAATCCTCAGTTTCGTTCCCTGAGTCCAGAATAGAGACCCCAGAAATGGACCCCCAATTCTATGGTCAACTAATCTCCAACAAAGCTTGAAAAAAAAGAATATCCAATGGAAAAAGAAAGTCTCCTCAATAAATGGTGCTGGGAAAATTGGACGGCCACATGCAGAAGAATGAAACTGGACGATTCTGTTACACCATACAAAAAGACGAACTCAAAATGGATGAAAGACCTCAATGTGAGACAGGAATCCATCCAAATCCTAGAGGAGAACACAGGCAGCAACCTCTTCGACCTTCACCACAGCAACTTCTTGCTAGACCTATCTCCAAAGGCAAGGGAAACAGCAAAAATCAACTATTGGGACTTCATCAAGATAAAAAGCTTCTACACAGCAAATTGCGACAAAACTAAAAGCAACCTACGGAATGGGAGAAGATATTTTTTTTTATTTTAATGTTTTTTTATTATATTATGTTAGTCACCATACAGTACATCCCTGGTTTTTGATGTAAAGTTACATGATTCATTAGTTCCGTATAACACCCAGTACACCATGCAATACATGCCCTCCTTACTACCCATCACCAGTCTATCCCATTCCCCCATCCCCCTCCCCTCCAAAGCCCTCAGTTTGTTTCTCAGAGTCCATAGTCTCTCATGCTTCATTCCCCCTTCTGATTACCCCCCTTTCTTTATCCCTTTCTTCCCCAACCGATCTTCCTAGTTCTTATGTTCCATAGATGAGAGAAATCATATGATAATTGTCTTTCTCTGCTTGACTTATTTCACTTAGCATTATCTCCTCCAGTGCCGTTCATGTTGCAGCCAGTATTGAGAATTCGTTCTTTCTGATAGCTGAGTAATATTCTATTGTATATATGGACCACAACTTCTTAACCCATTCATCTGTTGAAGGGCATCTCGGTTCCTTCCACGATTTACCTATTGTGGATAATGCTGCTATGAACATTGAGGTGCATATGGCCCTTCTCTTCACTACGTCTGTATCTTTGGGGTAAATACCCAGTAGTGCAATGGCTGGGTCAAAGGGTACTTCAATTTTTAACTTTTTAAGGGACCTCCACACGGTTTTCCAGAGTGTCTGTACCAACGTGCATTCCCACCAACAATGTAGGAGGGATCCCCCTTCTCCACATCCTCTCCAGCAATTGTTGTTTCTTGCCTTGTCAATTTATGCCATTCTAACTGGCGTAAGGTGGTATCTCAGTGTGCTTTTGATTTGAATTTCCCTGATGGCTAATGATTTTGTACATTTTTTCATGTGTCTGTTAGCCATTTGTATGTCATCATTGGAAAAGTGTCTGTTCACATCTTCTGCCCATTTTATGATTTATTTGTTTCTTGAGTATTGAGTTTGAGAAGTTCTTTGTAGATCTTGGATACCAGTCTTTTATCTGTAGCATCATTTGCAAATATATTCTCCCATTCCGTGGGCTGCCTCTTAGTTTTTTTGATTGTTTCCTTGGCTGTGCAGAAGCTTTTTATCTTGATGAAGTTCCACAAGTTCATTTTTTCTTTTGTTTCTCTTGCCTTTGGAGATGTGTCATGAAAAAGGTTGCTGTGGCTGATGTCGTAGAGGTTGCTGCTTATGCTCTCCTCTAGGATTTTGATGGATTCCTTTCTCACATTGAGGTCTTTCATCCATTTGGAGTTTATCTTTGTGTATGGTGTGAGAGAGTGGTCAAGTTTTATTCTTTTGCATGTAGCTTTCCAGTTTTCCCAGCATCATTCATTGAAGAGACTGTCTTTTTTCCACCGGATGTTTTTTCTGCTTTGTCAAAGATTAGTTGCCCAAAGAGCCGAGGGTCCAGTTCTGGGTTCTCTATTCTGTTCCATTGGTCTATGTGTCTGTTTTTGTGCCAGTACCATGCTGTCTTTGTGATCACAGCTTTGTAGTACGGCTCGATTTCCTGGGGAATTCTACCAAACATTCAAAGAAGAAATAATACCTATTCTCCTAAAGCTATTTCAAAAAATAGAAACAGAAGGAAAGCTACCAAACTCATTCTATGAGGCCAATATTACCTTGATCCCCAACCAGGCAAAGACCCCATCAAAAAGGAGAATTACAGACCGATTTCCCTAATGAATATGATGCCAAAATCCTCAACAAGATCCTGGCCAATAGAATCCAACAGTACATTAAAAGGATTATCCACCATGACCAAGTGGGATTCATCCCTGGGATGCAAGGGTGGTTCAACATTCACAAATTTATCAGTGTCTTAGATTTTATCCAGAAGGAAAAAGCCAAAAATCATATGATTCTCTCAATAGATGCAGAAAAAGCATTTCACAAAATACAGCATCCTTTCCTGATTAAAACCCTTCAGAGTGGAGGGATAGAGGGTACATTTCTCAATCTCATAAAAACCATCTATGAAAAAAGCCTACAGCAAATATCATTCTCAATGGGGAAAAGCTGGAAGCCTTTCCCTTAAGATCAGGAACACGACAAGGATGCCTACTCTCGCCACTATTACTAAACACAGTACTAGAAAAGTCCTTGCAACAGCAATCAGACAACAAAAAGGGATAAAAGGTATCCAAATCGGCAAAGAAGAAGTCAAAATGTCTCTCTTCACAGGTGACATGATACTCTATATGGAAAACCCAAAAGAATCCACCCCCAAACTATTAGAAGTTATAGAGCAATTCAGTAATATGGCAGAATACAAAATCAATGCTCAGAAATCAGTTGCATTTCTATACATGAATAATGAGACTGAAGAAAGAGACATTAGGGAATCCATCCCATTTACAATAGCACCAAAACCATACGTTACCTTGGAATTAACTTAACCAGAGATGTAAAGGACCTATATTCTAGAAACTATAAATCACTCTTGAAAGACATTGAGGAAGATACAAAAAGATGGAAAAATATTCCATGCTCATGGATCGGAAGAATTAACATAGTTAAAATGTCCATGCTACCCAGAGCAATCTACACTTTCAATGCTATCCTGATCAAAATGCTGATGACATTTTTCAAAGAACTGGAAC
Source organism: Ursus arctos (assembly GCF_023065955.2). Taxonomy (NCBI): domain Eukaryota; kingdom Metazoa; phylum Chordata; class Mammalia; order Carnivora; family Ursidae; genus Ursus; species Ursus arctos. The sequence goes on from NW_026622997.1 coordinate 549,688, forward strand.
AAATAGTCCTTAAATTTGTGTGGAACCAGAAAAGGCCCCGAATCACCAAGGAACTGTTGAAAAGGAAATACAAAGCTGGGGGAGAAGATATTTCTAAATCACATATCAGAGAAAGGGCTAGTATCCAAGATCTGATATGTGATTTGGAAATATCTTATCAAACTCAGCACCCAAAAAACAAAGAATCCAGTCAAGAAATGTGCAGAATGGTGCTGAGAAAATTGGACAGCTACATGCAAAAGAATGAACTTGACCACTCTCTCACACCATACACAAAGATAAACTCCAAATGGATGAAAGACCTCGATGTGAGACAGGAATCCATCAAAATCCTAGAGGAGAGCATAGGCAGCTACCTCTATGACATTGGCCACAGCAACCTTTTTCATGACACATCTCCAAAGGCAAGAGAAACAAAAGAAAAAATGAACTTGTGGGACTTCATCAAAATAAAAAGCTTCTGCACTGCCAAAGAAACAGTCAAAAAAACTAAGAGGCAGCCCACGGAATGGGAGAATATATTTGCAAATGACACTACAGATAAAAGACTGGTATCCAAGCAATTGCACTACTGGGTATTTACCCCAAAGATACAGACGTAGTGAAGAGAAGGGCCATATGCACCCCAATGTTCATAGCAGCAATGTCCACAATAGCCAAATCGTGGAAGGAACCGAGATGCCCTTCAACAGATGACTGGATTAAGAAGTTGTGGTCCATATATACAATGGAATATTACTCAGCTATCAGAAAGAACGAATTCTCAACATTTGCTGCAACATGGACGGCACTGGAGGAGATAATGCTAAGTGAAATAAGTCAAGCAGAGAAAGACAATTATCATATGATTTCTCTCATCTATGGAACATAAGAACTAGGAAGATCGGTAGGGGAAGAAAGGGATAAAGAAAGGGGGGGGTAATCAGAAGGGAGAATGAAACATGAGAGACTATGGACTATGAGAAACAAACTGAGGGCCTCAGAGGGGAGGGGGTGGGGGAATGGGATAGATTGGTGATGGGTAGTAAGGAGGGCACGTATTGCATGGTGCACTGGGTGTTATACGCAACTAATGAATCATCGAGCTTTACATCGGAAACTGGGGATGTACTGTATGGTGACTAACATAATATAATAAAAAATCATTAATTAAAAATAAATAAATAAATAAAATCTTTAAAAAAAAAAAAAGAAGATGTGGTCCAAAAATACAATGGAATATTACTCAGCCATCAAAAAAAAAACGATTTCTCAACATTTGCTGCAACATGGACGGCACTGGAGGAGATAATGCTAAGCGAAATAAATCAAGCAGAGAAAGACAATTATCATATGGTTTCACTCATTTATGGAACATAAGAAGTAGGAAGATTGGTAGGAGAAGAAAGGGAAGAAGAAAGGGGGTAAACAGAAGGGGGAATGAACCATGAGAGACTGTGGACTCTGGGAAACAAACTGAGGGCTTTGGGGGGGGCAATGGGATACGCTGGTGATGGGTATTAAGGAGGGCATGTATTGCATGGTGCACTGGGTGTTATACGCAACTAATGAATCATGGAACTTTACATCAAAAACCAGGGATGTACTGTATGGTGACTAACATAATATAATAAAAAATATTATTATTAAAAAAAAGAAATGTGCAGAAGACATGAACAGACACTTCTCCAAAGAAGACATACAAATGGCTAACAGACACATGAAAAAATGCTCCACATCACTTGGCATGAGGGAAATACAAATAAAAACCACAATGAGATACACCTCACCCCAGTCAGAACGGCTAAAATTAACAAGTCAGGGAAAAACAAATGTTGGCAAGGATGCAGACAAAGGGGAACATCTTACACTGTTGGGGATGCAACCTGGTGCAGCCACTCTGGAAAATGGTATGGAGGAGTTTCCTGAAAAAGTTGAAAATACAGCTACCCTACAACCCAGCAATTGCACTACTGGGTATTTACCCCCAAGATACAGATGTAGTGAAAAGAAGGGGCACATGCACCCCAATGTTCGTAGCAGCAATGTCCACAATAGCCAAACTATGGAAAGATCCCAGATGATCACTGACAGATGAATGGATAAAGAAGATGAGGTATATACATACACAATGGAATAATATTCAGCCAGCAAAAAAAGAAAAAGAAAAGAAAAGAAACCTTACCATTTGCACCAACATGGATGGAACTAGAGGGTATTATGGTAAGTGAAATAAGTCAATCAGAGAAAGAGAATTATCATATTATCTCACTCATGCGGAATTTAAGAAACAAAACAGGATCATAGGGGAAGAGAGGAAAAAATAAAATAAGATGAAACCAGAGAAGGAGACAAACCATAAGAAACTCTTAATCATAGGAAACAACTGAGGGCTGCTGAAGGGGGATGGGGTAACTGGATGATAGACATTAAGGACGGCACATAATGTAATGAGTATTAGATGCGACTGATGAATCACTGACCTCTACCTCTGAAACCAATAATACATCATATGTTAATTACTTGAATTTTAATTTTTTAAAATGGAAAAAATAAAACTCATTATGAAATGAAAACAAAACAAAAAAGTTCAATTATGTTAGTTTTTATATAAATGATTAACATTGTATTTTCAATCTTCAATAGTAAATTACATACATAAATAAATCCATCTCTGAAATTAATTTCCATGGAGGAAATCTAAAGGAAAAATAAAGAAAAAAAAGAACAGGTGAAACCCAATGTCTTAAGGGAATCATTCCTAAAGTTATTAGGATAGGCCTCTGACCATAGTCTAAGTCTTGTTAATCACCTCTGTGGTGCACCTGTCCCCAGGGTCTACACCACCTTAACTTACTAGCCTTTAAGTCCTACATAAACACTCCATGGAGTACACACGGACCACTGGAGGGCTCTCCTGGTTTAATTAGACAGACATCTACCCACAAATGTGTCTAACACCAAAAGACTACAAATATCCCATCAAAAATACATTCAGCAAACCAAATTCATCAAATGTTATGCCAGTCCCACAACTAGTTTTTCTCCAACATTCACACCAGAGATTTCACTGAATCTCAGTGCAGCTATTGCATTTAAACGCAAATGTGATTGTGGTGTTAGCACAAGGAGTCGGGGCTAATCAGTATTTCACGGACTCAGTAACTTGCCAAAGAAGAATCCTTCTGATTACCCGTGAAATGAAGGCTCATCATCAAGGGAACATGGGTACCTTTGGACTATGTAAGAACACGACAGCTGTGAACTCTTCCCTCCTGAAACGTAAATATGTTCTAATTTCCTTTCTAGTTTACCCTCCACATCATTCTGTACATTCAAGTTATCTTTAATACGTTTGCTTCATTTGTGTTACATTTCATAGAACAAGGTAATTTGTAAACTCATGCTATGCTATTAGAACCTGAAGTCCAGGGGCGCCTGGGTGGCGCAGTCGTTAGGCGTCTGCCTTCGGCTCAGGGCGTGATCCTGGCGTTCTGGGATCGAGCCCCACATCGGGCTCCATGCTCTGCTGGGAGCCTGCTTCTTCCTCTCCCACTCCCCCTGCTTGTGTTCCCTCTCTTGCTTGGCTGTCTCTATCTCTGTCAAATGAATAAATAAAATCTTTAAAAAAAAAAAAAAAAAAGAACCTGAAGTCCATACCATGAAAAATGAAAACCTGTTTCAGTGAAAACATCACATGGCTCATTTTTAACATCTGTTTCTTATGCTTGTGGTTTCTCCTTTTTAATACCATGTTCACTTTTAAGTTAAAATTAAACCATACCTAAATTTGTACCAGGGCTTAAACCAATATGAAATAGTTTACAGCATAAAAGTCCAATATTTGGATTCATAACATAAAATTACATAAAGTGTAATTCCAGCTTAACACTTCCAATAAAGATATGAGTTCCTAAGTGACCCACAGTGTAAACTCAGCTGTTAATATTTTTCCCCTGCTAAACCTAGCAAACATATATTTTAGAAACTGTACATGCCTCATGGATGCTCACTGTCTTCTTCAGTGGTATGCCACACCTACAGTAGTGTGTTCACTTCTCAACTCATAATCAAAGGCATTTGATAAACCATGGTGAGTCCAATGGATAGCAACCAGAAAAGTATGCTAATTAAACATCATACAGTGTTAGAAGCAGCTGATAGCCATCAAACACTTAGTCTAGGAATATAATTCTAAGAGTATATTTGATAAGAGGTTCTAATATTAAAAGAAACTCAAAACACATATAAAAAACTTTCATTTTTTTAAAAGATTTTATTCATTTATTGAAGAGAGAGAGACACAGCGAGAGAGGGAACACCAGCAGGGGGAGTAGGAGAGGGAGAAGCAGGCTTCCTGATGAGCGAGGAGCCCAATGTGTGGCTCGATCCCAGGACCCTGGGATCACTACCTGAGTTGAAGGCAGACGCTTAATGGCTGAGCCACCCAGGTGCCCCTATAAAAAACTTTTAATGAGCCAAACTAAACAATATTGTCTACAGATGCACATTTGGATAATCAAGCTATTAAATACAAGATGGTGATTACTAGGGGCACCTGAGTGGTACAGTTATTTAAGTGGCCAACTTTTGGTTTTGGTCAGGGCAAGATCTCAAGGTCATGAGATAGAGCTATGCCAGGAGCTGTGCGCTCAGGGCACTCTGCTTGAGTTTCTCTCTCCCTCTCCATGTGCCCCATCCCCCCCCCCATGCTCTCTCTCTCTCTAAAATAAATAAATGTTGTTTCTTTTTCTAACTAGATGATTACTATAAACATCAGGATAGTGGATAGTTTGAGGGACAGGGAAGTGTAATGACTAGGACCAGTTGTGAAGAGAAGTTCCTGGGGTGCTTGGCAAGACTCTTATTTCTTGACCTGCCTGTTAGTTACAAGAATATTCACCTTAACTCATCGAGCTTTTGTTTTTCTCTGTATCTATGTTTTCTTTTATAATGAAACTGTTCTTCATAATGAAGTCATGTTGAATTGACTTACTCCATGTTACTTCCAGAATAAAGAAAAAGACCCAGTGCGTGGATGTAGGGATGACGCACTGATGAAAGGACAGCTACGAAGCTCTGAAAACAGGAGTCGTGTCAACATTCTGTGGAAGACCTCCTTCAGGGGCAGAAGGCTGGATCGTGCTTTCTGAGTCTATTTCAACTCTAAAATTCTATGGCCTTTTAATTCCCAACACTATCCCAACCTTACGTGGTCAAAGAATACTGAGTGCATTTTGTAATCAACCATGTTGGGAGCTAAGTCCTCTGTCCTCTCCTGCCTCTGGGTTTATCGGTTCAGTATGTACATCTTGCTTGTGGGCCCTTTTGTGTACTTGAGTGTCTGTGCATTTAAAAGTTATGCAAATATAAAACTGTAAGCATTCCAGTTTAGTTCTAGCCTATCTTGGTAAAATCACCAGTGTGAAAAATGAAGACAGGAAGGGGTGAGTAAAATAATAATAATTTGTGGGTAGGTGAATACATTTTTAATTCTGAGAATTACTATGAGCCAAGCACAGTTCCTAGTGTTTTCACAAATACTAACCCTCACCACCTCCCTTTGAGGAATACTATTATCTTCAGTGAACATACAGAAAACCTGGTGTACAAACAGGTTACGTAACTGCCCAAGGACACATTACCTCCAAGTAGTGAAGCTGGGGTTGGACACCAAGCTCTGAGTCCAGAATCTGTGCACTTAAGCACTATGCTCGACTTAGCTGACCTCCGACCACATAAATACTTTGCAATCATTAATTAAATTAAATTTCCAAGTTGTATTGAGACAAACTATATCTCTATCTCATACTACTTGCTAATAACAGTTCCTTTACATGATTATAACATTTTCATGTTCTAACTGGACTGCTTATAAAAAATCATATACTATAGACAATTTACCTATTTTACTGTAATGATAGCCAGTAAAGTTATTATTCCTTGGTCACAAACACACTATGAATATAAACTACCCTATGTCTGATTCTCATGGCCAGAAAGTCTATGCAAAAAATATTTATAAACCCAAAAATAAAAACTAAAAATATTTATAAACTAATTCAGTCAGCAACAATCCATCTACTTAATGATGTCATAAAGTAATCAGAAATAGTGAAATGTATGTGATCCTTATCTCTTTTCCGAATTCTTTTAGAATTAAAATGAGCTTTTACCTATAGAGGTCTGAAGCAAGCAGGGGATTGACTCATATAATTGGTAAATTCCATAAAGAAAAACAACTCACTGACTGTTTATTGAGCTGCTGCTTATTCAAGTTACCTACCACCCAAATTTTGCAGAATCGCCAGGTGAGTAGGAGCTAACACAGGTGGTTGCTGTGTGTATGTGGTAACCAAATGTTTCTGGAATCAGTTCAATTTTTAACTCTGCAACACATCTGTAAGGCTATTTAAATGCTGTACAACAGTCATGAAAGGCATTCCAAGAAACACGGGTCCTCTGTACATGGAAATGAAGGTTAATAGGAAAGATGATTTTCCCTGGCATCAAAAAAGGTCAGTAGAGTGCGGAACACCAAAACTGATACAGGAACAGCAGTGTCTGCGATGTGGAAGAGGAGGAAGGCAAGAGGAGGAAGTTGGTAGTGATGGTGACGATAATGGCTGGAATGAACACACTTTAAAATGAACATGGAAGCGCTCCTGCTACCAAATGGTGGAGCTCATCCCTAGAAAACGGTCATGTAACTTTTTACCTCAAATTCCGCTTCTTGGGTAAGGCAAAAATTTGGCATGACCAAGTATGCTTATGTCATAATTTCAACAAGGAACAACTCCTCCAAATGTATCCCAATCTTAAGTAATATCTTTAAATTTATGGATGTATTACTTAACCAAAACACACAACCATAGGTGTCGTGGCTTAATTAAGCCCTTTAGGGATTTCCAATTCATGTGATGGGGTTACCATGTTATTTTAGAACCACTCTAGTTATGAGTGAACACAGAGAGGTTTGGGGCACTGAACACAGGGAGAGTGTTAACAGAGGTGTTCCAAACGGGAGAGAGCACACCAACAACTGCATCTGGGATACTCAGAGCAAACTACAGAGATTTTTATTTCTACCTAGAGCTGATGCTATTTTGATTACCGTGATTTGTCTCCTAGACTTTCCTAAGGAGCCATGGACACAAACAATGGAAGTTCCACTACGGATTTCATCCTGCTGGGGTTTTCTGATCGACCCCAACTGGAACGCATCATCTCTGGGCTTGTCTTCATCTTCCACATTGTGACTCTGGTAGGAAACACAACCATCATTCTTGTATCTTACCTAGACGCCCAGCTCCACACTCCCATGTATTTCTTCTTATCCAATTTGTCTTTTTTGGATCTCTGCTATGCAACTAGCATTGTCCCCCAGATGCTGGTGAATCTATGGGGTCCAACAAGGTCTATTACCTATGGAGGGTGTGTGCTCCAGTTCTTCTTTGCCCTTGACCTGGGATCTGCTGAATGTCTTCTCTTGGCTGTGATGGCCTATGACCGCTATGCTGCTGTCTGTCAACCTCTTCACTACACAGTGATAATGCACCCTCAGCTTTGCCAGAAGATGGTGCTCACCGCCTGGCTGGGTGGCCTTGGCAGTGCATTAATTCTTTGCTCCTTGACTTTGAAGTTACCAAGATGAGGGCACCGGGAAGTCAATAATTTTTTCTGTGAGATGCCAGTATTGATCAAGATGGCTTGTGTCTACTCAAAAGTAATTGAGGTCGTTCTCTTTGCTCTCGGAGTGATATTTCTTCTAGTACCTCTATCACTAATTCTCATCTCATACGGATTTATCACTCAAGCTGTCATGAGGATCAAGTCAAAGGCAAGGTGGCGTAAGGTCCTTAATACATGTGGCTCCCACCTCACAGTAGTAACTCTGTTTTATGGAACAGTCATTTCCATGTACATGAAGCCACAGAATAGCACATCCCAAGATGAGGGGAAGTTCCTTTCTCTCTTTTACACGATCATCACACCCACCCTTAACCCTCTGATCTACACTTTAAGAAACAAAGATGTGAAGAACGCAGTAAAGAGAATGCTACATGTAGGAAAATGGTCAGTCAAGTCATGAGTTAGATGGAAGACAGCTAGAAAATAATACTGACTTTTACCAACAAAAAATGAATTGATTCATGGCTGCAAAGAGCAGTTATTGGGTGTTACCATGTACCAAGAATTATACTAGTGAATGACATTGTAAAAAAGTATAAAGAGAGAAAAATTATAAGGAGAGAGAGATACAGACACATAAAAAAACTTCAATTCATACACTTAGAAACCTTCAAGACTAATCAGGGACTACAGATAAGTAAACATATATTTATGAAATGCGGTAAATACATTAATAGAGATATTTAATAAGAATTAACATTTCACATGAAAATTATTTTAATATAGGATTACACAGTACACTGATTTGCCCTTCTCACACTTACCAATTTTATAGGAAGTAACCCTCCTTTCATCCACCTGATACTGCCATTGGAGCCTTTGTACTGGAGATCATCTGCCCACTAATACCCATTCCAACTTCTCTTCTAGTTTTAACTGGGCGCAGGGCCACAATGTGCCTATGGCATATCTGAGCCTGGCCTCCTACTAACACAATGCCAGGGAGGCAATGTGTGTAACTCCTGGGTTATCTTCTCAAATATGAAGCCATTTGCTCTCACCCTTCTTCTTCCCCTTTCTCTTGGCTGGAATGTGAATGTGGAGAGTACCTAGTTGTACCAAAAACTCTATGAGGCAATGGAACAATAAAATGGAAACAGATCCAACCCTGAAGCAGAGCAATGCTTCCAGACTATTACAGGAGGAAAAGTTCTATATTATTTAATATTAAGCCACTCTACTCTGGGGTCTCTCTGTTAGAATAGCTTAACTTTTACCCTCCATGACCTGATAAGGAGTTTGAGCATTTCCTGTAAGGTAGTGTGGTCCTTGGACCAGCAGCAACAGCATCACTTGGCACCTTATCAGTAACGCACACTCTTGGGCTCACCTCAGACCTACTGAAACAACCATCTAAGATGGACCAGCAACTGATGTTTTTAACAAACACTACAGGTGATCAGGCTAAAGTTTCTGAACCACTATTATAGAGAAGAGGGAGATGTTGAGACTCTAAACTGAAAATTAACAGGGCTTTATAGATTTTAATTAATTTCCTTCCTATACACCTGTGAAAGTAGGTGGATAATGGTTTCTCTAGGTTCTGAGATAAGAGAAATGAAGGAAAGGAGGAGTATCACCTAAATGAAATCAATATAAAAGGGTATTCATTATTTAATACTATCTTCTTGGTCTGGTTTTATTTTTTTTTCTTTTATTGAATTAAGGTGGTAATAGATAGTAATTTTTTTGGAAAGTGGCTTGATGCTCTTATTTGACAAAAGAAGAACTTAGCAATCTCATGTTTGTTCCCCATATCTTTTTACTTTGTTTTACTGGTAAATACATTCGATCTCTGAGGACCTCTGTGCCAGAGAGAGAAGTACTCCCATTCTATACAAGACTTCCATTTCGAGAGATTGGAAATCCTCTCTGCACATGACAGTCGTCACATTGATGGTGCCCTTGCTCTGTGATTTCAAGGCCAAGTCAGCTGCCATCCACCTGGAGTATTTGGGTGGGAGCACAGGGTTTGTACGGGTTAATGGTCTTTCCTCTCCTATCTTCAAACCTTGTGGTTCCCAGGATGCCACAGGGAAAACACTATACCTTTATTTTATAGTTTTAATTCCTTTTTGGAGGTAATTTTAAAATCACCACGTGGGTAAGCCTTGGGAATAATAAGGAATCCGAGAGAGGGTGATGATACCCAAAGACAGAAAGGCCTAGAGACAATATAGACTTTATGGTGTTCTAAGGACTTGGGAGGAGAACGTACACAATGGTGGCAGTGTGGCCTCTGGAAACGAATATCACCTCTTCTTTGTGAGAAAGACTCGTCCCCAATCTTGATAACCTACTGATCTATCACTTACAAACCTCTTACTGGACTCCTAAACCCAGGTATAATCTTACCTCTGGAGAGATATTCTTACAAATCTCATCAATCTACCCTTTGAATTCCTTCCAAAACCTGTCCCTGCCACTATGTTGACATTACCTCATTTTATATACTTACCTGTATGTATATTTGAGAAAAGGCATCGAGCTTTGCAACAACATAGTCTCTTATTCATGTGTGATTTTCCTGTGTTTAAATTGGCTTCTGATATAAATTACATATTTAATAAATATGGAGAATTAATAAGTGAATGGATACTTTCTTAATAAATACACATGAAATGTTCTTATTCTACATAATATGACAAATGTTCATTGGGCAATGAATACAGGAGCAACATATTCAGTCTTTTAACATTTAGGACATTTGCAACACCTGAAACCTAAGAGAAGGGAAAGACACTATAGGTTTTCTTTCACCAGCATAATATTATAGAATCCTTTTAAGTGTGTATTTGGACATGAGAAAAACAGGAAAAATAAAAGAAAAAGTTTCTCATTATCTCATAACCTAGAAATAATGACTGTTAACATTTTAGTTGATTTCCTTTTAAATTATTCCCTTCCACACTAAAGTTTGAGTCACACTGAGTAGCTGATTTATTTCTCCCAATGTATTGAATACATTCACATCAGATAAATCACTCCCAAGGGAGAAAAACTTCGCCCCTAGAGGAGCGGAAAAAATCTCAGCTAGTACAGTGACTGGTGCCCCTCCAAAGGCCACTGTACATGAACAGACTCCCCATATAACTGTGATGTGAAAGTGTCACTGGGAGGAAGATGCTGACACTGACAACAAGACTGGAAAAACAATGTCTCCGTGTTATAGCACATGCTTGTCCCGGTCTGCACAGATGACTGAGATCTCCCCTGAGCCAAACCAATTCACGAGGAAACATACCCAGGCTCTAGCACCTGAGGAAGGCATGAACGGTCTTCTAGGTTGGTGACTGACAGCTTGGACCCAAGGATGGCCTCAGTTAATCAGGGTCAAATGCTGGAGATTCCCTGGAATAACATTTATACGTGTTATAACATAAAATATTATTGTGAGTTTGGGGAAACAGACATCTCACTCTTTCCTGGTTGTATTAGTTATCAGATGCCACATAAACACTTACTTTAATTACTTAAATTCAAAGTAGTTAACATATAGTGTATTATTCGTTTCAGGGGTAGAATTTAGTGGTTCATCAGTTGCATATAACGCCCAGTGCTGATTACATCAAGTGCCCTCCTTAATGCCCGTCACCCAGTTACTCCATCCCCCCAGCAACCTCCCCTCCAGCAACCCTCAATTTGTTTCCTATAGTTAAGAGTGTCTTATGGTTTGCCTCCCTATTTTTATCATATTATATTTTTCCTTCCATTCTCCTGTGTTCATCTGTTTTGTTTATTACATCTATGAATGAAATCATATAGTATTTGTCATTCTCTGATGGATTTATTTCCCTTAGAATAATACTCTCTAGTTCCATCCACATCATTGCAAATGGCAAGATTTCACTTTTTGAAGGCTGAGTAATATTCTATTGTCTATTTATACCACATCTTCTTTATCCATTCATCTCAGTGGACATCTGGGCTCTTTCCATACTTTGGATATTGTGGACATTACTGTTATAAACATTGGGGTGCAGGTGCCCCTTCAACTCACTATGTTTGTAACCTCTGGATAAATACCTAATAGTGCAATTGCTGGGTCATAGGGTACCTCTGTTTGGAAAACAGTATGGAGGTTCCTCAAAAAGATAAAAATAGAGCTACCCTATGAGCCACAAAAACACTTTTTAAAGATAAAGCAGAACTGCTAGAAATGACAGACTAGGTTGAAAATCCTCTCCCCACCAATTCCGAATCTAAAACTCTGTTCATGAGGAAAAAAGATGGTGGAGGAGTAGGGGCCCCTTTTTCAGCTGGTCCCCTAAATCGAGCTGAATATGTACCAGACCATCCTGAACACCCACGAAATCAGCCTGAGACACAGGAAGATACATCTGGATCTCTACAAATGAACATCTCTGGTGCTGAGGATTGAGGTAAAAAGCGGGAAGCCGTGAATCCGTGCACAGATATTGGAAGATAAACAGAAGGGGGAGGGAGCTGCCATGCTCCAGCGCCGGGAAGCAGTAGCCACCTGCACTGGGGAGCAGGCCGGACTCATGGACCGGCAGCACCGGGAAACCAGACTGAGACTGGGAGCTCGGGAGCTCCGGAGCGCTCAACTCGAACCACACTGAAACAGGGAGCTCGGCAGTGCATGCAGGAACCGGGGCGGCTGGTGCTGTTAGAAGCACAAAGGGCGAGACGGGCCTGCCTGGGAGTGAGGACTGGGAGAACGGCTGTGGGGCGCTCAACCAAGGACGCTGTGGGTTTTTAGCAGCACTGACAAAAATGGAGTTAGAGTGGCCAGGAGAGCTCAGTGGAGAGCGGACTGTGAACTCTCTGTTCTGAGACAGAGGCTAGGATACGGCCACTGCTGCTCTGACCCTCAGAAGAGTCACAGAAAACCACCAGGGAAAGCCACCAGAGAACAAAAGCCCAGAAAAAACGGTTCTTACGGTGCCCATCCCCACCCCCCCTCCCACGGGACAGGGCGACTCTGTCGAAACAGGGTTACCTGAGTGTCAGCACAGCAGGCCCCTCCCCAGAACGCAGGCTGAAAGAACAAGAACCCCATATCCCTAAGGTCCCTATAAAACAGGTGCACATTGCTTGGGTCCTGGTCAATAATCTGGGCTCTGGGCAACCCCACAACCGCTCCTCATCAGAATGACAAAGAGGAAGAACCCCCAACAAAGGAAAGAAACAGAGACTGTGGCCTCTGCCACAGAACTAATGGATATGGATATAACCAGGATGTCAGAAATGGATTTCAGAGTAACATTATCAAGATGACGTGTAGGCTTGAGAAAAATATTAACAAAAATATAGAATCTCTAAGGGCTGAAATGAGAACAAATCTGGCAGAAATTAAAAATTCTATGAATCAAATACAGTCTAAACTGGATGCTCTGACGGCCAGGGTAAACAAGGCAGAAGAACAAATTAGTGAGTTAGAGGATGAGATGATAGAAAAGAAGGAAAGAGAAGAAACATGGCTTAAAAAACTCCACTTTCAAGAAAAAAGACTACGGAAGATTACTGACTCAATAGAACATTACAATGTCAGCATCCTCAAGGGAGTGGAGAAAGAAAGATGTCTAGAAGAGATATTTGAACAAATTGTAGCTGAGAACTTCCCTAATCTGGTGAAGGAAACAAGCATTCGTGTGCAAGAGGCAGAGAGAACCCCTCCCAAGATGAGTAAGAACAGACCAATAATACGTCACATAATAGTACAATTCACAAATCTTAGATCCAGGGAAACAATCTTGAGAGTGGCCAGGGGGAAGAGATTCCTTACGTACAGAGGGAGGAACATCAGAATAACGTCAGACCTGTCCACAGAGACCTGGCAAGCCAGAAAAAGCTGGCAAGACATATTCAGAGCACTAAGTGAGAAGAACGTGCAGCCAAGAATCCTTTATCCAGCAAGGCTGTCATTAAGAATGGACAGAGAGACAAGGAGCTCCAAAACTGGCAGAAAATGAAAAAATATGTGACCACCAAGCCAGCCCTGCATGAAATATTAGGGGGGGGGTCTATAAAAGTAAAAAGACCCCAAGAGTGATACAGAACAGAAATTTATAATCTATAGAAATAAAGACTTCACAGGCAGCATGACATCATTAAAATCAGATCTCTCAATAATCACTCCCAATGTGAATGGCCTGAATGCTCCCATGAAACACCACAGGGTGGCAGATTGGATAAAAAGACATGACCCATCCATGTGCTGTCTACAAGGGACTAACTTTGAGCCTAAAGATACATCTAGACTGAAAGTGAAGGGATACAGAACCATTTTTCATGCCAATGGACTTCAAAAGAAAGCTGGGGTAGCAATTCTCATAACAGATAGATTAGATTTTAAACTAAAGACTTTAGTTAGACATACAGAAGGATCCTATATTATTCTTAAAGGGTGTATCGAAAAAGAGGATGTAATAATAATAAATATCTACGCGCACAACAGGGGAGCAGCCACATACACAAGCCAACTCTTAACCAGAATACAGAGACATATAGATAAAAATACGTTAATAGTAGGGGACCTCAACACTCCACTCTCAGCAATAGACAGAACACCTAAGCAGAAAATCAACAAAGAAACAAGAGCTTGGAATGCCATACTAGACCAGATGGACCTCATAGATATATATAGAACACTACACCCGAGAACAACAGAACAAATTCTTTTCGAATGCACATGGAACTATCTCCAGAATAGACCACATACTGGGTCACAAAACAGGTCTCAACCGATACCAAAAGACTGAGATTATTCCCTGCATATTCTCAGACCACAGTGCTTTGAAACTGGAGCTCAATCACAAAGAAAAATTTGGAAGAAACTCAAACACTTGGAAACTAAAAACCATCCTGCTTAAGAATGATTGGGTAAACCAGGATAAATATCAGATTAAACAATTTTTGGAGACTAATGAAAATGAAAACACATCGGTCCAAAACCTATGAACACTGCAAAGGATGTCCTAAGGGGAAAATACATAGCCATCCAACCCTCACTGAAAAGAATAGAAAAATCTAAAATGCAGTTTTTATATTTTCACCTCAAGAAGCTGGAATGGCAACAGAAAAACAGGCCTAATTCACGCACGAGAAAGCAGTTGATCAAGATTAGAGCAGATATCAATGAATTAGAAACCAGGAGCACAGTAGAGCAGATCAGCAGAACTAGAAGCTGGTTCTTTGAAAGAATAAATAAGATCGATAAGCCACTGGAAAGACTTATTCAAAACAATAGAGAAAGGACCCAAATTAACAAAATTATGAATGAAAGGGGAGAGGTCACAACCAACACCAATGAAATAGGAAGGATCATTAGAAACTTTTATCAACAGCTTTATGCCAATAAATTAAACAACCTGGAAGAAATGGATGCCTTCCTGGAAACCTATAAACTACCAACATGTAAACAGGAAGAAATTGATTTTTTAAACAGACCGATTAATTATGAAGAGATTGAAGCATGGATCAAAAACCTCCCCCAAAACAGGAGTCCAGGGCCTGACGGATTCCCCAGGGAATTTTACCAAACATTCAAAGAAGAAATAATACCTACTCTCTTGAAGCTGTTTCAAAAGAAGAAACAGAAGGAAAACTACCGAACTCATTCTGTGAGGCCAGTATTACCTTGATCCCCAAACTAGGCAAAGAGCCCTTCAAAAAGGAGAATTACAGACTGATATCCCTGATGAATATGGATGCCAAAATTCTCAACAAGATCCTAGCTAATAGGATCCAACAGTATTAAAAAGATTACCCATTAGGGGCGCCTGGGTGGCACAGCGGTTAAGTGCCTGCCTTCGGCTCAGGGCGTGATCCCGGCGGTATGGGATCGAGCCCCACGTCGGGCTCCTCCACTATGAGCCTGCTTCTTCCCCTCCCACTCCCCCTGCTTGTGTTTCCTCTCTCACTGGCTAAGTCTGTTAAATAAATAAATAAAAAAATCTTAAAAAAAAAAAAAAAAAAAAGGATTACCCATCATGACCAAGTGGGATTCATCCCTGGGATACAAGGGTGGCTTAACATTCACAAATCGATCAGTGTGATAGATTATATCAACAAGAAGAGAGTCAAGAACAATATGATAATCTCAATTGATGCACAAAAGGCATTTGACAAATACAGCATCCTTTCCTCATTAAAACCCTTCAGAGTGGAGGGATAGAGGGTACATTTCTCAATCTCATAAAAACCATCTATGAAAAGCCCACAGCAAATATCATTCTCAATGGGGAAAAGCCGGAAGCCTTTCCCTTAAGATCAGGAACACGACAAGGATGCCCACTCTCGCCATTATTATTCAACATAGTACTAGAACTCCTTGCAACAGCAATCAGACAACAAAAAGGGATAAAAGGTATCCAAATCAGCAAAGAAGAAGTCAAACTGTCTCTCTTCGCAGATGACATGATACTCTATATGGAAAACCCAAAAGACTCCACCCTCAAACTACTAGAACTTATAGAGCAATTCGGTAATGTGGCAGGATACAAAATCACTGCTCAGAAATCAGTTGCATTTCTATACACGAAAAATGAGACTGAAGAAAGAGACATTAGGGAATCCATCCCATTTACAATAGCACCAAAAATCATACATTATCTCGGAATTAACATAACCAGAGATGTAAAGGATCGATATACTAGAAACTACAGATGACTCTTGAAAGACATTGAAGAAGACACAAAAAGATGGAAAAATATTCCATGCTCATGGATCAGGAGAATTAACATAGCTAAAATGTCTATGCTACCCAGAGCAATCTACACTTTCAATGCCATCCCGATCAAATTACCAATGACATTTTTCAAAGACTGGAACAAATAATCCTTAAATTTGTGTGGAACCAGAAAAGGCCCCGAATCACCAAGGAATTGATGAAAAGGAAAAACAAAGCTGGGGGCATCACAATGCCGGATTTCAAGCTATACTACAAAGCTGTGATCACAAAGACAGCATGGTACTGGCACAAAAACAGACACATAGACCAATGGAACAGAATAGAGAACCCAGAAATGGACCCTCGGCTCTTTGGGCAACTAACCTTTGATAAAGCAGGAAAAAACATCCAGTGGAAAAAAGACAGTCTCTTCAATAAATGGTGCTGGGAAAATGCGACAGCTACATGCAAAAGAATGAAACTTGACCACTCTCTCACACCATACACAAAGATAAACTCCAAATGGATGAAAGACCTCGATGTGAGACAGGAATCCATCAAAATCCTAGAGGAGAACACAGGCAGCAACCTCTACGACATCGGCCAAAGCAACCTTTTTCATGACACATCTCCAAAGGCAAGAGAAACAAAAGACAAAATGAACTTGTGGGACTTCATTTAAACTTCTGCACAGCCAAGGAAACAGTCAAAAAACCTAACAGGCAGTGAACGGAATGGGAGAAGATATTGGCAAATGACACTACAGATAAAAGACGTATCCAAGGTCTACAAAGAAATCCTCAAATTCAATACACAAGACACAAATAAATCAAAAAATGGGCAAAAGATATGAAAAGACACTTTCCCATTGAGGACATACAAATGGCTAACAGACACATGAAAAAATGTACAAAATCATTAGCCATCAGGGAAATTCAAATCAAAACCACACTGAGATACGACCTTACACCAGTTACAATGGCAAAAATGGACAAGGCAGGAAACAACAAATGTTGGTGCAGGTGTGGTAAAAGGGGATCCCTCCTACACTGTTGGTGGGAATGCAAGTTGGTACAGCCACTCTGGAAAACACTGTGGAGGTCCCTTAAAAAGTTAAAAATTGAGTTACCCTATGACCCAGTCATTGCACTACCAGGTATTTACCCCAAAGATACAGACATAGTGAAGAGAAGGGCCATATGCACCTCAATGTTCATAGCAGCATTGTCCACAGTAGCCAAATCGTGGAAGGAAACGAGATGCCCTTTAACAGATGACTGGATTAAGAAGTTGTGGTCCATATATACAATGGAATATACTCAAGCTATCAGAAAGAACAAATTCTCAACATTTGCTGCAACATGAACGGCACTGGAGGAGATAATGCTAAGTGAAATAAGTCAAGCAGAGAAAGACAAATATCATATGATTTCTCTCATCAATGGAACATAAGAAAGAGGATGATCGGTAGGGGAAGAAAGGGATAAAGAAAGGGGGGGTAATCAGAAGGGGGAATGAAACATGAGAGACTATGGACTATGAGAAACAAACTGAGGACCTCAGAGGGGAGGGGGGTGGGGGAATGGGATAGACCGGTGATGGGTAGTAAGGAGGGCACGTATTGCATGGTGCACTGGGTGTTATACACAACTAATGAATCATCGAGCCTTACATCGGAAACCGGGGATGTACTGTATGGTGACTAACATAATATAATTAAAAAAATTAAAAATTTTTTTTAAAAGTTAAAAATTTTGCTACCCTATCATCTAGGAATTGCACTACTGGGTATTTACCCCAAAAATACAAACATAGTGAAGAGAAGGGCCAGATGCACCCCAGTGTTCATAGCAGCATTATCCACAATAGGTAAATCGTGGAAGGAGCCAAGATGCCCTTCAACAGATGACTGGATCAAGATGTGGTCCAAACCAGCCCTACAGGAGATATTAAGGGGGGTTCTATAAAAGTAAAAAGGTCCCAAGAGTGATACAGAACAGAAAGTCACAATCTATAGAAACAAAGACTTTACTGGCAACATGACATCATTAAAATCAGATCTCTCAATAACCAGTATCAATGTAAATGGCCTAAATGCTACCATAAAGCGCCACAGGGTGGCAGAATGGATAAAAAGACATGAACCATCCATTTGCTGCCTACAAGAGACTCATTTTGAACCTAAAGATACATTCACTGAAAGCAAAGGGATGGAATACCATCTTTCACACCAATGGACCTCAAAAGAAAGTTGGGGTAGCAATTCTCATATCAGACAGATTGGATTTTAAACTAAAGACTATAGTTAGAGACACAGAAGGGCACTATATTATTCTTAAAGGATGTATCCAACAAGTGGAATGACAATTATAAATATATATGCCCCCAACAGGGGAGCAGCCAGATACACAAGCCAACTCTTAACAAGAATAAAGAGACATATGGATAAAAATACGTTAATAGTAGGGGACCTCAACACTCCACTATCAGCAATAGACGGAGCACCAGAGCAGAAAACCAACATAGAAACAAGAGCTTTGAATGCCATACTCGACAAGTTGGACCTCATAGATATATACAGAATACTACACCCCAGAGCCAAACAATACTCATTCTAGTCTAATGCCCATGGAACATTCTCAAGAATAGACCATGTTCTGGGTCACAAAACAGGTCTCAACCAATACCAAAAGTCTGAAATTATTCCCTGCATATTCTCAGACCACAACGCTTTGAAATTGAAACTCAACCACAAGGAAAAATTTGGAAGAAACTCAAACACTTGGAGACTAAGAACCATCCTGCTCAAGATGATTCGATAAACCAGGAAATCAAAAATCAAATTAAACAATTTATGGAGACCAATGAGAATGAAAACACAACGGTCCAAAACCTATGGGACACTGCAAAGGCAGTCCTAAGGGGGAAATACATAGCCATCCAAGCCTCACTCAAAAGAATAGAAAAATCTAAAATGCAGTTTTTATATTCTCATCTCAAAAGAAGCTGGAACAGCAACAGAGGGACAAGCCTAATCCATGCACGAGAAAGCAGTTGACCAAGATTAGAGCAGAAATCAATGAATTAGAAACCAGGAGAACAGTAGAGCAGATCAACAGAACTAGAAGCTGGTTCTTTGAAAGAATTAATAAAATTGACAGACCACTGGCAAGACAGATCCAACAGAATAGAGAAAGAACCCAAATTAATAAAATTATGAATGAAAAGGGAAAGGTCACAACCAACACCAATGAAATTGGAAGGATTATTAGAAACTTTTATCAACAGCTTTATGCCAATAAATTAAACAACCTGGAAGAGATGGAGGACTTCCTGGAAACCTAAAAACTACCAACACGGAAACAGGAAGAAATTGATTTTTTAAACAGGCCAAATAATTATGAAGAGATTGAAACAGTGATAAAAAACCTTCAAAAAAACAAAACTCCTGGACTGGACGGTTTTCCTGGGGAATTCTACCAAACATTCAAAGAAGAAATAATACCTATTCTCCTAAAGCTATTTCAAAAAATAGAAACAGAAGGAAAGCTACCAAACTCATTCTATGAAGCCAATATTACCTTGATCCCCAAACCAGGCAAAGACCCCATCAAAAAGGAGAATGACAGACCGATTTCCCTAATGAACATGGATGCCAAAATTCTCAACAAGACCCTGGCTAACAGAATCGAACAGTACATTAAAAGGATTATCCATCATGACTAAGTGGGATTCATCCCTGGGATCCAAGGGTGGTTCAACATTCGCAAATCGATCGGTGTGTCTTAGATTTTATCCCAAAGGAAAAAGCCAAAAATCATGTGATTCTCTCAATAGATGCAGAAAAAGCATTTGACAAATACAGCATCCTTTCCTGATTAAAACCCTTCAGAGTGGAGGGATAGAGGGTACATTCTTCAATCTCATAAAAACCATCTATGAAAAGCCTACAGCAAATATCATTCTCAATGGGGAAAAGCTGGAAGCCTTTCCCTTAAGATCAGGAACACGACAAGGATGCCCACTCTCACCACTATTACTCAACATAGTACTAGAAGTCCTTGCAACAGCAATCAGACACCAAAAAGGGATAAAAGGTATCCAAATTGGCAAAGAAGAAGTCAAACTGTCTCTCTTCGCAGAAGACATGATACTCTATATGGAAAACCTAAAAGAATCCACTCCCAAACTATTAGAAGTTATAGAGCAATTCAGTAACGTGGCGGGATACAAAATCAAGGCTCAGAAATCAGTTGCATTTCTATACACGAATAACGAGACTGAAGAAAGAGAAATTAGGGAATCCATCCCTTTTACAATAGCACCAAAAACCATACGTTACCTTGGAATTAACTTAACCAGAGACGTAAAGTACCTATATTCTAGAAACTATAAATCACTCTTGAAAGACATTGAAGAAGACACGAAAAGATGGAAAAATAGTCCATGCTCATGGATCGGAAGAATTAACATAGTTAAAATGTCTATGCTACCCAGAACAATCTACACTTTCAATGCTATCCCGATCAAAATGCTGATGACATTTTTCAAAGAACTGGAACAAATAGTCCTTAAATTTGTGTGGAACCAGAAAAGGCCCCGAATCACCAAGGAACTGTTGAAAAGGAAAAACAAAGCTGGGGGCATCACAATGCCGGAGTTCGAGCTGTACTACAAAGCTGTGATCACAAAGACAGCATGGTACTGGCACAAAAACAGACACATAGACCAATGGAACAGAATAGAGAACCCAGAAACGGACCCTCGGCTCTTTGGGCAACTAATCTTTGACAAAGCAGAAAAAACATCCAGTGGAAAAAAGACAGTCTCTTCAATAAATGGTGCTGGGAAAACTGGCCAGCTACAAGCAAAAGAATGAAACTTGACCATTCTCTCACACCATACACAAAAATAAACTCCAAGTGGATGAAAGACCTCGATGTGAGACAGGAATCCATCAAAATCCTAGAGGAGAGCGTAGGCAGCAACCTCTATGACACCAGCCACAGCAACCTTTTTCATGACACATCTCCAAAGGCAAGAGAAACAAAAGATAAAATGAACTTGTGGGACTTCATCAAGATAAAAAGCTTCTGTACAGCCAAGGAAACGGTCAAAAAAACTAAGAGGCAGCCCACGGAATGGGAGGATATATTTGCAAATGATACTACAGATAAAAGACTGGTATCCAAGATCTACAAAGAACTTCTCAACCTCAATACGCAAGAAACAAATAAACAAATCATAAAATGGGCAGAAGATATGAACAGACACTTTTCCAATGAGGACATACAAATGTCTAACAGACACATGAAAAAATGTACAAAATCATTAGCCATCAGGGAAATTCAAATCAAAACCACACTAAGATACCACCTTATGCCAGTTAGAATGGCAAAAATGGACAAGGAAAGAAACAACAATTGCTGGAGAAGATGTGGAGAAAGGGGATCCCTCCTACATTGTTGGTGGGAATGCAAGTTGGTACAGCCACTTTGGAAAACAGTGTGGAGGTCCCTTAAAAAGTTAAAAATTGAGCTACCCTATGATCCCGCCATTGCACTACTGGGTATTTACCCCAAAGATACAGACGTAGTGAAGAGAACGGCCATATGCACCCCAATGTTCATAGCAGCATTGTCCACAATAGCTAAATCGTGGAAGGAACCGAGATGCCCTTCAACAGATGACTGGATTAACAAGATGTGGTCCATATATACAATGGAATATTACTCAGCCATCAGAAAGAATGATTATACAACATTTGCAGCAACATGGACGGGACTGGAGGAGATTATGCTAAGTGAAATAAGCCAAGCAGAGAAAGGCAATTATCATATGGTTTCACTCATTTATGGAACATAAGGAGTAGGAAGATCGGTAGGAGAAGGAAGGGAAGAATGAAGGGGGGTAAACAGAAGGGGGAATGAACCATGAGAGACTATGGACTCTGGGAAACAAACTGAGGGCTTCAGAGGGGAGGGGGTGGGGGACTGGGATAGGCCGGTAATGGGTATTAAGGAGGGCACGTATTGCATGGTGCACTGGGTGTTATATGCAAGTAATGAATCATGGAATATTGCATCAAGAACTGGCGATGTACTGCATGGTGACTAATATAACAAAATAAATATTATTTTAAAAAAATAAATAAATAACCAACTAAAAAAATAATAAAAAAATAAACTCAAAAAAAAGAAAGAAACCAGTTGCATATCTATACATTAACAGTGTGACTGAAGAAAGAGAAATTAAGGAATTGATTCCATTCACAATAGCACCAAAACCCGTAAGATATCTTGGAATAAACCTAACCAAAGAGGTAAAGGATCTAGACTCTAGAAACTACAGAACACTCATGAAAGAAATGGGAGACGCAAAGACACGGAAAAATATTCCACTTTAATGGATTGGAAGAATAAACATTGTAAAAATGTCTATGCTGCCCACAGCAATCTACACTTTCAATGCCATCCCTCTCAAAATACCATCGACAATTTTCACAGAGCTAGAACAAACAATCATAAAATTTGTATGGAACCAGAAAAGACCCCAAATCACCAAGGGGTTGTTGAAAAAGAAAATCAAAGCTGGGGGCATCACGTTGCCTGATTTCAAGCTATACTACAAAGCTGTGATCACCAAGACAGCAGGGTACCGGCACAAAAACAGACATATAGATCAAAAGAACAGAATAGAGAACCCAGAAATGGACCCTCTACTCTATGGTCATGTAATCTTTGACAAAGCAGGAAAAAGCACCAAATGTAAAAAAGACAGCCTCTTCAATAAATGGTGCTGGGAAAATTGGACAGCCATGTGCAGAAGAACGAAACTGGGCCATTTCCTTATACCATATACAAAGGTAAACTCAAAATGGATGGAAATCCTCAATTTGAGACAGGAATCCATGAAAATCCTAGAGGAGAACATAGCAGTAACCTTTTCGACATCGGCCACAGCAACTTCTTTCAAGACACGACTCTAAAGGCAAGGGAAACAAAAGCAAAAATGAACTATTGTGTCATCGGGCACAGAAAAAAAGTTCTGAGACAGCAATCTGAGCGGCCATGCACGGCTGCCTCTGAGAGGGAAAGCAGGTGCAGCTGAATCCTGCACATAGCTTTAATTTTGTTTTTTATCAGAAAAGCAAGGACAGATGCCTCCAAGCATGGGAAAGGAGTACAAAAGGATGGCAAATATTGAAGCAGGCTTGCATTTTCCCTACCTGTAGGCATGCAGGGAGTCAGTTATGGATGAGGGAGGAGCAGGATGCTTGAGTAGCAGTCACCAGGTGCAGAAAGGGGAGACTGAGGGTTACATTCTTTCATACATCCTAACTTATGCCTTGCCCCTGGAATGTGGGATCCTGCTCCTACCAGGCCATTGCATTCAACAGCCCAAGAACAGGAATGCTGCTGACGTTTCAGCTGCTTCCACAGTCACCCCTTAGGGCTCACAATATACACTTTGTAAGACAACCCAGGAGATCGTGGGATCCTGCTCCTACGGGGCCATTGCGTTCAGTAGCCCGAGAACAGGAATGCTGCTGATGTTTCAGCTGCTTCCACAGTCATTCCTTAGGGTTTACAATATATTTTCTAAGAATAACTCCACACTGTTGGGACCTCATCAAGAGAAAAAGTTTTGTGCGGCAAAGGAAACAGTCGACAAAACAAAGAGGCAACCCACAGAATGGGAGAAGATATTTGCAAATGACATATCAGATAAAGGGCTGGTATCCAAGATCTATAAAGATCTTCTCAAACTCAACACCCAAGAACAAATAATCCAGTCAAGAAACAGGCTGACGACATGAACAAACACTTTTCCAAAGAAGACATACAAATGGCTAACAGACACATGAAAAAATGTTCCACATTGCTAGCCATCAGGGAAATTCAAATCAAAACCACACTGAGATACCACCTTACATCAGTCAGAATGGCTAAAATTAACAAGGGAGGAAACAACAAATGTTGGTGCAGGTGAGGCGAAAGGGGATCCCTCGTACACTGTGGTAGGAATGCAAGCTGGTACAGCTACTCTGGAAAACAGTATGGAGCTTCCTCAAAAAATTAAAAATAGAGCTACCCTATGACCCAGCAATTGCACTAGTAGGTATTTACCCCAAAGATATAGACGTAGTGAAGAGAAGGGCATATGCACCCCAATGTTCATAGTAGCAATGTCCACAATAGCTAAATCGTGGAAAAAGTGGCGATGCCCTTCAACAGATGAATGGATAAAGAAGATGTGGTCCATATATACAATGGAATATCACTCAGCCATCAGAAAGGATGTATACCTACCATTTGCATCAACATGGACGGAACTGGAGGGGATTATGCTAAGTGAAATAAGTCAAGCAGAGAAAGACAATTATCATATGGTTTCACTCATATGTGCAACATAAGGTATAGCATGGAGGACAACAGGGCAAAGGCGGGAAAACTGAATGGGAAGAAATCAGAGAGGGAGACAAACCATAACAGACTCTGGACTTCGGGAACCAAACAGAGGGTTACAGAAAGGAGAGGGATGGGGTGGGTGATGGGGTAACCAGGTGATGGGGATTAGGAAGGGCACATGTTGTGATGAGCACTGGGTGCTATATACAACTAATGAATCATTGAACACTACAAAAACTAATGATGTACTATACAGTGGTTAACTGAACATAATAAAAAAATAATTATTATTAAAAAAACTAATGATGTACTATATGTTGGCTAACTGAATAATAAAAAATGAGAAATAACAGGAAAAATATACACTAATATCTTTCTCACTCTGGAATAGAAAGGATTTCTTAAAGAATAATTAAAGATTGTTACAAGATTAAATTTAGAAATCCTAACCAGCAAGGGACACATATTTTAAAGTAAAATGCTAGTTAACAAACAGAGAAAATAAAGCAGGGTGCACAACCAACAGAGATATAAGGAATTATAAAGACCCCTATAAATTAATAAGTAAAAAATGAGAATCAATGCCAAAGAACAATTGTCAGAATTTACAAATGGGTTTTTCATAGAAAGACAACTGTACATAGCAGCAAGTGTATGAAAATGTAGTCAACCTCATTAGTTATTAGGGAAATGAAAATCAAGACCACAACTAGATAGCATTTATGATCTTTCCACTGGCACTGATTAAAGTCCACAAGACCAGGCATTGGAGAAAATGTAAATAAATGGAATAATTTATACAAATCTAGGGTAGGATAAATCAATTGAACCACATTGGGGAAAAATGGCTTGAAAAGTTTGCTTATTCCATAACCAGCAATTCCTGTCCTAGACATACACTCAAAAGACCTTCCTGCATAGATGCTACAAGAGACATAAACAAAATTGTTCATCTTAACGCCTTTCATATGAGCTAAGAACAGCTATCAGCAAAAATGACCATCAGCGAGAGAAGAGACAAAATAATTGTAATATAGTCATCCAATGGAACATTATACAGCAGGGGGATAAATGAACACCACACACCTATGAAAACGATATTGGATAATCCGACAAAATGTGAGGTGAAAAATGGAAAGTCCCAAAAGCACACGTAAGATAAGACACCTTTTGTGGAAGTTCAAATAATTTAAATTTTAAAATACATGCTACTTAGGTACAACATATGTATGTAAGTATGTTGATATAGAAATTATATTCTAATGCAAGCGTGTGATGAACACCAAATTCAAGATCATGATTTCCCTGGGGGTCAGGTAGCAACAAAATAGAGTGTAAAAGTACACAGGCAGCTATGGGCTGATAGTAAATCCCAGTTCCTGAGTTCAGTGGTAGGCTACAATATATTCATGGTACAGTTTTTAATTCGTTGAAAATGGAATGATGATAGGGCTCATGAAATACACAATTATGATTATTTCATAATCTTTTAAAAAGCAGGTACTTTCTTTCCTGCAAAAATAACACCTACATAATTGCCTGTATTTCTCCAACTTGACCAATGTCTTACCCACTGGAAAAAAAAAAAACAGTTCAATTAAATGCTAAATTTATAGATACGGTTTAAATTATATTTTTAACCTTCGACAGTAAATTTAATACATAATAACAGTCAACTCTGAAATTAGTTTTCATGGAGGAAATCTTTAAGGAAAAAAAAAGAATAAAAG
Source organism: Ursus arctos (assembly GCF_023065955.2). Classification (NCBI taxonomy): domain Eukaryota; kingdom Metazoa; phylum Chordata; class Mammalia; order Carnivora; family Ursidae; genus Ursus; species Ursus arctos. Next base: position 576,135 of record NW_026622997.1, read on the forward strand.
ACAAAATGAAACCCAAATCTTAAAGGAAGCTTTCCTAAAATGGTTGTTTGGATAACCCTCTGACCATACTGTAAGATCTGTTAATCACCTCTGTGGGACACTAGTCCCCAGGGTCTATACCACATTAACACACTAGCCTTTAGAGTCCTACATAAACACTTCTTGCAGCACACAGAGACCAGGGGAGGGCTCTCCTGGTTTAACTGGGCAGAGATCCACCCACAAATGTGTCCAACAGGAGTGCACATGAAAAGACTACACATATCCCATCAAAAATGCATTTAACAAACCAAATTCGTCAATTTTTCCACCAGTCCCACAAATAGTTTTTCTCCAGCATCCACGTGAAATAGACTTCACTGAATCTTAGTTCAGCTGTTGCATTCAGTGCAAATGTGATCATGGTGTTAGTACAGGACAGTGGTGGCCAATCAGTATTTCATGGACTCACTGACTTGCCAAACAAGAATCCTTCTGATTACCCGTGAAATGAAGGCTCGTCATCGTGGGAACATGGGTACCACCGGACTACATGAGAACAAAACAGCTGTGAATTCTTCCCTCCTCAAATGTAAATATGTTCTAATTTTCTTCTCATCTTCTCTCCACATCATTCTGGACACTGAAATTATGCTTAAATATATCTGCTTCATTTCCTACATTTCATTGAACAAAGTTACATGCAAATTCATGCTATACTATTAGCAACTGGATTCTATATCGTGAAAAATGAAAACCTGTTTCCGTGAAAATACTGATGCCACTTTCTCGACATCTGTTACTTCTGCCTGTGCTCTGTAGTTTTTATATCACGTCCACGCTTAAATTAAAATTACAATAATAGCTAAAATTTGAGACCAAGGCTTTGAAAAGTCCTATGTTTGGACTCACAACATAAAATTACATAAAGTGTAATTTCAGGCTTCACACTTCCAATAAGGATACCTGGGTTCTTAAGAGACCAAAGCTGACACTGAGCTGGTAATGTATTTCACCTGCTAAACCTAGCTAACATCTGTTTTAGGAACTGCATGTGCATCATGGATGCTCACAGCCTTCTCCAGTGGAATAGCACACCTGCAGTACTGTGTTGATCTCTCAACTCACTAATGGAAGGCATTCAATAAACCATGGTGAGTCCATGGATAGAAACCAGAAAAGCATGGTAATTAAACATCATACAGTGTTAGGAAGAGCTGACAACCATCAAGCACTTATTATGGGAACATAAAGCTAAGGGTATGTTTGGTAATAGCTTCTAATATTGAAGGAAACTCAAAACAAATATAAAAATTTTAATGAGCTGAACTCAACAATATTGTCTAGAGATGCACATTTGGGTAATCAAGCTATAAAATACAAGAAGGTGATTACTATAAACATCAGGATAGTGGCTACTCTGAGGAACAGAGAAGGGTAACGATTGGTCCAGACACAAAGAGAAGCTCCTGTGGTGCTTAGTAGGGTTCTATTTCTTGATCTGCATGTTAGTTACAAGAATATTCAACTTAATTCATTGAGCTTTTGTTTTTTCTGTATCTACGTTTTCTTTTATAATGAAACTGTCTTTTTAATGAAGCCATGTTGAATTGATTTATTCCATGTTATTTCCAGAATAAAGAAAAAGAGCCTGGATGTTAAAGAGCCATCTCTGAGCTCAACATGAGGAGCAGGGATGACGCACTGATGAAAGGACAGCTACGAAGCTCTGAAAACAGGAGTCGTGTGAACATTCTGTGGAAGACCTCCTTCAGGGGCAGAAGCCTGGATTGTGGTTTCTGAGTCTATTTCAACTCTAAAATTCTATGGCCTTTTAATTCCCAATCTATCCCAACCTTATGTGGTTAAAGAATGTCCAGTGCATTTTGTACTTTAGGCACGTTGGGATCTAAGTCCTCTGTCCTCTCCTGCCTCTGGGATTATCAGTTCAGTATGTACATCATGTGTGTGGGCCCTTTTGTGTACGTGAGTCTGTGCATTTGAAAAGTTAAGCAAACATGAAATTTTAAGCATTTTACGTTAAGTCCTAGACGATAATGGTAAAATCACCAGTGTGAAAAACAAAGAGGGTAAGGAATGATTTCAATTTTATTTTTGAGAATTAAATATGAACCAAGCACAGTTCCTAGGGTTTTCACAAATACTAACCCTCACCACCTCCCTTTGAGGAATACTATTATCTTCAGTGAACATATAGAGAATCTGGTGTACAAACAGGTTACAAAACTGCCCAAGGACACATTACCTCCAAGTAGTGAAGCTGGGGTCTGACACCAAGCTCTGAGTCCAGAATCTGTGCACTTAAGCACTATGCTCGACTTAGCTGACCTCCGACCACATAAAAACTTCACAACATTAATTAAATTAAATTTCCATTTTGTATTGAGAAATACTATATCCCAATCTCATGCTACTTGGTAATAACAGTTCCTTCTTCATGATTATAACATTTTCATGTTATAGCTAACCTGCTTATAACAGTGACATACCATAGGTAAATTACCTTATTTTATTTTACCCGCAGCAAATAAATTTAGTATTCCTTGACCCCAAAAACTCTATGAATATAAAGCACCTGAGGTCTGAAGTCCATGGTCAGAAATTATACAAATAAAAAAATTTATAAACAACAAAAACTAAAAAATATTTATAAATTAATTCAGTTTTTAATCATTCCATCTATTTAATGATATACTACAGTATTCACAATAGGGAAATATATATATTTTATCCCCTTTTTGTATTCTTTTAGAATTGAAATGGAGTTTGACCTATAGAATTCCAAAGCAACAAGACGATTGCCTCATGTAGTTGGTAAATTCCATGCAGAAAAACAACTCACTGACCTTAATGAGCTGCTTTCTGCTCCAGTTAACTCCGTTGCTACTTTTGCTGGATGGCCAGGTGAGTACGAGCTAACACAGGTGGTGGCTGTGTGTTTGTGGTAACCAGAGGCTGCTGGAATTAGTTTAGGTTTTAACTCAGAAGCAACACAGGACCTCTCTACATGGAAATGAAGGTTAATAAGAAAGATGAGCATTCCTGGCACTAAAATTCATACAGAAAATGGGGCAATATAGTGGGAAACACCAACACTGATACAAAGAATAGCAGTGTCTATAGAATAGGAGGGAAAATACGAGGAGGAGGTTGGTGGTGATGTGATGACAATGGCTGGAATGCACACATCTGGAAATGAATACGGAAAGAGGTGCTGCTACCAAGGTGCAGCTTATCCCAAGCAAAAGGGTCATTTAACTTTCTATCCCCACTACTTTGATAAGGAAAACATTTGTCATAATCAAGTGATGCCTATGTCACACACTCAAGAAAGAACATTCCTCAAAATATACCCCACTCTTACATTATATCATTAACACATGGATTTATTACCTAACCAAAACACACAACCATAGGTGTCATGGCATATTAAGCCCTTTCAGTGATTCACAATTCAGTGTGATTGGGTTTACCATACTAAGTTTTAGAACCACTCTGGTTATGAGTAAACACAGGTTTTGGGCACTGAACACAGGGAGAGTGTTAACAGAGGTGTTCCAAAAGGGAGAGAGCACACCAACAACTGCATCTGGGATACTCATGGCAAAGTACAGAGATTTTTATTTCTGCCTAGAGCTGATGCTATTTTGATTACCGTGATTTGTCTCCTAGACTTTCCTAAGGAGCCATGGACACAAACAATGGAAGTTCCACTACGGATTTCATCCTGCTGGGGTTTTCTGATCGACCCCAACTGGAACGCATCATCTCTGGGCTTGTCTTCATCTTCTACATTGTGACTCTGGTAGGAAACACAACCATCATTCTTGTATCTTACCTAGACGCCCAGCTCCACACTCCCATGTATTTCTTCTTATCCAATTTGTCTTTTTTGGATCTCTGCTATGCAACTAGCATTGTCCCCCAGATGCTGGTGAATCTATGGGGTCCAACAAAGTCTATTACCTATGGAGGGTGTGGGCTCCAATTCTTCTTTGCCCTTGACCTGGGAGCCACTGAATGTCTTCTCTTGGCTGTGATGGCCTATGACCGCTATGCTGCTGTCTGTCAACCTCTTCACTACACAGTGATAATGCACCCTCAGCTTTGCCAGAAGATGGTGCTCACCGCCTGGTTGGGTGGCCTTGGCAGTGCCTTAATTCTTTGCTCCCTGACTTTGAAATTACCAAGATGTGGGCACCGAGAGGTCGATAATTTTTTCTGTGAGATGCCAGCATTGATCAAGATGGCTTGTGTCTACTCAAAAGTAATGGAGATCATTGTCTTTGCTCTTGGAGTGGTATTTCTTCTAGTACCTCTATCACTAATTCTCATCTCATATGGAGTTATCACTCAGGCTGTCGTGAGGATCAAATCAGAGGCAAGGTGGCGTAAGGTCCTTAATACATGTGGCTCCCACCTCACAGTAGTAACTCTGTTTTATGGAACAATCATCTACATGTACATGAAGCCACAGAATAGCACATCCCAAGATGAGGGGAAGTTCTTCACTCTCTTTTACACAATCATCACACCCACCCTTAACCCTCTGATCTACACTTTAAGAAACAAAGATGTGAAGAGTGCAGTAAAGAGAACACTATGTTTAGAAAAATGGTCAGCCAAGTCATGAGTTAGATGGAAGAGAGCTAAGGAAATAATATTGACCTTTATCAACAGAAGATGTATTGATTCATTTATGCAAAAAGCATTTATTGGGTGTTTATCATGTACCAAGAATTGTACTACGTACTGACTTTGTAAATAAGTATGAATTAGACAGAAATTATACGGAGAGAAATACTCAATTCATACACTTCAAGACTAATCAGGGGCTACAGATAAATAAACATAACTATGAGATGTGATTAAGTACAGTAATAGAAATATGTATAAGGTATTAAGAAATTACTTCACAGGGAAATTTATTTTAATGTAGAATTAGCAGGACACTGATTACTTCTTCCAAGACTTGCCACTTTTATGGGAAATAACACACCCTTAGAGGCACCTGATACACCAGCAGGGCCTTTGTGCTGGAAACCAACTACCCATTGATACCCACTCTATCTTCTGCTTCTAGTTTAACAGGGCACAGGGCCACCATATGACATTTCTGCACATCACATTTCTGAACGTGGCCTCACCAACACAATGCCAGAGATTCAACGTGTGTAACTCCTGAGTTATCTTCTCAAACATGAAACCATTTGCTCTCACTCTTCCCCCACCCTTCCTCTTGGCTGGAATGTGAATGTAGAGGGTACCTAGCTTTACCAAACCCTAAGAGAGAATGGAAAAATAAGATGGAAAGAGAACCACCCACCAATAGAGGAATGCCTTCAAACGATTATAGGAGAAAAAGCTTCTATATTATTTAATATCAATCGAGCCACTCTGCTTTTGGGTCTCTCTGTTAGAGTAGCTTAACTTTTACCTACTGTGGCCTGGTAAGGATTTTGGGCGTTTCCTGGAAGGTAGTGTGGCCTTGGACCAGCAGCAACAGCATCACTTGGCACCAAATCAGAAATGCACAATCTTGGGCCCACCTCAGACCTACTGACCAACTATCTGAGCAGGGACCCAGCAACTGATGTTTTCAACAAACACTACAGGTGATCAGGCTAAAGTGTGAGAATCACTATTACAGAGAAGAGGGAGATGTTGGGTTGTAAATAGAAAATTAACATAGTTTTATGGATTTTAATTAATTTCCTCCCTATACACCTATGAAAGGAGGTGGGTAATAGTTTCTCTAGGCTCTTAGATAAGAGACATAAAGGAAACGAGGGGTTTCCTCTAAATGAAATCACTATAAAAGGGTATTCTTTATTCAATACTATCTTCTTGCTATTTGGTTTAATAATATTCTTCGTTTTGTTGAACTATGGTGGTAGTAATGGTAATATTTTGGAAAGGGCCTTGATCTTATTTAACAAAATAAAAATTTAACAATCTCATATTAGTTCTCCCATTTTTTTTAACTTTTTTTTTAGTGGTAAATGCATTCTAACTCCGAGAATCTCTATGCTGGAGAGAAAACTACTATCCTTCTGTACTAGTCAACCATTTCAGAATTGGAAATTCTCTCTCCATGTGAGAGTCCTCACATCATCGGTGTCCTTGCTTTGTGATTACAAGGCCAAATAAGCTACAACCTACCTGGAGTATTTGGGTGGGATTATGAGGGTTGTAGGGGTTAATGGTCTTCTCTCTCCCATCCTCAAACCTTGTGGTTCCCAGGATTCCACAGGGAAGACATTATACCTTTATTTTAAACACGTGATTCCTCATTGAACACTACATCAAAAACTAATGATGTCCTACATGGTGGCTAACTGAACATATAAAATAAAAAATAAAATAAATTTTTATGCTGCAAAACAAAAATTTTAAAATTTTAAAAATAAACATTTGATTCCTTTCTTCAGGTAACTTTAAAACTGCCAAGTGTGTAAGCCTTGAGAATAATAAGGAATCTGAGAGAGGGTGATGATACCCAGAGACAAGAAGCCCTAGGGACAATATAACCTGTATGGTGTTGTAAGGACTTCGTTTGGACAACATTTAGAATGGTGACACTGTGGACACTGGAAACGAGTATCAACTGTTCTTTGTGACAGAAGTTCATCCCCAATCATAGTAAATGTGATTTATCACTTACAAACCTTTTACTCAACTCTTAAAATCAGTTGTTATCTTACTTTAGGAGAGATATCCTCATAAATACATCAATCTGTCTTGTGAATTCCCTCCAAAACCAGTCACTATATTGGCATTATCCTTTTCTATATTTGTTGCATATGTATTTGAGGAAAAGGCATTGGTGAGCATTTCAACAACACAGAGCCTCTTATTCATGTGTGACTTTACTGTGTCTAATCTGGTTTCTGACATGATTACATATTCAGTAAATGTCTGGATAATGATTAAGTGAATGAAGAGTTTTTTAACAAATACACATGAAAATGTTCTTATTCTACAGAATGTTACAACTGTTCATTGGGTAATGAATACTGCAGCTACGCTTACAGGCTTTTAACATTTAGGGCATTTGCAACACCTGACACCTAAGAGAAGGGAAGCACAGTATAGTTTTTCTTTCACCTGCATAATATTATAGAATCCTTGTGAGTGTGTATCTGGACATGAGAAAAACAGGAGGAATAAAAAGAAAAAGTTTCTCATCTCATAACCTAGAAATAATGACTGCTAACTTTTTAGTTAATTTCCTTTTAAATTATTCCCTTTCACACTAAAGTTTGGGTCACACTGAGTAGCTGATTTATTTCTCCCAATGTACACATTCACATCAGATAAATCACTCCCAAGGGAGAAAAACTTCGCCCCTAGAGGAGCGGAAAAAATCTCAGCTAGTACAGTGACTGGTGCCCCTCCAAAGGCCACTGTACATGAACAGACTCCCCATATAACTGTGATGTGAAAGTGTCACTGGGAGGAAGATGCTGACAGTGACAACAAGACTGGAAAAACAATGTCTCCGTGTTATAGCACATGCTTGTCCCTGTCTGCACAGATGACTGAGATCTCCCCTGGGATAAAATGACAGATGAGGAAACATGTGCAGGCTCTAGCACCTGAAGAAGATATGAATGGTCTTCTAGGTTAGTGACTGACACCTTGGACTGAATGATGTTCAGATTGGATAAAAAAGAGGGACTCATCCATATGCCGTCTACAAGAGATTCATTTGAACCTAAAGACACCTCCAGATTGAAAGTGAGAGGATGGAGAACAATTTACCATGCCAACAGACCTCAAAAGAAAGCTGGGGTAGCAACTGTCATATCAGACAAATTAGATTTTAAACCAAAGACTGTATTTGAGATGTAGAGGGACACCATATCATACTTGAAGGGTCTATCAAACAAGAAGATCTAACAATTGTAAATATCTATGCCCCCAACATGGGACCATGAAACTACATAAATCAACTTTTAACCAAAATAAAGAATCATACTGATAATGATACATTAATAATAGGAGACCTTAACACTCCACTCTCAGCAATGGACAGATCATGTAAGCAGAAAATCAACAAAGAAATAAGAGCTTTGAATGACACATTGGACCAGATGGACTTCATAGATATATACAGAACATTACATCCTAAAACCACAGAATACTCATTCTCAAGTGCACACGGAACTTCCTCCCGAATAGATCACATACTGGGTCACAAATCAGGTCTCAACAGATACCAAAAGACTGAGATTATTCCCTGCATATTGTCACACCACAATGCACTGAAACTGGAACTCAACAACAGAAGAAATTTGGAAGGAACTCAAATACTTGGAGGTTAAAAAGCATCCTGCTAAAGAATGAATGGTTCAACAAGGAGGTTAAGAAGGAATGTAAACAATTCACACAAACCAATGAAAATAAAAACACATTGATTCAGAAACTATGAGATACTGCAAAGGCTGTCCTAATGGGGAAATACATAGCTGTCCAAACCTCTCTCAAAAATTAGAAAATTCCGTGGGGCGCCTGGGTGGCACAGCGGTTAAGCGTCTGCCTTCGGCTCAGGGCGTGATCCCGGCGTTATGGGATCGAGCCCCACATCAGGCTCTTCCGCTATGAGCCTGCTTCTTCCTCTCCTACTCCCCTGCTTGTGTCCCCTCTCTCGCTGGCTGTCTCTATCTCTGTCGAATAAATAAATAAAATCTTAAAAAAAAAAAAAAAAAATTAGAAAATTCCGGGGCGCCTGGGTGGCACAGCGGTTAAGCGTCTGCCTTCGGCTCAGGGCGTGATCCCGGCGTTACGGGATCGAGCCCCACGTCAGGCTCCTCTACTATGAGCCTGCTTCTTCCTCTCCCACTCCCCCTGCTTGTGTTCCCTCTCTCGCTGGCTGTCTCTATCTCTGTCAAATAAATAAAAATAAAATCTTTAAAAAAATAAAATAAAATAAAAAATTAGAAAATCTCAAATGCACAAGCTCACCTTACACCTAAGAGATCTGGAGAAAGAACAGCAAATAAAGCCTAAACCAAGCAGGAGAAGAGAAATAATAAAGATGAGAGCAGAAATCAAAGAAATAGAAACTAGAAGAATAGAACAGATCAACAAAACTAGAAGCTGGTTCCTTGAAAGAATTAATAAGATTGACAAATCTCTGGCCAGATTTACCCAAAAGAAAAGGGAAAGGACCCAAATCAATAAAATCATGAATGAAAGGGGAAAAATCATGACCAATACCAAGGAAATAGGAGCAATTATTAGAATTTATTGCCAGCAGGTATATGCCAACAAACTAGGCAATCTGGAAGAAATGATGCCTTCCTGGAAAATTACAAGCTACCAAGACCAAAACAGAAAGAAATTGGCAATCTGAACAGACCAATAACCAGCAAGGAAACTGAAACCTAATAATCAAAACCTCAAAACCACCTCCAAAATCAAAAACAAAAAAACCCAGTAATCAAAAACCTCCAAAAAGGGGTGCCTGGGTGGCGAAGTCATTAAGCGTCTGCCTTCGGCTCAGGGCGTGATCCCGGGTGTTCTGGGATCGAGCCCCACATCAGGCTCCTCCGCTGGGAGCCTGCTTCTTCCTCTCCCACTCCCCCTGCCTGTGTTCCCTCTCTCGCTGGCTGTCTCTGTCAAATAAATAAATAAAATCTTAAAAAAAAAAAAAAAAAAAAAAACCTCCACAAAAACAAAAGTCCAGGGCAAGAAGGCTTCCCAGGGGAATTCTACCAAACATTTAAAGAAGAAATCATACCTACTTTACTGAAGATGTTCCCAAAAAATGGAAATGGAAGGAACAATTCCAAACTAATTCTATGAGGCCAGCATTACCCTGATCCAAAAACCAGGCAAAGACTCCCACCAAAAAGGAGAATTACAGACCAATATCCCCACTGAACATGGAGGCCAAAATACTCAACAAGATCCTAGCCAATAGGATCCAACAGTACATTAAAAGGATTATTCACCATGCCCAGCTGGGTTTATTCCCGGGATGGAAGGGTGGTTCAACACTCAGAAATCAATTAACATGATAGATCACATTAACAAAAGAAGAGACAAGAACTATATGATCCTCTCGACTGATGCAGAAAAAGCATTTCACAAAATACAATATCCTTTCCTGATTAAAACTCTTCAAAGGATAGGGATAGAGGAATCATACCTAAATATCATAAAAGCCATCTATGAAAATCCCACAGTGAATATCATTCTCAATGGGGAAAAACTCAGAGTTTTTCCCTGAGTTTTTCCCTTAACGTAAGGAACACAACAGGGATGCCCACTCTCACCACTGTTGTTCAACATAGTACTGGAAGTCCTCGCCTCAGCAATCAGACAACAAAAAGAAATAAAAGGCATTTAAATTGGCAAAGAAGAAGTCACACTCTCTTTCCTCACAGATGACATGATACTTTATGTGGAAAACCAAAAAAAAAAACTCCACCCCAATATACTGGAACTCATATAACAATTCAGCAACGTGGCAGGATACAAAAATCAATGCACAGAAATCACTTGCATTTCTACACACTAACAATGTGACTGAAGAAAGAGAAATTAAGGAATCAATTCCATTTACAATAACACCAAAAACCATAAGATAATTAGGAATAAACCTAACCAAAGAGGTAAAGGATTTATACTCTAGAACTACAGAACACTTATGAAAGAAATGGAGGAAGACACAAAGAGATGGAAAAACATTCCATGTTCACACATTGAAAGAATTAACATGATGAAAATATCTATGCTGCCCAGAGCAATCTACACTTTCTACACCATCCCTATCAAAATGCCATTGACATTTTTCAAAGAGCTGGAACAAACAATCCTAAGATTTGTATGGAAACAGAAAAGACTCCAAAAAAACAGGGGAATGTTGAAAAAGAAAACCAAAGCTGGGGCATCACAATGCCTGACTTCAAGCTATATTACAAAGCTGTGATCACTAAGACAGCATGGTATTGGCACAAAAACAGACACAAGGAGCAGTGGAACAGAACAGAGACCCCAGAAATGGACCCTCAACTCTGTGGTCAACTAATCTTCAACAAATCAGGAAAAAATATCCAAAGGAAAAAAGACAGTCTCTTCAATAAACGGTGCTGGGAAAATTGGACAGCCACATGCAGAAGCATGAAACTGGACCATTCTCTAACACCATACACAAAGATAAACTCCATATGGATGAAAGACCTCAATGTGAGACAGGAATCCATCAAAATCCTAGAGGATACCATAGGCAGTAACCTCTTTGACAACGGCCACAGCAAATTCTTTCAAGACACATCTCTAGAGGAAAGGGAAACAAAATCAAAATGAACTTTGGGGGCTTCATCAAGATAAAAAGCTTCTGCACAGCAAAAGAAACAGTCAATAAAGCTAAGAGGCAACCCACAGAATGGAAGAAGATATTTGCAAATGATCTATCAGATAAGGACTGGCATTCAAGATCTATAAAGAACTTCTCAAATTCAACACCCAATGTACGCAAATAATGAATCATGGAACATTACATAAAAACTAAGGATGTACTGTATGGTGACTAACATAATAAAAAATTATTATAAAAAAATAAAATAAATAAAAAACTCAACACCCAAAAAACAAATTACCCACTCAAGAAATGGGCAGAAGGCATGAACAGACACTTATCCAAAGAAGAGATACAAATGGCTAACAGACACATGAAAAAATATTCCACATTACTAGCCATCAGGGAAATACAAATCAAAACCACAATGAGATACCACCTTACACCAGTTAGAATGGCTAAAATTAACAAGGCAGGAATAACAAGTGTTGGTGAGGATATGGAGAAAGGGGAACCCTCTTGCACTGTGGTGGGAATGCAAACTGGTACAGCCACTCTGGAAAACAGTATGGAGTTTCCTCAAAAAGTTAAAAATAGAGCTACCCTATGACCCAGCAATTGCACACTACTAGGTATTTACCCCAAAGATACAGATGTAGTGAAAAAAAAGGGCACATGCACCCCAATGTTCATAGCAGCAATGTCCACAATAGCCAAACTGTGGAAGGAGCTGAGATGCCCTTCAACAGATGAACGGATAAAGAAGATGTGGTCCATATATATATATACAATGGACTATTACTCAGCCATCAGAAACGATGAATACCCACCATTTGCATTGACATAGATAGAACTGGAGGGGGTTATGCTAAGTGAAATAAGTCAATCAGAGAAAGACAATTACCAGATGGTCACTCATATGTGGAACAAAGGAATATCACAGAGGACCACAGGGAAAGGGAGGGAAAACTGAATGGGATAAAATCAGAGAAGGAGACAAATCATGAGAGACTCTGGACTCCGGGAATGAAACAGGGTTACAGAAGTTAGGAGGTGGGGGGATGGAGTAACTGGGTAATGGGTACTAAGGAGGGCATGTGTATTGATAAGCACTGGGTGTTATATGCAACTAATGAATCACTGAACACTACATTAAAATCTAATGATGTGCTATAGGTTGGCTAATTGAACATAATAAAAAATAAATAAATTTTAAAAATAGCAAGTGTTTTGTTTACTGTAAAAATAACACCTACATAATTGCTTATATTTCTCCAACTTGACCAATGTCTTACCCACTGGAAAAAAAAGTTCAATTAAATCTGTTAAATTTATAGATACGGTTTAAATTATATTTTTAATCTTCGACAGTAAATTTAATACATAATAACAGTCAACTCTGAAATTAGTTTTCATGGAGGAAATCTTTAAGGAAAAAAAAAGAATAAAAGACAAAATGAAACCCAAATCTTAAAGGAAGCTTTCCTAAAATGGTTGTTTGGATAACCCTCTGACCATACTGTAAGATCTGTTAATCACCTCTGTGGGACACTAGTCCCCAGGGTCTATACCACATTAACACACTAGCCTTTAGAGTCCTACATAAACACTTCTTGCAGCACACAGAGACCAGGGGAGGGCTCTCCTGGTTTAACTGGGCAGAGATCCACCCACAAATGTGTCCAACAGGAGTGCACATGAAAAGACTCACATATCCCATCAAAAATGCATTTAACAAACCAAATTCGTCAACTTTTCCACCAGTCCCACAAATAGTTTTTCTCCAGCATCCACGTGAAATAGACTTCACTGAATCTTTTTTTTTTTTAAGATTTTATTTATTTATTTGACAGAGATAGAGACAGCCAGCGAGAGAGGGAACACAAGCAGGGGGAGTGGGAGAGGAAGAAGCAGGCTCATAGCGGAAGAGCCTGATGTGGGGCTCGATCCCACAACGCCGGGATCACGCCCTGAGCGGAAGGCAGACACCCAACCGCTGTGCCACCCAGGCACCCCGACTTCACTGAATCTTAATTCAGCTGTTGCATTCAGTGCAAATGTGATCATGGTGTTAGTACAGGACAGTGGTGGCCAATCAGTATTTCATGGACTCACTGACTTGCCAAACAAGAATCCTTCTGATTACCCGTGAAATGAAGGCTCGTCATCGTGGGAACATGGATACCACCGGACTACATGAGAACAAAACAGCTGTGAATTCTTCCCTCCTCAAATGTAAATATGTTCTAATTTTCTTCTCATCTTCTCTCCACATCATTCTGGACACTGAAATTATGCTTAAATATATCTGCTTCATTTCCTACATTTCATTGAACAAAGTTACATGCAAATTCATGCTATACTATTAGCAACTGGATTCTATATTGTGAAAAATGAAAACCTGTTTCCGTGAAAATACTGATGCCACTTTCTCGACATCTGTTACTTCTGCTTGTGCTCTGTAGTTTTTATATCACGTCCACGCTTAAATTAAAATCACAATAATAGCTAAAATTTGAGACCAAGGCTTTGAAAAGTCCTATGTTTGGACTCACAACATAAAATTACATAAAGTGTAATTTCAGGCTTCACACTTCCAATAAGGATACCTGGGTTCTTAAGAGACCAAAGCTGACACTGAGCTGGTAATGTATTTCACCTGCTAAACCTAGCTAACATCTGTTTTAGGAACTGCATGTGCATCATGGATGCTCACAGCCTTCTCCAGTGGAATAGCACACCTGCAGTACTGTGTTGATCTCTCAACTCACTAATGGAAGGCATTCAATAAACCATGGTAAGTCCATGGATAGAAACCAGAAAAGCATGGTAATTAAACATCATACAGTGTTAGGAAGAGCTGACAACCATCAAGCACTTAGTCTGGGAACATAAAGCTAAGGGTATGTTTGATAATAGCTTCTAATATTAAATGAAACTCAAGTTTAAGGAGTCAAACTAAACAATGTTGTCTAGAGATGCACATTTGAGTAATAAAATTTAAAAACCAAGGAGGTTACAATAAACAGGATAGGGATACTTCGGGAGACAGGGTGGGTGATGATCTGACGAGTCATGAACAGAAGCTCCTACGGTGGTAGGATTCTATTTCTTGATGCACATGTTAGTTACAAGAATATCCACCTTAACTCATCAAGCTTTGGCTTTTTTCTTTTATTGTGTAACAAAACTGGTTTTTTAATAACAAAGCCATGTTGAATTGACTTAGTCCATGTTATTTCCAGAATAAAGACAAAGAGCCAATGCTCTGTTAAAGAGGCATCTCTCACTCCCATAAGGAGTCAGAGGCACAGATGAAAGGACAGCTACGAAGCTCTGAAAACAGGAGTCCTGTGAATATTCTGTGGAAGACCTCCTTCAGGGGCAGAAGGCTGGATCGTGCTTTCTGAGTCTATTTCAACTCTAAAATTCTATGGCCTTTTAATTCCCAACACTATCCCAACCTTACGTGGTCAAAGAATACTGAGTGCATTTTGTAATCAACCATGTTGGGAGCTAAGTCCTCTGTCCTCTCCTGCCTCTGGGTTTATCGGTTCAGTATGTACATCTTGCTTGTGGGCCCTTTTGTGTACATGAGTGTCTGTGCATTTAAAAGTTATGTCAATGTAAAATTGTAAGCATTCCTGTTTAGTTCTAGACCATCATAAAATCAGCAGTGTGAAAAATGAAGACGGGAAGGAGTGAGAAGAATACTAATAATTTGTGGGTTGGTGAATACAATTTTTAATTTTGAGGATTAAATATGAACCAAGCACTGTTGCTAGTGTTATCACAAATACTAATCTTCACCACCTCTCTTGCAGGATATTATTATCATCACTGAACATATAGAGAACCTGGTGTATAAACAGTTTACAAAACTGCCCAGGGACACATTACCTCCTAGTAGTGAAGCTGCAATTTGACACCACGCTCTGAGTCCAGAATTTGCACTATGCTCAATTTAGCTGACATCCAACCACAAAAAAATCTTCATATTCATAAATTAAATTAAATTTCCATTTTGAGAAATAATACATCCCTATCTCATACTACTTGGTAATAACAGTTCCTTCTTCATGATTGTAACATTATCATGTTTTAATTGAACTGCTTGGAACAATGATATACTGTAGGTAATTTACCTTATTTACTGTAACTGCAGCAAATAAATTTATTATATCTTGGCTCCAAACCCACTACGAATACAAAGACCCCTAGTTCTGAGGTTCATGGTCAGATATTATATGAAAAAAATTATAAACCAAAAGAACAGAAACTAAAAAAATTAAAATTAATTCAGTAATAAAATATTCCATCTATTTAATGATAAAGTATTCACAAATAGTGAAATATATGTCTTCTTTATCTCTTTTCAGTAATCTTTCAGAAGTGAAATAAGATTTTATCAATAGGGTTCCAAAGCAACCAGAGGATTGAATCCTATGATTGTTAATTTCCATGTGGAAAAACAACACAATAATCATTTAAATAGCTGCTTTTTGTTCAAGTAACCTACCTTGTTACTTTTGCTGAATGGCCAGAAGAGTAGAGGCTAACATAGGTGGTTGATGTGGGTTTGTGATAGCCAAATGTTTCTGAAATTAAAAGTTCAATTTTTTACTCTGTGACAAGACAGTAAGGATATTTAAACGGTGTAATAGCAGTCATGAAAGGTATTCAAAGAAACACATGGCCTCTGTACATGGAAATGAAGGTCAACAGGAAAGATTATATTTCCTGGCACCCAAATCACATGTAACAAAAAAGGGCATTATGGTGGAGAACACTAAAATTGATACAGGAACAGCAGTGTCTGCAAAGATGAAGAGGAGGGGAAACATGAAGAGGATGTTGGTGGTGATGGAGATTACAACAGCTGGAATGCGTACATTTGGAAGTGAATATGAAAAGGGATCCTACTACCAAATGGTGAAGTTTATCTCAGGAAAATGGATCATTTAGCTTTTTACCCCAAACTCCACCACTTTGATAAGGGAAAAAATTGTCATGATAGAGTGATACTTATCCCATACATTTAAGCAGGACAACTCCTCAAAATATATCGCATTCTTAAAGTATATCATTAACACAGGGGTTTAGTAGCTTTCCAAGTACATAGAACTATAGGTGTCATGGCTTATTAAGCCCTTTCCATGACTTACAATTCATGTGATTGGGTTACCATGTTATTTTATAACCACTCTAGTTATGAGTAAACATGGAGAGGGAAATATTGGACAATTAACACAGGAAAATATTAATAGAAGTGTTCCAAACGGGAGAGAGCAAAAAACAACTGCATCTGGGATACTCATGGCAAAGTACAAAGATTTTTATTTCTGCCTAGAGCTGATGCTATTTTGATTACCGTGATTTGTCTCCTAGACTTTCCTAAGGAGCCATGGACACAAACAATGGAAGTTCCACTACGGATTTCATCCTGCTGGGGTTTTCTGATCGACCCCAACTGGAACGCATCATCTCTGGGCTTGTCTTCATCTTCTACATTGTGACTCTGGTAGGAAACACAACCATCATTCTTGTATCTTACCTAGACGCCCAGCTCCACACTCCCATGTATTTCTTCTTATCCAATTTGTCTTTTTTGGATCTCTGCTATGCAACTAGCATTGTCCCCCAGATGCTGGTGAATCTATGGGGTCCAACAAGGTCTATTACCTATGGAGGGTGTGTGCTCCAGTTCTTCTTTGCCCTTGACCTGGGATCTGCTGAATGTCTTCTCTTGGCTGTGATGGCCTATGACCGCTATGCTGCTGTCTGTCAACCTCTTCACTACACAGTGATAATGCACCCTCAGCTTTGCCAGAAGATGGTGCTCACCGCCTGGTTGGGTGGCCTTGGCAGTGCCTTAACTGTTTGCTCCTTAACTTTGAAGTTGCCCAGATGTGGGCACCGAGAGGTGGATAATTTTTTCTGTGAGATGCCAGCATTGATCAAGATGGCTTGTGTCTACTCAAAAGTAATTGAGATCACTGTATTTGCTCTTGGAGTGGTATTTCTTCTAGCACCTATATCACTAATTCTCATCTCATACGGATTTATCACTCAAGCAGTTGTGAGGATCAAATCAGAGGCAAGGTGGCGTAAGGTCCTTAATACATGTGGCTCCCACCTCACAGTAGTAACTCTGTTTTATGGAACAATCATCTACATGTACATGAAGCCACAGAATAGCACATCCCAAGATGAGGGGAAGTTCCTTTCTCTCTTTTACACGATCATCACACCCACCCTTAACCCTCTGATCTACACTTTAAGAAACAAAGATGTGAAGAGCGCAGTAAAGAGAATAATGTGTGTAGAAAAATGGTCAGCGAAGTCATGAGTTAGAGGAAAGAGAGCAAGGAAATAATATAGACCTTTACCAACAGAAGATGAATCAACTCAGTTATGCAAAGAGTATTTATTGGGAGTTTAACACATACCAAGAATTGCACTAGGTACTGAGTTTCTAAATAAGTAGAAAGAAGACAAAAATTATGAGATAAAGATACAGATACATAAAAAAACTGCAATCCACATAATTAGAGAACTTCAAGATTTATCAGGGGTTGGGGCACCTGGGTGGCTCAGTCAGTTAAGTGTCTGCCTTCGGCTCAGATCATGATCCCAAGGTCCTGGGATCAACCCCTAATAGGGCTCCTTGCTCAGTGAGGAGTCTGCTTTTCCCCTCCTTCCAACTCATGCTCTCTCTCTCACTATCTCTGTCTCTCTCAAATATTTTTTTTTAAAAAGATTAATAAGGTTCTCAGACAAGTAAACACATAATTATAAAATGTGAATAAGCACAGTAATAGAGATAAGTACAACATACTAAGTAAATGTTTTGGAAGGAAACTTATTTTAATGTAGGCTTGCACTGGACCCACCCTGATTTCTTTCTTCCCAGAATTGCCACTTTCAGGGGAAACAACACTCCCTTTCATGGCCCTGATACTGCCAGCAGGGCCCCTGTGCTGGAGAGCAACTACCCCCCAATATCCATTTCACAATCAACTTCTAGTTTTAACGGAGCACAGGGTCCCATGCTGCATATCACATTTCTTTTTTTTTTTTTCTTGGTGGAAAATGTGTTTTGTTTTTTTTAAATTTGTTATTATGTTATGTTAGTCACCATACAGTACATCATTAGTTTTTGATGTAGTGCTCCATGATTCATTGTTTGCCTGTAACACCCAGTGCGCCATGCAATATGTACCGTCTTTAATACCCATCACTGGCCTATCCCAATCTCCCACCCCCCTTTCCTCTGAAACCCTCAGTTTGTTTCGCAGAGTCCATAGTCTCTCGTGGTTCATTCCCCCTTCTATTTACCCCCCTCATTCTTCCCTTCCTTCTCCTACCAATCTCCCTGCTATTCCTTATGTTCAATAAATGAGTGAAACTACATGATAATTTTCTTTCTCTGCTTGACTTATTTCACTTAGCATAATCTCCTCCAGTCCTGCCCATGTTGCTTCAAATGTTGGGTAATCGTTCTTTTTGATGGCTGAGTAATATCCCATTGCATATATGGACCACATCTTCTTAAACCAGTCATCTGTTGAAGGGCACCTCGGCTCCTTCCACAGTTTAGCTATTGTGGACAATGCTGCTATGAACATTGGGGTGCATAAGGCCCTTCTCTTCACTACGTCTGTATCTTTGTGGTAAATACCCAGTAGTGCAATTGCTGGCTCATAGGACACCTCTATTTTTAACTTTTTAAGGGACCTCCACACTGTTTTCCAAAGTGGCTGTACCAACTTGCATTCCCACCAACAGTGTAAGAGGGATCCCCCTTCTCCACATCCTCTTCAACATCTGTTGTTTCTTGCCTTGTCCATTTTTGCCATTCTAACTGGTGTAAGGTGGTATTTCAATATGGTTTTGATTTGAATTTCCCTGATGGCTAATGACTTCTTTTATAATAATTTTTTATTATGTTATGTTAGTCACCATACAATATATCCTTAGTTTTTGATTTAGTGTTCCATGATTCATTATTTGCACATAACACCCAGTGCACCATACAATATGTGCCCTCCTTAATACCCATCACCGGCCTATCCCGACTTTGAGAAGTTCTTTATAGATCCTGGATACCAGCCTTTTATCTGTAGTGTCATTTACAAATATCTTCTCCCATTCTGTAGGTTGCCTCTTTCTTTTGATGACTGTTTCCTTTGCTGTCTAGAAACTTTTATCTCGATGAAGTCCCAACAGTTCATTTTTTCTTTTGGTTCTCTTGCCTTTGGAGACACGTCATGAAAGAAGATGCTGTGGCTGATGTCGAAGAGGTTACTGCCTATGCTCTCCTCTACGATTTTGATGGATTCCTGTCTCACATCGAGGTCTTTCATCCATTTGGAATTTACCTTTGTGTATGGTGTGAGAGAGTGGTCAAGTTTCATTCTTTTGCATGTAGCTGTCCAATTTTCCCAGCACCATTTATTGAAGAGACTGTCTTTTTTCCATCGGATGTTTTTTCCTGCTTTGTCAAAGCTTAGTTGCCCAAAGAGCTGAGGGTCCATTTCTGGAGTCTCTATACTGTTCCATTGGGCTATGTGTCTGTTTTTGTGCCAGTACCATGCTGTCTTGGTGATCACAACTTTGCAGTATATCTTGAAATCAGGTAATGTGATGACCCCAGCTTTGTTTTTCCTTTCAATATTGCCTTGGCGATTCAGGGTCTTTTCTGGATCCACACAAATTTTAGGATAGTTTGTTCCAGCTCTTTGAAAAATGTCATTGGTATTTTGATCGGGACGGCATTGGAAGTGTAGATTGCCCTGGGTAGCAAAGACATTTTAACTATGTTTATTCTTCTGATCCATGAGCATGGAATGTTTTTCCATCTTTTTGTGTCTTCTTCAATGTCTTTCATCAGTGTTCTGTAGTTTGTAGAATATAGATCCTTTACCTCTCTGGTTAAGTTAATTCCGAGATACCTTATGATTTTTGGTGCTATTGTAAATGCAATCAATCCCCTAATTTCTCTTTCTACAGTTACACTGTTAGTGTAGAGAAATGCAACTTATTTCTGTGCATTGATTTTGTATCCTGCCACATTATTGAATTGTTCTATGAGTTCTAGTAATTTGGGGGTGGAGTCTTTTGGGTTTTCCGTATAAAGTGTCATGTCATCTGCGAAGAGAGAGAGTTTGACTTCTTCTTTGCAATTTGAATACCTTTTATTCTTTTTTGTTGTCTGATTGCTGTTGCTAGGACTTCTAGTACTATGTTGAACAATAATGGTAAGAGTGGGCATCCTTGTCGTGTTCCTGATCTTAAGGGAAAGGCTTCCAGCTTTTCCCCATTGAGAATGATATTTGCTGTAGGCTTTTCATAGATGGTTTTTATGAGATTGAGGAATGTACCCTCTATCCCTCCACTCTGAAGGGTTTTAATCAGGAAACGATGCTGTATTTTGTCAAATGCTTTTTCTGCATCTATTGAGAGGATCTATGGTTCTTGACTCTTTTCTTGTTGATATGAACTATCACACTGATAGATTTGTGGATGTTGAACCACCCTTGCACCCCAGGGATGAATCCCACTTGGTCATGATGGATAATCCTTTTAATGTACTGTTGGATCCTATTAGCTAGGATCTGGTTGAGAATTTTGGCATCCATATTCATCAGGGATATTGGTCTGTAATTCTCCTTTTTGATGGGGTCTTTGCCCGGGTTTGGGATCAAGGTAATACGGGCCTCACAGAATAAGTTTGGTAGTTTTCCTTCTGTTTCTATTTTTTGAAACAACTTCAGAATAGGTATTATTTCTTCTTTGAATGTCTGGTAGAATTCCCCAGGGAATCTGTCAGGCCCTGGACTCTTGTTTTTGGGGGAGGTTTCTGATCACTGCTTTAATCTCTTCATGATTAATTGGTCTGTTTAGATCATCAATTTCTTCCTGTTTCAGTCTTGGTAGTTTATAGGTTTCCAGGAAGGCATCCATTTCTTCCAGGTTGTTTAATTTATTGGCATATAGTTGTTGATAATAGTTTCTAATGACTTTTTCTGTATCCTTGGTGTTGGTCGTGATCTCTCCCCTTTCATTCATAATTTTATTAATTTGGGTCCTTTCTCTATTCTTTTGAATAAGTCTGGCCAGTGGCTTATCAATTTTATTTATTCTTTCAAAGAACCAGCTTCTAGTTCTGTTGATCTGCTCTACTGTGCTCCTGGTTTCTAATTCATTGATCTCTGCTCTAATTTTGATCAGTTGCCTTCTTGTGTGTGGGTTAGGCCTATTCTTCTGTTCCAACTCCAGCTTCTTAAGATGAGAATATGAGGACTGCATTTTAGATTGTTCTATTCTTTTGAGTGAGGTTTGGATGGCTATGTTCATAGCAGCATTGTCCACAATAGCTAAACTGTGGAAGGAGCCTAGATGACCTTCAACAGACAAATGGATAAAAAAGATGTGGTCCATATATGCAACGGGATATTACTCAGCCATCAGAAAGAACGATTACCCAACATTTGCAGCAACATGGACGGGACTGGAGGAGATAATGCTAAGTGAAATAAGTCAAACAGAGAAAGGCAATTATCATATAGTTTCATTCATTTGTGGAACATAAGGAATAGCAGGGAGATCGGTAGGAGAAGGAAGGGAAGAAGGAAGGGGGGGTAAACAGAAGGCGGAATGAACCACAAGAAACTATGGACTCTGGGAAACAAACTAAGGGTTTCAGAGGGGAGGTGGGTGGGGAATTGGGCTAGGCCGGTGATGGGTATTAAGGAGGGCATGCACTGCATGGAGCACCGGGTGTTACAGGCAAACAATGAATCATGGAACACTACATCAAAAACTAATGATGTACTGTATGGTGACTAACATAATAAAAAATTTGAAAATAATAATAATAATAATAATAATATAAAGGGGACTCATTTTGAACCTGAGGACACCTCCAGATTGAAAGTGAGGGGATAGAGAACCATTTATCATGCCTACAGACATCAAAAGAAAGCTGGGGTAGCAATTCTCATTATCAGACAAATTAGATTTTAAACCAAAGACTGTAGTAAGAAATGTAGAGGGACACTACATCATCCTTAAAGGGTCTATCCAACAGGGAGATCTAACAATTGTCAATATTTATGCCCCCAACATGCAAACAGCCAACTACATAAGCCAGCTGTTAACCAAAATAAGGAATCAAACTGATGATAAAACATTAATAGTAGGAGGCCTTAACACTCCTCTCACAGAAATAGATATATCATGTAAGCAGAAGATCAACAAAGAAACAAGAGCTTTGAATGACACAAGGGACCAGATGGACTTCATAGATATATACAGAACATTCCACCCTAAAACAACAGAATACTCATTCTTCTCAAGTACACATGGAAGTTTCTCCAGAACAGACTAT
This sequence comes from Ursus arctos, assembly GCF_023065955.2. NCBI lineage: Eukaryota > Metazoa > Chordata > Mammalia > Carnivora > Ursidae > Ursus > Ursus arctos. Next base: position 598,835 of record NW_026622997.1, read on the forward strand.
ATACTGGGTCACAAATCAGGTCTCAACTGATACCAAAAGATTGAGATTATTTCCTGCATGTTATCAGACCACAATGCTTTGAAACTGGACCTCAATCACAAGAAAAAAATCGTTCTGCTAAAGAACGATTGGGTCAACAAGGAAATTAAAGAAGAACTTAAACAATTCATGGAAACTTGAGAATGAAAACATATTGGTCCAAAACTAATGGGATACTGCAAAGGCGGTCCTAAGGAGGAAATACATGGCCATTCAAGCCTCTCTCAAAAAAGTTGAAAAATCCCAAATGCACAAGCTAACATTAACCTAAAGGATCTGGAGAAAGAACAGCAAATAAAACCTAAACCAACCTGGAGAACAGAAATAATAAAGATTAGAGCAGAGATCAATAAAATAGAACCAGAAAAACCAGAGAGTAGATCAATGAAACTAGAAGCTGGTCCTTTGAAAGAATTAATCAATAAAGCTCTGGCCAGACTTATCCAAAAGAAAAGAGAAAGCATACAAAAAATAAAATTATAAATGGAAGAGGAGAGATCATGACTAACAGCAAGGAAATAGAAACAATTATTAGAAATTATAACCAACAACTATATGCCAACAAAATAAGCAACCTGGAAGAAATGGATGCCTTCCTGGAAACTTAAAATTACCAAGACTGAAACAGGAAGAAATAGACAATCTGAGTAGACCAATAACCAGTAACACAATTAAAGCAGTAATCAAACACCTCTCCCAAAAAAGAGCCCAGGGCCTGATGGCTTCCCAGGAGAATACTACCAAACATTTAAGGAAGAAATAATACCTATTCTACTGAAGCTGATCCAAAAACTAGAAACAGAAGGAAAACTTCCAAACTCATTCTATGAGGCCAACATTACCCTGATCCCAAGACCAGGCAAAGACCCCAGCCAAAGGAAGTATTACAGACCAATATCCCACATGAACATGGATGCCAAAATACCCAACAAGATCCTAGCCAATAGGATCCAACAGTACATTAAAAGGATTATTCATAATGACCAGCTGGGTTTTATGCGTGGGTTGCAAGGTTGATTCAACATTCCCAAATCAATCAACGTGATAGAGCATATCAATAAAAAAAAAAGACAAGGACCGTATAATCCTCTCAATTGATGCAGAAAAAGCATTGTACAAAATACAATACCCTCTCCTGATTAAAACTCTTTGGAGTGTAGGGATACAGGGAACATTCCTCAATTTCATAAAAACCATCTATGAAAAGCCCACAGTGAATATCCTTCTCAATGGGGAACTGCTGAATTTTTCCCTTAAGTTCAGGAACACGACAGGTATGCCCACTCTCACCACTATTCTTCAACATAGTGCTAGAAGTCCTAGCCTCAGCGATCAACAACAAAAAGAAATAAAAGGCATCCAAAATGGCAAAGAAGAAGTCACACTCTCTTTCTTCGCAGATAACATGATACTTTATGTGGAAAACTCAAAAGACTCCCACCCCAATATACTGGAACTCATACAGCAACTCAGCAACGTGGCAGGATACAAAATCAATGCACAGAAATCAGTTGCATTTCTATATGCTAACAATGTAACTGTAGAAAGAGAATAAACCTAACTAAAGAAGTAAAGATCTATACTCTAGAACCTACAGAATCTTATGAAAGAAATTGAGAAAGGCATAAAAAGATGGAGAAACATACCATGCTCATGGATTAGAAGAATAAACATTGTTAAAATATCTATCCTACCCAGAGCAATCTACACTTTCAATGCCATCCCCATTAAAGTACCATTGGCATTTTTCAGGGAGCTAGAACAAACAACCCTAAAATTCATATGGAACCAGAAAAGACCCCAAATCACCAAGAGGATGTTGAAAAAGAAAACCTTCAACAGATGACTGGATTAAGAATTTGTGGTCCATATATACAATGGAATATTACTCAGCTATCAAAAAGAACGATTTCTCAACATTTGCTGCAACATGGACGGCACTGGAGGAGATAATGCTAAGTGAAATAAGTCAAGCAGAGAAAGACAATTATCATATGGTTTCTCTCATCTATGGAACATAAGAACTAGGAAGATCGGTAGTGGAAGATAGGGATAAAGAAAGGGGGGTAGGGGCGCCTGGGTGGCACAGCGGTTAAGCGTCTGCCTTCGGCTCAGGGCGTGATCCCAGCGTTACGGGATCGAGCCCCACGTCAGGCTCCTCCACTATGAGCCTGCTTCTTCCTCTCCCACTCCCCCTGCTTGTGTTCCCTCTCTCGCTGGCTGTCTCTATCTCTGTCGAATAAATAAATAAAATCTTTAAAACAAAAAAAAAAAGAAAGGGGGGTAATCAGAAGGGGGAATGAAGCATGAGAGACTATGGACTCTGAGAAACAAACTGAGGGCTTCAGGGGGGAGGGGAATGGGATAGGCTGGTGATGGGTAGTAAGGAGGGCACGTATTGCATGGTGCACTGGGTATTATACGCAACTAATGAATCATCAAACTTTACATCGGAAACCGGGAATGTATTGTATGGTGACTAACATAATATAATTTAAAAAAAAAGAAAAAGAAAAAGAAAACCAAAGCTGGGGGCATCACGTTGCCTGATTTCAAGCTATACTAAAAAGCTGTGATCACCAAGACAGCATAGTACTGGCACAAAAACAGACACATAGACCAATGGAACAGCATAGAGAGCCCAGAAATTGACCCTCCACTCTATGGTCAACTAATCCTTGACAAAACAGGAAAAAAGTATCCAATGGAAAAAAGACAGTGTCTTCAGTAAGTGGTACTGGGAAAATTGGAGAGTCACACGCAGAAGAATGAAACTGGATCATTCTCTAACACCATACACAAAGATAAACTCCAAATGGATGAAAGACCTCGATGTGAGACAGGAATCCATCAAAATCACAGAGGAGAACATAGGCTGTAACCTCTTCGACATCACTCACAGTAAATTCTTTCAAGACACGTCACCAGGGGCAAGGGAAACAAAAGCAAAAATGAACTTTTGGGACTTTGTCAAGATAAAAAGCTTCTGCACAGCCAAGGAAACAGTCAACAAAACTAAGAGGCAACTCATGAGAATGGGAGAAGATATTTGCAAATGACATTACAGATAAAGGGCTGGTAACCAAGATCTATAACGAACTTCTCAAACTCAACACCCAAAACACAAATAACCCATTCAAGAAACGGGCAGAAGACATGAACAGACACTTCTCCAAAGAAGATATACAAATGGCTAACAGACATATGAAAAAAATGCTCAACATCTCTAGCTATCAGGGAAATACAAATGAAAACCACATGATATCCCACCTTACGCCAGGTAGAATTGCAAAAAATTAACAATGCAGGAAACAACAAATGTTGATGAGGATGTGGAGAAAGGGGAATCCTCTTACACTGTTGGTAGGAATGCAAGCTGGTACAGCCACTCTGGAAAACAGTATGGAAGTTCCTAAAGATGTTAAAAATAGAGCTACCCTATGACCCAGCAATTGCACTACTAGGTATTTACCCCAATGATATAGATGCAATGAAAAGAAGGGACACATGCACCCCAATATTCATAGCAGCAATGTCCACAAAACCCAAACTGTGGAAGGAACCAAGATGCCCTTCAACAGATGAATGGATAAGGAAGATGTGGTCCATATATACAATGGAATATTACTCAGCCATCAGAAAGGATGAATACCCACCATTTGCATGGATATGGATGGAACTGGAGGAGATTGTGCTAAGTGAAATAAGTCAAGCAAAGAAAGACAATTATCATATGGTTTCACTTACATGTGGAACATAAGGAATAGCACAGAGGACAGTAGGAGAAGGAAGGGAAAAATAAAGAGGGGGAAATCAGAAGGGGAGATGAACCGTGAGAGACTATGGACTCTGGGAAATAAACAGGGTTTCAAAGACTCTGGGAAATAAACAGGTTGGGGTGATGGGTTAGCCCAGCGATGGGTATTAAGGAGGGCATGTATTGCATGGAGCACTGGGTGTTATAGACAAACAATGAATCATGGAACACTACCTCAAAAACTAATGACGTACTGTGGGTGATTAACATAACATAAAAAAAAAAAAAGAAAGAAATGATGAATACTGACCATTTGCATCGACATAGATGGAATTGAAGGGGATTATGTTAAGTGAAGTAAGTCAAGCAGAGAAAGACAAATATCATATGGTTTCACTCATATGTGGAGCATAAGCAATAGCATGGAGAACCATAGGGGAAGGGAAGGAAATCCAAACGGGGAGAAGTCAGAGAAGGAGATGAACCATGAGAGACTATGGACCCCGGAAAACAATCTGAGGGTTTCAGAGGGGAGGAGAGTGGGGGGAGGGGGTAACAGCATGATGGGTATTGAGGACAGCACATTCTGTGATGAGCACTGGGTGTTATATTTAACTAATGAATCACTGAACACTACATCAAAAACTATGTACTATACAGTGGCTAAATGAACATAATAAAAAAAGAAAACATTTCACCTTTTACTTTAATGGCTCTCTGTGCTCCTAAAATTAATCTACCTTTATTTCATTGAATTTACCTCTTCTAGAGTTTTCATTAAAGACTGATTGGAGATAGGAAAGGAAAGGAAAGGAAAGGAAAGGAAAGGAAAGGTAAGGAAGGATTATTTACCACGATCAGGTAGGATTTATTCCTGGGATGCAAGGGTGGTTCAACATTAGGAAATCAGTCAAGGTGAGAGAGCACATTAATAAAAAACAGAGAACTTTATGATCTTCTCAACTGATGCAGAAAAAGCATTTGACAAAACACAGCATCCTTTCCCTATTAAAACTCTTCAGAGTGTAGGGATACAGGGAACATACCTCAATATCATAAAAGCCATCTATGAAAAGCTCACAGCAAATATCATTCACAATGGGCAAAAGCTGAGAGCTTTTCCTGTAAAACAGTAACACAACGGGTATACCCACTCTCACCATTATTGTTCAACATAGTACTAGAAGTCCTAGCCTCAGCATTCCAACAACAAAAAGAAATAAAAGGCACCCAAATTGACAAAGAAGAGGTCAAACTCTCTTCACAGATGAGATGATACTTTATGTGGAAAGCCCAAAAAACTCCACCCCCAAATTACTAGAACTCATATAGCAATTCAGCAACATGGCAGGATACAAAATCAATGCACAGTAATCACTTGCATTTCTATACGCTAACAATGTGACTGAAGAAAGAGAAATTAAGGAATCGATTCCATTCACAATAGCACCAAAAACTATAAGATACCTAGGAATAAACCTAACTGAAGAGGTAAAGGATCTATACTCTAGAAACTACAGAACACTTATGAAAGAAATGGAGGAAGACACAAAGAGATGAAAAAACATTCCATGCTCATTGATTGGAAGAATAAACATTGTCAAAATGTCTTGCTGCCCATAGCAATCTACACTTTCAATGCCACCCCTATTAAAATACCATCTGCACTTTTCAAAGAGCTGGAACAAACAATCCTAAGACTTGTACGGAACCAGAAAAGACTCCAAATCATCAGGGAAGTGGTGAAAAAGAAAACCAAACCTGGGGGCATCACAATGCCTGACTTCAAGCTGTATTACAAAGCTGTGATCACCAAGACAGCATGGCATCGACACAAGAAGAGGCACATAGACCAATGGAACAAATAGAGAGCCCAGAAATGAACCCTCACTCTACGATCGACTAAACTTTGACAAAGCAGGAAAAAACATCCAATGAAAAAAGGAAAGTCTCTTCAATAAATGCTGTTGGGAAAATTGGAGAGTCACATGCAGAAGAATGAAACTGGACCATTCTCTAACACCATACACAAAGATAAACTCTAAATGGATGAAAGACCTCAATGTGAGACAGGAATCCATCAAAATCCTAGAGGAGAACATAGGCAGTAACCTTTTCGTCATCAGCCACAGCAACTTCTTTCATGGTACATCTCCAAAAGCCGGAAACAAAAGCAAAAATGAACTTTTGGGACTTCATCAAGATAAAAAGCTTCTGCACAGCAAAGGAAGCAGGCAACAAAACTAAGAGGCAACCCACGGAATGGGAGAAGATATTTGCAATTGACATTACAGATAAAGGGCTGGTATCCAAGATCTATAACGAACTTCTCAAATTCAACACCCAAAAACAAATAACCCACTCAAGAAATGGGCAGAAGACATGAACAGACACTTCTACAAAGAAGACATACAAATGGCTAACAGACACATGAAAAAATGCTCAACATCATTAGCCATAAGGGAAATTCAAATCAAAACCATAATGAGAAAGCACCTTACACCAGGTAGAATGGCAAAAATTAACAAGACAGGGAACAACAATTGTTGGTGAGGATGTGGAGAAAAGGGAATCCTCTTACACTGTTGGTGGGAATGCAAGCTGGTACAGCCACTCTGGAAAACAGTATGGAGGTTCCTCAAAAAGTTAAAATAGAGCTACCCTGTGACCAAGCAATAGCACAACTGGGTATTTACCCCAAAGATACAGATATAGCAAAAAGAAGGGGCACATGCACCCCAAGGTTCATAGCAGCAAGGTCTAGAATAGCCAAACTGTGGAAAGAACTGAGATGTCCTTCAACAGATGAATGGATAAAGAAGATGTGGTCCACATATACAATGGAATATTACTCAGCCATCAGAAAGGACGAGTCCCCACCATTTGCATCGACATGGATAGGACTGGAGGGGATTGTGCTAAGTGAAATAAGTTAATCAGAGAAAGACAATTATCATATGGTTTCACTCATATGTGGAACATAAGGAATATCACAGATGACAACAGGGGAATGAGGGAAAACTGAATGGGAGAAATCATGAAAGACTCTGGACTCAGGGAAACAAACAGAGGGTTACAGAAGGGAGGGCAGGGGTAACCAAGTGATGGGTATTAAGAAGGGCACATGTTGTGATGAGCACTGGGTGTTATACACAACCAATGAATTGCTGAACACTACGACAAAAACTAATGATGTACTATATGCTGGCTAACTGAACATAATTTTTTTTATTAAAAAAAAAAGAATCACAGTAGGCCCAGCAAGGGATAGGAGTGATGTGGAGTAGGAGGGATATGGAAATATATATGTGGTAGCACATTTTAAGTATATGAACTGTGCCTGACACACTGTAGGCATTTGTTGAATGAATAAATAAATGAGTGAATAAAAAATAATTAATAAATCAAATATTTTTTTTCCTGCAAACAGAAAACCTAATAATTGCCTATACTTCTCCAAATTGACTGATATCTTACACATTTAAAAAAACAAAGACCAATTAAACATGTTAATTTTTATATACATGGTTTGCACTATATTTTCAATATTCAATAGTAAATTTCATACATAATAAATTCATCTCTGAAATTAATTTCCATAGAGGATATCTAAAAAGAAAAAAAGACAAGGTGAAACCCATGTGTTAAGGGAAGAGTTCCTAAAATAGTTGTTTGGCTAAGCCTCTGACCACAGTCTAAGATCTGTTAATCACCTCTGTGGGACACTAGTCCCCAGGGTCTACACCAAGTTAACACACTATCCTTTAAAGTCCTACCTAAACACTTCTTAGGGCACAAATAGACCAGCTGAAGTCTCTCCTGGTTTAATTGGGCAGAGAACTACCTACAAATGTATCCAACAGGAGTGCACGTGAAAAGACTACAAATATCCCACCAAAAATACATTAACAAATCAAATTCACCAACATTTCCACAAGTTCCACATCTAGATTTTCTCCAGCATCCCCATTAAATAGAGACTTTACTGAATCCTAGTTCAGCTGTTGCATTTCAGTGCAAATATGATTGTGGTTTTGGCATAAGAAACTGGTGGCCAATCAGTATTTCACGGACTCACTAACTTGTCAAACAAGAATCTTTCTGATTACCCGTGAAATGAAGGCTCGTCATCGTGGGAACATGGGCACCTTTGGACTATGTAAGAACACAACAGCTGTGAATTCTTCCCTCCTGAAACGTAAATATGTTCTAATTTTCTTTTTTCTTTCTGGTTTTATTTTTATTTATTTAAATTCAATTCACCAATATATAGTACATCATTAGTTTTTTATATAATGTTCAATGATCCATTAGTTGAGTATAACACCCAGTGCTCATCACATCACGTGCCATCTTTAATGCCCATCTTTTTTATTTTTTTCCTTTTTTTATTAAAATTCAATTAGCCAACATATAATTTTCTTTCTAGTTTTCTCTCCACATCATTCTATACATAGAAGTTATGTTTAAATATATTTGCTTCTATTCTCTTACATTTCACTGAATAAAGTAACATGCAAACTTATGCTATACTACTAGAAACTGAAGTTCATACTGTGAAAAATGAAAACCTGTTTCAGTGAAAACACTGATACCTCTTTCTTAACATCTGTTACTTCTGCTTGTACTCTCTCATTTTTATATCACATCCACTCTTAAATTAAAATTACAATAATAGCTAAAATTTGAGATCTAAAGCTTAAACCCATACGGAAAATGTTTACAAGCATAAAATGAAAAGTCCTATATTTGGACTCACAACATAAAATTACAAAGTGTAATTTCAGGCTTCACACTTCCAATAAGGATACCTGGGTTCTTAAGAGACCAAAGCTGACACTGAGCTGGTAATGTATTTCACCTGCTAAACCTAGCTAACATCTATTTTAGGAACTGCATGTGCATCATGGATGCTCACAGCCTTCTCCAGTGGAATAGCACACCTGCAGTACTGTGTTGATCTCTCAACTCACTAATGGAAGGCATTCAATAAACCATGGTGAGTCCATGGATAGAAACCAGAAAAGCATGGTAATTAAACATCATACAGTGTTAGGAAGAGCTGACAACTACCAAGCACTTATTATGGGAACATAAAGCTAAGGGTATCTTTGATAATAGCTTCTAATATTGAAGGAAACTCAAAACACATATAAAAAATTTTAATGAGCCAAACTTAACAATATTGTCTAGAGATGCACATTTGGGTAACCAAGCTATTAATACAAGGAGGTGATTATTATACATGAGGATAGTGGATACTCTGAGGGACAGGGATGGGTAACAATCAGGACAAGTCACAAAGAGAAGCTCTCAGCGTGCTTTGCAAGTTCTATTTCTTGACCTGCATTTTAGTTACAAGAATATTCACCTTAACTCATCGAGCTTTTGCTTTTTCTGTATCTGTGTTTTATTATAAAATAATACTGTCTTTATAATGAAGCCATGTTGAATTGACTTAGTCCATGTTATTTCCAGAATAAAAAGAGCCAATGCTCTGTTAAAGAGGCATCTCTCACTCCCATAAGGAGCCAGAGGCACAGATGAAAGGACAGCTATGAAGCTCTGAAAACAGGAGTCGTGTGAATATTCTCTGGAAGACCTCCTTCAGGGGCAGAAGCCTGGATGGTGCTTTCTGAGTCTATTTCAACTCTAAAATTCTATGGCCTTTTAATTCCCAACACTATCCCAACCTTACGTGGTCAAAGAATACTGAGTGCATTTTGTAATCAACCATGTTGGGAGCTAAGTCCTCTGTCCTCTCCTGCCTCTGGATTTATCGGTTCAGTATGTACATCTTGCTTGTGGGCCCTTTTGTGTACATGAGTGTCTGTGCATTTAAAAGTTATGCAAATATAAAATTGTAAGCATTCCAGTTTAGTTCTAGACCATCATAAAATCACCAGTGTGAAAAATGAAGACGGGAAGGAGTGAGTAGAATAATAATGTGTGGGTAGGTGAATACAATTTTTAATTCTGAGAATTAATATGAGCCAAGCACAGTTCCTAGTGTTTTCACAAATACTAACCCTCACCACCTCCCTTTGAGGAATACTATTATCTTCAGTGAACATACAGAAAACCTGGTGTACAAACAGGTTACATAACTGCCCAAGGACACATTACCTCCAAGTAGTGAAGCTGGGGTTGGACACCAAGCTCTGAGTCCAGAATCTGTGCACTTAAGCACTATGCTCGACTTAGCTGACCTCCGACCACATAAAAACTTCACATCATTAATTAAATTAAATTCCCATGTTGTATTGAGACAAACTATATCGCAAGCTCTTACTACTTGGGAGTAAGAGTTCCTTCTCCATGATTGTAATATTTTCATGTTATAATTGAACTTCTTATAACCATGATATACTGCAGGTAATTTAACTTATTTAACTGTAACTACAGAATATAAATTTATTATTCCTTGACTCCAAATGCTCTATGAATATAAAGTACCCTAGGTCTGAAGTTCATGGTCAGAAATTATATGAATAAAAAATTATAAACAAAAACTAAAAAATATTTATAAATTAATTCAGTCATTAACCATTCCATCTATTTAATGATATGCTAAAGTATTCACAATAGGGAAATATATATATTTTATCCCCTTTCTGTATTCTTTTAGAATTGAAATGGGGTTTTCCCTATAGAATTCCGAAGCAACCAGAGGATTGCCTCATGTAGTTGGTAAATTCCATGCAGAAAAACAACTCACTGACCTTAATGAGCTGCTTTCTGCTCCAGTTAACTCCACTGCTACTTTTGCTGGATGTCGAGGCGAGTACGAGCTAACACAGGTGGTGGCTGTGTGTTTGTGGTAACCAGAGGCTGCTGGAATTGAAAGTTCAACTTTTTACTCTGTGACAAGTCACTAAGGCTATTTAAATGGTGTAATGGCAGTCATGAAAGATATTCAAACAAACACACGCTCTCTGTATGTAGAAATCAAGGTTAATAATAAAGACAATTTTTTCCTGGCAACGAAAATGTATGCACAAACAGGGCACTATAAGAGAACACCAAAACTGATGCGGGAACAGCAGTGTCTGCAAAGTTTGGGTAGGAGGTGAAACACGAGGAGGAGGCTGGTGGTGATGTGATGATAATGGCTGGAATGCACACACTTGGTAATGAATATGGAAAGTGATCTTGCCACAAAATGGTGGAGGATATCCCAACAAAATGGGTAATTAGCTTTTTATCTCAAACTCCACTCTAATGACAAGGAAAAAATTTGTCCTGATCAGTGATCCTTATGTCATAATTTCAAAAAAGAACATTCGTCAAAATATATCCCACTCTTCAATTATATCATTAACGTGGATTTCTTACCTAACCAAAACACACAGAACCATAGGTGTCATGGCATATTAAGTTCCTTCAATGACTTACAATTCAGTGTGATTGGGTTTGCCATGTTATTGTTAAAACCACTCTAGTTATGAGTGAACACAGAGAGCTTTGGGGCACTGAACACAGGGAGAGTGTTAACAGAGGTGTTCAAAATGACAGAAAACACATGAATAAGTGAATTTGGGATACTCATGGCAAAGAACAGAGATTTTTATTTCTACCTGATGCTATTTTGATTACCGTGGTTTGTCTCCTAGACTTTCCTAAGGAGCCATGGACACAAACAATGGAAGTTCCACTACGGATTTCATCCTGCTGGGGTTTTCTGATCGACCCCAACTGGAACGCATCATCTCTGGGCTTGTCTTCATCTTCTACATTGTGACTCTGGTAGGAAACACAACCATCATTCTTGTATCTTACCTAGACGCCCAGCTCCACACTCCCATGTATTTCTTCTTATCCAATTTGTCTTTTTTGGATCTCTGCTATGCAACTAGCATTATCCCCCAGATGCTGGTAAATCTATGGGGTCCAACAAGGTCTATTACCTATGGAGGATGTGTGCTCCAATTCTTCTTTGCCCTTGACCTGGGAGTCTTCTCTTGGCAGTGATGGCCTATGACCGCTATGCTGCTGTCTGTCAACCTCTTCACTACACAGTGATAATGCACCCTCAGCTTTGCCAGAAGATGGTGCTCACCGCCTGGTTGGGTGGCCTTGTAGGTGCTTTAATTCTTTGCTCCCTGACTTTGAAGTTACCAAGATGTGGGCACCGGGATATGGATACCTTCTACTGTGAGATGCCAGCATTGATCAAGATGGCTTGTGTCTACTCAAAAGTAATGGAGATCATTGTCTTTGCTCTTGGAGTGGTATTTCTTCTAGTACCTCTATCATTAATTCTCATCTCATATGGATTTATCACTCAAGCAGTTGTGAGGATCAAGTCAGAGGCAAGGTGGCGTAAGGTCCTTAATACATGTGGTTCCCACCTCACAGTAGTAACTCTGTTTTATGGAACAGTCATCTACTTGTACATGAACCAACAGAATACCACATCCCAAGATGAAGGCAAGCTCCTTACTCTCTTTTACACGATCATCACACCCACCCTTAACCCTCTGATCTACACTTTAAGAAACAAAGATGTGAAGAGTGCAGTAAAGAGAACACTGTGTGTAGAAAAAAGGTCAGCAAAGTCATGATTTACATGGAAGACAGCTGAAGAAATAATATTGACCTTTACCAACCAAAGATGAATGGATTCATTTATTAAATGAGCATTTAATCGGTCTTTATCATGTACCAAGAAATGTACTAGGTACTGACTTCGTAAATAGTAAAAAGTGCACAGAAATTCTAAGTAGATAGAAATACAGATACATAAAGAAACTTCAACTGATACACTTTAAAAGCTTCAAGAGTAATCAGGGACTACAGGTAAGTAAACATATAATTATGAAAAGTGGTTATATACAGTAATAGAGATAGGTACAAAGTATTAACATTTCACATGGAAATTATTTTAATATAGGATTTCACAGTTGACTGATTTTTCTTCGTAGACTTACCACTTTTATGGGAAATAACCCTTCCTTCATCCACCTGATACTGCCAGCAGGCTTTTGTACTGGAGACCATGTGCCCACTAATACCCATTCCACCTTCTGTCTCAAGTTTTAAATGGGCACAGGGTCCCATGCTCCATATCACATTTCTGAGCTTGGCCTCCACCAACACAACGCCAGGGAAGCGATGCGTGCAACTCCAGAGTTATCGTCTCAAACATGAAGCCTTTGTTCACACCCTTCTCCATCCCCTTCCTCCTGGCTGGAATGGAATGTGACTGCAAAGACTACCTAGCTTTGCCAAAAACCCTAACAGCGAACAGAACAGTAAGATAGAAGCAGATCCACCCCTCCAGCACAACAATGCCTCCACATTATTACAGGAGAAAAAGCTTCTGTATCATTTAAAATTAATTAAACCACTCTAGTTTGTGGTCTGTTAGAGTAGCTTAACTTTTACCCTCCATGACCTGATAAGGAGTCTGGGTTTTCCCTGTCAGGTACTGTGGCCCTTGGACCAGGAGCAACAGCGTCATGTGGTCCCTAATCAGAAATGCACACTCTTGGGCCCACCCCAGACCTACTGAACCAACCATTGAGGATGGACTCAGCAGCTGATATTTTTTTGACAAACACTACAGGCTAAAGTTTGAGAACCACTGTTACATAGAATAGGGAGACACAGTCTCTAAACAAAAAATTAATAAGGCTTTATAGATTTTAATTAAGTTCCTTCCTATACACCTGTGAAAGGAGGTGGGTAAAGGTTTCTCAAGGCTCTTAGGTAGAAAAAATGAAGGAAATAAGGAGTTTAGCCTAAATGAAATCAATATAAAAGGGTATTCTTTATTTAATACTATCTTGTCTGTTCTTGTTTTATAATATTCTTTCTTTTGTTGAATTATAGTGCTAATAAATGGTAACTTTTAGTAAAAGGGCTCAAAGATCTTATCTGTAAAAACAAAAATTCAGCAATGTCATCTTTGTTCCCATATTTTTTTACCTTGTTTTCGTGGTAAATACATTCAAACTCTGAGAATCTCTGTGCTAGAGAGGAAACTACTTCCCTTCTCTACAAACCAGCATTGCATAGACTGGAAATCCACTCCACACGTGACAGTCCTGACATTGATGGTGCCCTTGCTCTGTGATTTCAAGGCCAAGTCAGCCAGCATCCACCTGGAGTATTTGGGTGGGGAGTAGGGGTTGTAAGGATTAAAGTGGTCTTTTCTCTCCTATCCTCAAAGCTTGTGGTTCCCAGGATTCCACAGGGAAAACACTATACCTTCACTTTAAAGTTCTGATTTCTCTTGGTAGGTAAATTTAACATTGCCTTGTGTGTAAGCCTTGGAAACAATAAAGAATCTGAGAGAGCGTGATGACACCCAAAGACAGGAAGGCCTAGAGACAACATAACCTCTATGGTGTTCTAAGGACTTGGGAGAAGAACGTACAGAATGGTGGCAGTGTGGTCACTGGAAACGAGTATCGACTCTTCTTCATGAGAAAAGCTAATTCCCGATATTGATAAACAAATAATTTATTACTGCAAAGCACTTACTGGACACCTAAACTCAGTTGATATCTTACCTCATGAGAGACGTCCCTACAAATCTCATCAATCTGTCCTTTAAATTCCTTCCAAAACCTGTCCTTGTCACTATTTTAGCATTATCTCATTTTTTATTTTTGCTTGTATGTTTGTTTGAGGAAAAGGTATTGGTGAGCTTTTCAACAATACGGAACCTCTTGTGCATGTGTGATTTTGTTGTGTCTAAATTGGCTTCTGATGGGGGCACCTGGTGGCTCAGTTGTTAAGCATCTGCCTTTGGCTCAGGGCGTGATCCCGGTGTTATGGGATCGAGCCCCACATCAGGCTCCTCCGCTGGGAGCCTGCTTCTTCCTCTCCCACTCCCCCTGCTTGTGTTCCCTCTCTCACTGGCTGTCTCTCTCTGTCAAATAGTGAATGAATATAGGATTCATATAAGGATTCAAGTGAATGAATACTTTTTAAATAAATATGAATATAAATGAAAATGTTCCTATTCTACAGAATACAAAAACTGTTCATTGGGTAATGAACTTTTAACATTTAGGACATTTGCAACACCTGACACCTAAAAGAAGGGAAAGATAGTATTGTTTTTCTTTAACCTGCATAATGCTATAGAATCCTTACAAGTGTGTATTTGGACACGAGATAAACAGGAGGAATAAAAGAGAAAGTTTCTCCAAAACAGAAACATAGGGGAAAGGAAGAAAAATAAAATAAGACTATATCAGAGAGGGACAGAAACGTGAGAGACTCTGGCTTCTGGGAAACAAACTGAGGGTTGCTGGAGGGGGATGGGTGGGGGGATGGGAAAACTGCAACTGATGAATCACTGAACTCTACCTCTGAAACTAAAAATATACTACGTTAATTAATTTTAAATAAAAATAAATTAATTAAAACCAGAAAAAGTTTCTCATTATCTCATAACTTAAAAATAATAACTGCTACCTCTTTAATTGATTTCCTTTTAATTTATTCCCATCCATACTAAAGTTTGGGCCACACTGAGTAGCTGATTTATTTCTCTCAATGTATGCATTCGCATCAGATGAATCATTTTCAAGGGAGAAAAACTTGGCTCCTGGGGAAGTGAAAAAAAATCTCAGCTAATACAGTGATTGGTGGCCTTCCAAAGACTCGGTCTATGTGAGAAGACACACCATGTAACTCTGATGTGAAAATGTCACTGGGAGGAAGATGCTGACAGTGACAACAAGACTGGAAAAACAATGTCTCCGTGTTATAGCACATGCTTGTCCCTGTCTGCACAGATGACTGAGATCTCCCCTGAGCCAGAGCAATTCATGGGGAACACCTACCCAGGCTCTAGCACCTGAGGAAGGCACCAATGACCTGGTTAGTGACTGTCACCTTGGACCCAAGGTCAAACTTCATCAGGTTCAAATGCTGGAGACTTCCTGACATTTATATACAATGTTTGATAACAAAATGTATCATCAGGAATTTGGGGAAACAGACCTCTCACACTTTCCTGGTTGTATTAGTTATCTGCTGCTACATAAACATCTTTAAAGAAACAAACAGGACCGCTAGAAATAACAGACATAGACTGAATCCCTTAACCACAATTCTTTATGTTCAGATACACAATATACGGTACATCATTAGTTTTTGATGTAGTATTCAGCGATTGATTAGTTGTGAATAACACTCAGTGCTCAAAACAACACGTGCCCTCCTTAATACCCGTCACCCTGCTACCCCATTACCCAGCCCCCTTCCTTCTGTAGCCCTCAGTTTGTTTCACAAAGACCATAGACTCTCATGGTTTCTCTCCTTCTCTGATTCCTTCCCATTCAGTTTTCCCTCCCTTCCCCTATGGTCTTCCCCACTCACTATTCCTTATGCTCCACATATGAGTGAAAACATATAATAATTGTCTTTCTCTGCTTGACTTATTTCACTTGGCATAATCCCCTGCAGTTCCATCCATGTCGATGGAAATGCCAGTACCATGCTGTCTTGGTGATCATGGCTTTGTGGTATAGCTTGAAATCAAGCAACATGATGCCCCCAGCTTTGTTTTTCTTTTTCAACATTTCCTTGGCGATTTGGGGTCTTTTCTGGTTCCACACAAAGTTTAGGACTGTTGTTCCAGTTCTTTGAAAAATGTCATTGGTATTTTGATTGGGATGGCGTTGAAAGTGTAGATTGCTCTGGGTAGCATAGACATTTTAACTATGTTTATTCTTCCAATCCATGAGCATGGAATGTTTTTCCATCTTTTTGTGTCTTCTTCAATGTCTTTCATCAGTGTTCTCTAGTTGGAAATGGTGTGTATTCATCCTTTCTGATGGCTGAGTAATATTCCATTGTATATGTGAACCACATCTTTTTTTATTATATTCAGTTAGCCACTGTATAGATCATTACTTGTTGATGTAGTGTTCGATGATTCATTAGTTACGTACAACACCCAGTGCTCATCACAACACATGCCCTCCTTAATACTCATCACCCTGTTACCCCCCCCACCCCCTCCCCTCTGAGACCCTCAGTTTGTTTCCCAGGGTCCATACTCTCTCATGGTTCCTCTCCCTCTCTGATTTCTCCGCCTTCAGATTTCCCTCCCTTCCCCTATGGTCTTCCATGCTATTGCTTATATGCCACATATGAGTGAAACCATATGATAATTGTCTTTCTCTGCTTGACTTACTACACTTAGCATAATCCCCTCCAGTTCCATCCATGCCAATGCAAATGGTGGGTAATCAGCCTTTCTGATGGCTGAATAATATTCCATTAAATATATGAACCACATCCTCTTTATCCATTCATCTAATGAAGCGCATCTCAGCTCCTTCCACAGTTTGGCTACTGTGGACATTGCTGCTATGAACATTGGGGTGCATGTGCCCCTTCTTTTCTACTACATCTGTATCTTTGGGGTAAATACCTAGTAGTGCAATTGCTGAGTCATAGGGTAGCTCTATTTTTAACATCTTGAGGAACCTCCATACTGTTTCCAGAGTGGCTGGACCAGCTTGCATTCCCACCACAGTGTAAGAGGATTCGCCTTTCTCCACATTCTTGCCAACATTTGTTGTTTCCTGTCTTGTTAATTTTTGCCATACCACCTGGTGTAAGGTGGGATCTCATGTGGTTTTCATTTGTATTTTCCTGATGGATGTTGATCATTTTTTCACGTGTCTGTTAGCCGTTTGTATATCTTCTTGGAGAAGCATCTATTCGTGTCTTCTGCCCATTTCTTGAGTGGGTTATTTGTTTTTTGGGTGTCGAGTTTGAAGTTCTTTATAGATCTTGGATACCAGCCCTTTATCTGTAATGTCAATTGCAAATATCTTCTCCCATTCCGTAGGTTGCCTCTTTGTTTTGTTGCCTGCTTCCTTTGCTGTGCAGAAGCTTTTTATCTTGATGAAGTCCCAAAAGTTCACTCAGGATCTTTTCTGCTCTATACAAATTTTAGGTATCTGAGGTAAGGACTTCCAGGGAACATTCCTCAATTTCATAAAAAGCCACCCATGAAAAGCCCACAGCAAATATCATTCATAATGGGCAAAAGCTGAGAGCTCTTCCCCTAAGGTCAGGGAGCATGACAGGGATGTCCACTCTCACCACTGTTGTTCAACATAGTACCGGAAGTCCTCGCCTCAGCAATCAGACAACAAAAAAGAAATAAAAGGCATTCAAATTGCCAAAGAAGAAGTTACACTCTCTTTCTTCGCAGATGACATGATACTTTATGTGGAAAACCCAAAAGACTCCACGCCCAAATTACTAGAACTCATACAGCAATTCAGCAACGTGGCAGGATACAAAATCAATGCACAGAAATCACTTGCATTTCTATACACGAACAATGTGACTGAAGAAAGAGAAATTAAGGAATCAATTCCATTTACAATAACACCAAAAACCATAAGATAACTAGGAATAAACCTAACCAAAGAGGTAAAGGATCTATACTCTAGAAACTACAGAATACTTAGGAAAGAAATAGAGGAAGACACAAAGAGACAGAAAAATATCCCATGTTCATGGATTGGAAGAATTAACATTGTGAAAATATCTACACTGCCCAGAGCAATCTACACTTTCAACGCCAACCCTATCAAAATGCCATTGACATTTTTCAAAGAGCTGGAACAAACAATCCTAAGATTTGTATGGAAACAGAAAAGACTCCAAATCACCAGGGGAATGTTGAAAAAGAAACCCAAAGCTGGGGGCATCACAATGCCTGACTTCAAGCTATATTACAAAGCTGTGATCACCAAAACAGCATGGTACTGGCACAAAAAGAGACACAAGGAGCAGTGGAACAGAATAGAGACCCCAGAAATTGACCCTCAACTAATCTTCGACAAATCAGGAAAGAATATCCAATGGAAAAAAGACAGTCTCTTCAATAAATGGTGTTGGGAAAATTGGACAGCTACATGCAGAAGCATGAAACTGGACCATTCTCTAACATCATACACAAAGATAAACTCTAAATGGATGAGAGACCTCAATGTGAGACAGGAATCCGTCAAAATCCTAGAGGAGAACATAGGCAGTAACCTCTGTGACCTCGGCCACAACAACTTCTTTCACGACACCAAAGGCAAGGGAAACAAAAGCAAAAATGAACTTTTGACTTCATCAAGATAAAAAGCTTCTGCACAGCAAAGGAAACAGTCAACAAAACTAAGAGGCATCCCACGGAATGGGAGAAGATATTTGCAATTGACATTACAGATAAAGGGCTGGTATCCAAGATCTATAAAGAACTTCAAACTCAACACCCAAAAAACAAACAACCCACTCAAGAAATGGGCAGAAGACACGAATAGACGCTTCTCCAAAGAAGATATACAAACGGCTAACAGACACGTGAAAAAATGATCAACATCACTATCCATCAGGAAAATACAAATCAAAACCACAATGAAATACCACCTTTTACCAGTTAGAATGGCAAATTAACAAGACAGGAAACAACAAATGTTGGCGAGGATGTGGAGAAAGTGGAATCCTCTTACACTGTGGTGGGAATGCAAGCTGGTCCAGCCACTCTGGAAACAGTATGGAGGTTCCTCAAGATGTTAAAAATAGAGCTACCCTATGACCCAGCAATTGCACTACTAGGTATTTACCCCAAAGATACAGATGTAGTAGAAAAGAAGGGGCACATGCACCCCAATGTTCATAGCAGCAATGTCCACAGTAGCCAAACTGTGGAAGGAGCTGAGATGCGCTTCATTAGATGAATGGATAAAGAGGATGTGGTTCATATATTTAATGGAATATTATTCAGCCATCAGAAAGGCTGATTACCCACCATTTGCTTTGGCATGGATGGAACTGGAGGGGATTATGCTAAGTGTAGTAAGTCAAGCAGAGAAAAACAATTATCATATGGTTTTACTTACATGTGGAACATAAGGAATAGCAGGGAGAACATTAGGAGAAGGAAGGAAAGAGTGAGGGGTGGGAAATCGGAGGGAGAGACGAATCATAAGAGACTATGGACTCTGGGAAACAAACTGACCATTTTAGAGAGGAGGGGTGGGGGGATGGGCTAGGCCGGTGATGATACGGTATTAAGGAGGGCACGTATTACATGGAGCACTGGGTGTTATACACAAACAATGAAGCATGGAACACTACATCAAAAACTAATGATGTACTCTATGGTGACTAACATAATAAAAAATAAATAAATTGGATTTAAGTTAAAAAAATTTTTTAAAAAGAAAAAAATTAAAAATACAACTACCACATGATTAAGCAATTCCACTTCTGGATATTTATCTAAAGAAAATGAAAATATTAATTTAAAAAATATATATGCACCCCACGTTCACTGCTACATTATTTTCAATAGTGACTAGTGTCCTACTGATAAAGAAAATGTGGTATTATATATTCCATAGCATGTTATTCAGCCGCTAAGAATGAATTTTGCGACCTGTGACACCCTGAGTGATTTTTTTTTTAAGATTATTTATTTATTTGACAGAGAGACAGCCAGTGAGAGAGGGAACACAAGTAGGGTGAGTGGAAGAGATGGAAGCAGGCTCCCAGCGGAGCAGGGAGCCTGATGTGGTGCTCGATCCCAGGACTCTGGGATCACACCCTGAGCCGAAGGCAGTCATTAAGAATGACTGAGCCACCCAGGCACCCCACCATGAGTGATCTTGAGGGGGTTATGCTAAGTGAAATGAATCAGAAAGAGAATAAATACAATATGACCTTATCTATGTGTGAAATCTTAAAAAAAAAAAAAACAGGTCAGAAACACAGAGAACAAAGCAGTAGTTGACAGAGGTCAGGTAGTGGTGGGTGAAATGGGTGAAGGGGATCAAAAATTGTTATAAAACAATTAACTCATTGGGCAGGGCACCTGGTGGCACAGTCGTTAAAGCATCTGCCTTCGGCTCAGGGCGTGATCCCGGCATTCTGGGATCGAGCCCCACATCAGGCTCCTCCTCTGGAAGCCTGCTTCTTCCTCTCCCACTCCCCCTGCTTGTGTTCCCTCTCTCGCTGGCTGTCTCTCTCTCTGTCAAATAAATAAATAAAATCTTTAAAAAAAAAAAAAACAATTAACTCATTGAGATACGAAGTACAGCACAGTGACAGTAGTTAATAACACTGGATTGAACAATAGCTAAATTGTGGAAAAAGCCGAGATGCCCTTCAACAGATGACTGGATAAAGAAGATGTGGTCCATATACACAATGGAATATTACTCAGCCATCAGAAAGGATGATTACCCAACTTTTGCAGCAACATGGACGGGACTGGAGGGGATTATGCTAAGTGAAATAAGTCAAGCAGAGAAAGACAATTATCATATGGTTTCATTCATTTGTGGAACATAAGAAATAGCAGGGAGATCGGTAGGAGAAGGAAGGGAAGAATGAAGGGGGGGGTAAACAGAAGGGGGAATGAACCACGAGAGACTATGGACTCCGGGAAACAAACTGAGGGCTTCAGAGGGGAGGGGGTGGGGGATTGGGATAGGCTGGTGATGGGTATTAAGGAGGGTACGTATTGCATGGAGCACTGGGTGTTACAGGCAAACAATGAAGCATGGAACACTACATCAAAAACCAAAGACGTACTGTATGGTGACTAACATAACATAATAAAAAATTTTAAAAAATAACACTGGATTGCATATTTGAAAGTTGCTCAGAGAGTAGATCTTGTAAGTCTTCATCACAAGAAATAAAAAACTTTTTATAACTATATATGGTGATGAATGACCACTCCACTTATTGTGGTGATCACCATCTCCCAATATATACAAATATGGAATCATCATGTTGTACAGCTAAAACTAATATTTGTATCAAATATACCTCACTTAAAAATAAAAAACTGCGACTGAGTGTCACTGAAGCAGGAAAAGACAGTGAGCAGTAGAGCATATTTCAAAGCCCAGAACAGCAAGCTCACACACACAAGTGCAGGACCTTGGTATATTCTAGTGATATGATGGCATCACTGGGCAAAGAAAAAGTATTTCAACAAATTAAACTGGAATTTGGTCATCCATATGGAAACACAAATTTGGATCCCCACCCTCCACCATACATTAAGTACAGGTATACTTAGGGTATGACTTTAAAACATTAGGAAAAAATACATGTTAATATCTATCTCACTTGAGAACAGAGAAGGCTTTCTTTACGATTAATTAAAAGATTCTTCCATGTTTAAATTTAGAAATCCTGACCATCAAGGGACACATTTTTTAAAGTAAAATGCTAAGCAACAAATTAAGAGAAAATATTGCAGGGCACACAGCCAACAGGGGGTTAAAAGTAAGTATAAAGACCCCTATAAATTAATAAGAAAAAAATTTAATAATAAAAATTTTTTTAAATTAAGAGAAAAAGAGTAGCAATGCCAAAGAACGATTGTCAGAATGAACAAATGGGTTTTTCATAGACAATTGTACACAGCAGCAAGTATATGAAGGTGTACTAAACCTCATTAGTTATTAGGGAAATGACAATCGAGGCCACAGCTAGACAACTTTCATGATCTTGGAACGGAAGGCAAGCTGAAGACAAAGCAGAAGCTGACACCCTGCAACGCCCCTCCCCCCGGGATGTATGCAACATTCCTCAGGCACTCCTGGCTGCCCTAAAGGACAAAGAAACAGTCCTTACTACCTACAGCCTACTTACAAGTCCTTGAAACAGACACGGTGACATTCCTCTAGGAACTCAGCTGCCTCCAGGTTAATACTTTGCTAAGGGCAAAAGGCGGTCCTAGCCTGAACCCTCCCCTCCACCAAGATCCTGTAAGTCTACTTTAACGTATAAAAATTCCTTTGGAAACTTCCTTTATCTCTAACCCCCCCCCCCCAAGATACGTTTTGGCAATCATGCCCCAAGCATATGGCCCACCTATATACATCTGAAGGGTCTCATGACTCAGGTTTTATTAGACGTAATAAATGACCTTTTCCCAACAATAGCTAACTCCCTCAAGGTCCTGGAAACCTTGCTTCCAAAATTCCTTAGAGACTTACGCTATCCCTAACCCCCTCCCAACTTGAGGGTATATAATGGGCCATTCCTCACAACCCCAGTGCAATAGCTCTTTCTGCCCAAGGGTCCTGTCCCGGTGGTTTAATAAACCACCATTTTGCACCAAAGACGCCTCAAGAATTCTTTCTTGGTCGTCGGCTCCGGACTCCACCCCACTGAACCTCACCTATATTCCACAACCTCATCAATCTCTCAAAAGTCCACAAGACTAGGCATTGGAGAAAATGTAGATCAATGGAATAACTTATACAAAACTAGGGCAGGATAAATTCACAGTGCCTTTTGGCAGATAATGCCTTGTAAAGTTTGCTTATCCCTTAACCAGCAATTCCTGTCCGAGGCATACACCCAAAAGACCTTCCTGTATGCACGCGCCAAGAGACATAAACAAAATTGTTCATCCTAATGCCTTTCATATGAGCCAAGAACTATAATCAGTAAAAATGGTCATCAGTGACTGAAGAGACAAAACGATTCTTTTTTTTTAATGATTCTAATATATTCACACAATGGAATATCATACAGAAATAGAAATAAATGAACCACGGGGACACAAAAAATATTGGATAATCTCAGTGACAAAATGTTAGCTGAGAAAAGGAAAGTCCCCACAGTACATATATGATATGATACCTTTTGTGGAAGCTCAAATAAACTAAACTTTAAAATACATGCTATTACAAAACAGAAACTGACACCCCGCAACACCCCCTGCCCCATGGAATGTATACAACATTCCTCAGGCACTCCTGGCTGCCCTAAAGGACAAAGAAAGAGTTAACCTATAGATACCACAATCCTGCAAGACTTAAGTCTCCCTTAGTTTACAAATGTCTTAGCAGTTTACAAGACGGAAGCATTTCTACCAATTACCTACCTTCCAGAAGGAAATGTAGATACAATTAAATGTCCTTATAATCTGCAGCCTCCAGGAAGTTCCCAACCATCTCAATGTTAATGCCTTCCTACAGGGGTAAACAACCTTAACTTGACAATGGCCAGGCCTCCAGTATCCTGTGAATCTTTAACATATGAAAGTACTTTCTCGACCTCCCTGTTTCCTCACCTTCCCCCAACCCCAAAGTATATTATCAGCCACCCTCACAACCCGGGGCAGCAGCTCTTTCTGCCCACGGGTCCTGTCCCCGTGCTTTAATAAGCCACCAATTTTGCACCAAAAAATAAAAAATAAAATAAAATACACGCTATTAGGCATTGACATATGTATGTGAGTGTGTTAATACAGAAATTATATTCTAATGCAAGTGTGTGATGAACACCAAATTCAAGATGATTTCCCTGGGGGTCAGGTAAGAACAAGGGAGAGTGTAGAAGTATAGAGGTAACAATAAGTTATTAGTAAGATCCCAGTTCTTGAATTGAGCGGTAGGCGAGTACTTGTACATGGCACCGTATTTACGTCACTGAAAATGGAACAATGATGATATGGCTCATGAACCACGGAATTATTATTTCATAATTTTTTAAAAAGCAAGTATTTTCTTTCCTGCAAACACACACCTAGATAATTGCCTATAGATCTCCAACTTAATTGATGTCTTACCCAAAGAAAGAAAACAAAGTTCAATTAAATGTGTTAATTTTTATAGATATGGTTTACATATTTTCAATCTTCAACAGTAAATTTCATACATAAATAAATTCATCTCTGACTGAAATTAATTTCCATAGAGGATATGTAAAAAAAGGGGGGGGGAACCAAGATGAAACCAATGTCTTAAGGGAACCTTTCCTGAAATACTTGTTTGGATAACCCTCTGGCCATAGTGTAAGATCTGTTAATCACCTCTGTGGGGCACTAGTCCCCATGGTCTACACCACGTTAACATACTAGCATTTAGAGTCCTACATAAACACTTCTTGCAGCACACAGAGACCAGTAGAGGGCTCTCCTGGTTTAACTGGGCAGAGGTCCACCCACAAATGTGTCCAACAGGAGCGCACATGAAAAGACTACACATATCCCACCAAAAATACATTGCACAAACCAAATTCATCAACTTTTCCACCAGTCTCACGTGTAGTTTTTCTCTTCTATTCACATTAAATAGAAACCCATGGAATCTTAGTTCAGCTGTTGCAATTCTGTGGTACAAGAAAGTGGGGACGAATCAGTATTTCGTGGACTCAGTAACCTGTCAAACAAGAATCCTTCTGATTACCCATGAAATGAAGGCTCGTCATCGTGGGAACATGGGTACCACCGGACTACATGAGAACACAACAGCTGTGAATTCTTCCCTCCTGAAACGTAAATACGTTCTAGTTTTGTTTCTAGTTTTCTCTCCACATCATTGTGTACGTTGAAAATTATGTTTAAATGTGTTGCTTCATTTGTCTTACATTTCAGTGAACAAAGTCAAATGGAAAATCATGCCATGCTATTAGAAACTGAAGTCCATACCATGAAAAATGAAAACATTTTCAGTGAAGATCATGTCTCTTTTTTAAAATTTCTTTCCTCTGCTTGTGCTCTCTTGTTTTTAATATCCTGTTCACTTCTAAATTAAAATTACAGTAATAGTTAAAAATTGAGACCCAAGGCTTAAATCCATATGGAAAATGATTGTAAGCATAAAAGTCCTATACTTGGATTCATAACATAAAATTACATAAAATGTAATTTTAGGTTTGACACTTTCCATATGGATATGTGGGTTGTTATATGACCCAAAGTTTAAACTGAACAGGTAATATATTTCACCTGTTAAAGCTAGCTAGCATACATTTTAGAAACTGTACCTGCATTACGGATGCTCACAGCCTTCTTCAGTGGTATACCACACCTACAGTACATGCTCACTTCTCAACTCACTAATCAAAGGCATTCAGCAAACCATGGTGAGTCCAAGGACAGCAACCAGAAAAGCATGGTAGTTAAACATCGTACAGTGTTAGGAAGAGCTGATAACTGTATGCATGTAGTCTGGGAACATAACCTAAGAGTATATTTGATAATAGGTCCTAATATTAAAGGAAACTCAAAAGACGTATAAACAATTTCTAATGAGCTGAACTCAACAATATTGTCTAGAGAAGCACATTTGGGTAATCAAGCAATTACAACACAGGGAGGTGATTACTATAAACATCAGGATAGTGGATACCTGGGTGACAAGGAAAGGTAATAATTGGTCAAGACACAAAGAGAAGAAGCTCCTGGGGTGCTTGCCAAGGTTCTATTTCTTGACCTGCCTGTCACAAGAATATTCACCTGAACTCTGTGAACTTTTGCTGTTTTCTGTATCTATGTTTTATTGTATAATAAAACTGTTTTTGTAATGAAGCCATGTTGCCTTGACTTATTCTCTGTTATTTCCAGAATAAAGAAAAATCATCAGTGACTGGATGTTAAAGAGCCATCTCTGAGCTCGACATGAGAAGTAGGGATGAGGCACAGATGAAAGAACAGCTATGAAGCTCTGAAAACAGGAGTCGTGTGAACATTCTGTGGAAGACCTCCTTCAGGGGCAGAAGGCTGGATCGTGCTTTCTGAGTCTATTTCAACTCTAAAATTCTGTGGCTTTTTAATTCCCAATCTTATGTGGTCAAAGAATACTGAGTGCATTTTTTTTTTAAAGATTTTATTTTTATTTATTTGACAGAGACAGCTAGCGAGAGAGGGAACATAAGCAGGGGGGGTGGGAGAGGAAGAAGCAGGCTCCCAGCAGAGGAGCCTGATGCGGGGCTCGATCCCATATGCCCTGAGCTGAAGGCAGACGCTTAACGACTGCGCCACCCAGGCACCCCCTGAGTGCATTTCGTAATCAACCATGTTGGGAGCTAAGTCCTCTGTCCTCTCCTGCCTCTGGGATTATCAGTTCAGTATGTACATCTTGCTTGTGGGCCCTTTTCTGTACATGAGTGTCTGTCCATTTAAAAGTTATGCCAATGTAAAATTGTAAGCATTCCAGTTTAGTTCTAGACCATCATTGTAAAATCACCAGTGTGAAAAATGATGACAGTAAGGAGTGAACAGAATAATAATTTGTGGGTAGGTCAATACAATTTTTAATTTTGAGAATTAAATATGAAGTAAGCACAGTTCCTAGTATTTTCACAAATACTAACCCTCACCACCTCCTTCTCAGGAATATTATTATCTTCAGTGAACATATAGAAAACCTGGTGTACAAACAGGTTACATTAACTACTCAAGGACACACTACCTCCAAGCAGTAGAGCTGGGATTTGACACCAAGCTCTGAGAATCTGTGCACTTAAGCACTATGCTCGACTTAGCTGGCCTCCGACCACATAAAAGTTTCATACTCATTACTAAATTAAATTTCCATGTTGTAACAAGGAAAAACTATATGCCAATCTCATACAACTTGATAATAACAGTTTCTTCTTCGTGATTGTAAGATTTTCATGTTCTAACTAAACTGCTTATAGCAATGACATACTGTAGGTAACCTAACCATATTTCACTAAAACTGCAACAAGGTTTCTATTCCTTGGCCCCAGACACACTGTGAATATAAAGCACCCCAGGTCTGAATTTCATGGTCAGATTATATGCATAAAACATTTAAACTAAAAAAAATTAAAACTAAAAAAAAAATTTATAAACTAATTCAGTCATTAAACATTCCATCTATTTTAATGATATGATAAGGTAATCAGAAATAGTGAAATAGTGAAATTTATGTGTTCTTAATCCCTTTTCTGTAATCTTTCAGAATTGAAATGAGGTTTTACACATAGAGTTCTGAAGCACGCAGAGGATTGACTCATATAGTTGGTAAATTCCATGGGGAGAAACATCTCACTGACACTTTACTGAGCTGCTTCTTGTTCAAGTTAGCTACCTTGCTACTTTTGTTCAATGGCCAGGTGAGTAGGAACTAAAACAGATGGTTGCTGTATGTATATGGAAACCAAATGTTTCTGGAATTAGTTCAGCTTTTAACTCTGCAACAAGTCAACAGTCTATTTCAAAGGTGTAATTTCAGTCATGAAAGGTATTCCAGGAAACACATGGCATTTGTACATGGAAATCAAGGTTAATAAGAAAGATAATTTTTCCTTGCACCAAAAACACATGCACAAAAAAAGGTCAGTAGAGTGGGGAACACCAGAACTGATACAGGAACAGAGGTGTCTGCGATGTGGAAGAGGAGGGAAAACATGAGGAGGAGGTAGGTAGTGATGGAAATTACAATGGCTGGAATGTGCACACTCAGAAATGAATATGGAAAATGATCCTGCTACCAAACGAGGGAACTTATCGCACGTAAATGGGTCATTTAACTTTTTATCTCAAACTCCACTCTTTTGATAAGGGAAAAATTTGTCAGGACCAAGTATGCTTATGTCATAATTTCAACAAGGAAAAAATCAAAACACCCCACTCTTCAATTACATCATTAACTTCACGGACTTATTACTTACTCAAAATACACAGGACCATAGGTGTCATGGCACATTAAGACCCTCCAGTACAATTCATGTGATGGGGTTACCATGTTATTTCAGAACCACTCTAGTTATGAGTAAACATGGAGAGGCTTTGGGCACTGAACACAGGGAGAGTGTTAACAGAGGTGTTCCAAACGGGAGAGAGCACACCAACAACTGCATCTGGGATACTCAGAGCAAACTACAAAGATTTTTATTTCTGCCTAGAGCTGATGCTATTTTGATTACCGTGGTTTGTCTCCTAGACTTTCCTAAGGAGCCATGGACACAAACAATGGAAGTTCCACTACGGATTTCATCCTGCTGGGGTTTTCTGATCGACCCCAACTGGAACGCATCATCTCTGGGCTTGTCTTCATCTTCTACATTGTGACTCTGGTAGGAAACACAACCATCATTCTTGTATCTTACCTAGACGCCCAGCTCCACACTCCCATGTATTTCTTCTTATCCAATTTGTCTTTTTTGGATCTCTGCTATGCAACTAGCATTATCCCCCAGATGCTGGTGAATCTATGGGGTCCAACAAGGTCTATTACCTATGGAGGATGTGTGCTCCAATTCTTCTTTGCCCTTGACCTGGGAGCCGCTGAATGTCTTCTCTTGGCTGTGATGGCCTATGACCGCTATGCTGCTGTCTGTCAACCTCTTCACTACACAGTGATAATGCACCCTCAGCTTTGCCAGAAGATGGTGCTCACCGCCTGGCTGGGTGGCCTTGGCAGTGCCTTAACTGTTTGCTCCTTAACTTTGAAGTTGCCCAGATGTGGGCACCGAGAGGTGGATAATTTTTTCTGTGAGATGCCAACATTGATCAAGATGGCTTGTGTCTACTCAAAAGTAATTGAGATCACTGTATTTGCTCTTGGAGTGGTATTTCTTCTAGCACCTATATCACTAATTCTCATCTCATACGGATTTATCACTCAAGCAGTTGTGAGGATCAAATCAGAGGCAAGGTGGCGTAAGGTCCTTAATACATGTGGCTCCCACCTCACAGTAGTAACTCTGTTTTATGGAACAGTCATTTACATGTACATGAAGCCACAGAATAGCACATCCCAAGATGAGGGGAAGTTCCTTTCTCTCTTTTACACGATCATCACACCCACCCTTAACCCTCTGATCTACACTTTAAGAAACAAAGATGTGAAGAGCGCAGTAAAGAGAATAATGTGTGTAGAAAAATGGTCAGCGAAGTCATGAGTTAGAGGAAAGAGAGCAAGGAAATAATATAGACCTTTACCAACAGAAGATGAATCAACTCAGTTATGCAAAGAGTATTTATTGGGAGTTTAACACATACCAAGAATTGCACTAGGTACTGAGTTTCTAAATAAGTAGAAAGAAGACAAAAATTATGAGATAAAGATACAGATACATAAAAAAACTGCAATCCATATAATTAGAGAACTTCAAGATTTATCAGGGGTTGGGGCACCTGGGTGGCTCAGTCAGTTAAGTGTCTGCCTTCGGCTCAGATCATGATCCCAAGGTCCTGGGATCAACCCCTAATAGGGCTCCTTGCTCAGTGAGGAGTCTGCTTTTCCCCCTCCTTCCAACTCATGCTCTCTCTCTCACTATCTCTGTCTCTCTCAAATATTTTTTTTTAAAAAAGATTAATAAGGTTCTCAGACAAGTAAACACATAATTATAAAATGTGAATAAGCACAGTAATAGAGATAAGTACAACATACTAAGTAAATGTTTTGGAAGGAAACTTATTTTAATGTAGGCTTGCACTGGACCCACCCTGATTTCTTTCTTCCCAGAATTGCCACTTTCAGGGGAAACAACACTCCCTTTCATGGCCCTGATACTGCCAGCAGGGCCCCTGTGCTGGAGAGCAACTACCCCCCAATATCCATTTCACAATCAACTTCTAGTTTTAACGGAGCACAGGGTCCCATGCTGCATATCACATTTCTTTTTTTTTTTTTCTTGGTGGAAAATGTGTTTTGTTTTTTTTAAATTTGTTATTATGTTATGTTAGTCACCATACAGTACATCATTAGTTTTTGATGTAGTGCTCCATGATTCATTGTTTGCCTGTAACACCCAGTGCGCCATGCAATATGTACCGTCTTTAATACCCATCACTGGCCTATCCCAATCTCCCACCCCCCTTTCCTCTGAAACCCTCAGTTTGTTTCGCAGAGTCCATAGTCTCTCGTGGTTCATTCCCCCTTCTATTTACCCCCCTCATTCTTCCCTTCCTTCTCCTACCAATCTCCCTGCTATTCCTTATGTTCAATAAATGAGTGAAACTACATGATAATTTTCTTTCTCTGCTTGACTTATTTCACTTAGCATAATCTCCTCCAGTCCTGCCCATGTTGCTTCAAATGTTGGGTAATCGTTCTTTTTGATGGCTGAGTAATATCCCATTGCATATATGGACCACATCTTCTTAAACCAGTCATCTGTTGAAGGGCACCTCGGCTCCTTCCACAGTTTAGCTATTGTGGACAATGCTGCTATGAACATTGGGGTGCATAAGGCCCTTCTCTTCACTACGTCTGTATCTTTGTGGTAAATACCCAGTAGTGCAATTGCTGGCTCATAGGACACCTCTATTTTTAACTTTTTAAGGGACCTCCACACTGTTTTCCAAAGTGGCTGTACCAACTTGCATTCCCACCAACAGTGTAAGAGGGATCCCCCTTCTCCACATCCTCTTCAACATCTGTTGTTTCTTGCCTTGTCCATTTTTGCCATTCTAACTGGTGTAAGGTGGTATTTCAATATGGTTTTGATTTGAATTTCCCTGATGGCTAATGACTTCTTTTATAATAATTTTTTATTATGTTATGTTAGTCACCATACAATATATCCTTAGTTTTTGATTTAGTGTTCCATGATTCATTATTTGCACATAACACCCAGTGCACCATACAATATGTGCCCTCCTTAATACCCATCACCGGCCTATCCCGACTTTGAGAAGTTCTTTATAGATCCTGGATACCAGCCTTTTATCTGTAGTGTCATTTACAAATATCTTCTCCCATTCTGTAGGTTGCCTCTTTCTTTTGATGACTGTTTCCTTTGCTGTCTAGAAACTTTTATCTCGATGAAGTCCCAACAGTTCATTTTTTCTTTTGGTTCTCTTGCCTTTGGAGACACGTCATGAAAGAAGATGCTGTGGCTGATGTCGAAGAGGTTACTGCCTATGCTCTCCTCTACGATTTTGATGGATTCCTGTCTCACATCGAGGTCTTTCATCCATTTGGAATTTACCTTTGTGTATGGTGTGAGAGAGTGGTCAAGTTTCATTCTTTTGCATGTAGCTGTCCAATTTTCCCAGCACCATTTATTGAAGAGACTGTCTTTTTTCCATCGGATGTTTTTTCCTGCTTTGTCAAAGCTTAGTTGCCCAAAGAGCTGAGGGTCCATTTCTGGAGTCTCTATACTGTTCCATTGGGCTATGTGTCTGTTTTTGTGCCAGTACCATGCTGTCTTGGTGATCACAACTTTGCAGTATATCTTGAAATCAGGTAATGTGATGACCCCAGCTTTGTTTTTCCTTTCAATATTGCCTTGGCGATTCAGGGTCTTTTCTGGATCCACACAAATTTTAGGATAGTTTGTTCCAGCTCTTTGAAAAATGTCATTGGTATTTTGATCGGGACGGCATTGGAAGTGTAGATTGCCCTGGGTAGCAAAGACATTTTAACTATGTTTATTCTTCTGATCCATGAGCATGGAATGTTTTTCCATCTTTTTGTGTCTTCTTCAATGTCTTTCATCAGTGTTCTGTAGTTTGTAGAATATAGATCCTTTACCTCTCTGGTTAAGTTAATTCCGAGATACCTTATGATTTTTGGTGCTATTGTAAATGCAATCAATCCCCTAATTTCTCTTTCTACAGTTACACTGTTAGTGTAGAGAAATGCAACTTATTTCTGTGCATTGATTTTGTATCCTGCCACATTATTGAATTGTTCTATGAGTTCTAGTAATTTGGGGGTGGAGTCTTTTGGGTTTTCCGTATAAAGTGTCATGTCATCTGCGAAGAGAGAGAGTTTGACTTCTTCTTTGCAATTTGAATACCTTTTATTCTTTTTTGTTGTCTGATTGCTGTTGCTAGGACTTCTAGTACTATGTTGAACAATAATGGTAAGAGTGGGCATCCTTGTCGTGTTCCTGATCTTAAGGGAAAGGCTTCCAGCTTTTCCCCATTGAGAATGATATTTGCTGTAGGCTTTTCATAGATGGTTTTTATGAGATTGAGGAATGTACCCTCTATCCCTCCACTCTGAAGGGTTTTAATCAGGAAACGATGCTGTATTTTGTCAAATGCTTTTTCTGCATCTATTGAGAGGATCTATGGTTCTTGACTCTTTTCTTGTTGATATGAACTATCACACTGATAGATTTGTGGATGTTGAACCACCCTTGCACCCCAGGGATGAATCCCACTTGGTCATGATGGATAATCCTTTTAATGTACTGTTGGATCCTATTAGCTAGGATCTGGTTGAGAATTTTGGCATCCATATTCATCAGGGATATTGGTCTGTAATTCTCCTTTTTGATGGGGTCTTTGCCCGGGTTTGGGATCAAGGTAATACGGGCCTCACAGAATAAGTTTGGTAGTTTTCCTTCTGTTTCTATTTTTTGAAACAACTTCAGAATAGGTATTATTTCTTCTTTGAATGTCTGGTAGAATTCCCCAGGGAATCTGTCAGGCCCTGGACTCTTGTTTTTGGGGGAGGTTTCTGATCACTGCTTTAATCTCTTCATGATTAATTGGTCTGTTTAGATCATCAATTTCTTCCTGTTTCAGTCTTGGTAGTTTATAGGTTTCCAGGAAGGCATCCATTTCTTCCAGGTTGTTTAATTTATTGGCATATAGTTGTTGATAATAGTTTCTAATGACTTTTTCTGTATCCTTGGTGTTGGTCGTGATCTCTCCCCTTTCATTCATAATTTTATTAATTTGGGTCCTTTCTCTATTCTTTTGAATAAGTCTGGCCAGTGGCTTATCAATTTTATTTATTCTTTCAAAGAACCAGCTTCTAGTTCTGTTGATCTGCTCTACTGTGCTCCTGGTTTCTAATTCATTGATCTCTGCTCTAATTTTGATCAGTTGCCTTCTTGTGTGTGGGTTAGGCCTATTCTTCTGTTCCAACTCCAGCTTCTTAAGATGAGAATATGAGGACTGCATTTTAGATTGTTCTATTCTTTTGAGTGAGGTTTGGATGGCTATGTTCATAGCAGCATTGTCCACAATAGCTAAACTGTGGAAGGAGCCTAGATGACCTTCAACAGACAAATGGATAAAAAAGATGTGGTCCATATATGCAACGGGATATTACTCAGCCATCAGAAAGAACGATTACCCAACATTTGCAGCAACATGGACGGGACTGGAGGAGATAATGCTAAGTGAAATAAGTCAAACAGAGAAAGGCAATTATCATATAGTTTCATTCATTTGTGGAACATAAGGAATAGCAGGGAGATCGGTAGGAGAAGGAAGGGAAGAAGGAAGGGGGGGTAAACAGAAGGCGGAATGAACCACAAGAAACTATGGACTCTGGGAAACAAACTAAGGGTTTCAGAGGGGAGGTGGGTGGGGAATTGGGCTAGGCCGGTGATGGGTATTAAGGAGGGCATGCACTGCATGGAGCACCGGGTGTTACAGGCAAACAATGAATCATGGAACACTACATCAAAAACTAATGATGTACTGTATGGTGACTAACATAATAAAAAATTTGAAAATAATAATAATAATAATAATAATATAAAGGGGACTCATTTTGAACCTGAGGACACCTCCAGATTGAAAGTGAGGGGATAGAGAACCATTTATCATGCCTACAGACATCAAAAGAAAGCTGGGGTAGCAATTCTCATTATCAGACAAATTAGATTTTAAACCAAAGACTGTAGTAAGAAATGTAGAGGGACACTACATCATCCTTAAAGGGTCTATCCAACAGGGAGATCTAACAATTGTCAATATTTATGCCCCCAACATGCAAACAGCCAACTACATAAGCCAGCTGTTAACCAAAATAAGGAATCAAACTGATGATAAAACATTAATAGTAGGAGGCCTTAACACTCCTCTCACAGAAATAGATATATCATGTAAGCAGAAGATCAACAAAGAAACAAGAGCTTTGAATGACACAAGGGACCAGATGGACTTCATAGATATATACAGAACATTCCACCCTAAAACAACAGAATACTCATTCTTCTCAAGTACACATGGAAGTTTCTCCAGAACAGACTATATACTGGGTCACAAATCAGGTCTCAACTGATACCAAAAGATTGAGATTATTTCCTGCATGTTATCAGACCACAATGCTTTGAAACTGGACCTCAATCACAAGAAAAAAATCGTTCTGCTAAAGAACGATTGGGTCAACAAGGAAATTAAAGAAGAACTTAAACAATTCATGGAAACTTGAGAATGAAAACATATTGGTCCAAAACTAATGGGATACTGCAAAGGCGGTCCTAAGGAGGAAATACATGGCCATTCAAGCCTCTCTCAAAAAAGTTGAAAAATCCCAAATGCACAAGCTAACATTAACCTAAAGGATCTGGAGAAAGAACAGCAAATAAAACCTAAACCAACCTGGAGAACAGAAATAATAAAGATTAGAGCAGAGATCAATAAAATAGAACCAGAAAAACCAGAGAGTAGATCAATGAAACTAGAAGCTGGTCCTTTGAAAGAATTAATCAATAAAGCTCTGGCCAGACTTATCCAAAAGAAAAGAGAAAGCATACAAAAAATAAAATTATAAATGGAAGAGGAGAGATCATGACTAACAGCAAGGAAATAGAAACAATTATTAGAAATTATAACCAACAACTATATGCCAACAAAATAAGCAACCTGGAAGAAATGGATGCCTTCCTGGAAACTTAAAATTACCAAGACTGAAACAGGAAGAAATAGACAATCTGAGTAGACCAATAACCAGTAACACAATTAAAGCAGTAATCAAACACCTCTCCCAAAAAAGAGCCCAGGGCCTGATGGCTTCCCAGGAGAATACTACCAAACATTTAAGGAAGAAATAATACCTATTCTACTGAAGCTGATCCAAAAACTAGAAACAGAAGGAAAACTTCCAAACTCATTCTATGAGGCCAACATTACCCTGATCCCAAGACCAGGCAAAGACCCCAGCCAAAGGAAGTATTACAGACCAATATCCCACATGAACATGGATGCCAAAATACCCAACAAGATCCTAGCCAATAGGATCCAACAGTACATTAAAAGGATTATTCATAATGACCAGCTGGGTTTTATGCGTGGGTTGCAAGGTTGATTCAACATTCCCAAATCAATCAACGTGATAGAGCATATCAATAAAAAAAAAAGACAAGGACCGTATAATCCTCTCAATTGATGCAGAAAAAGCATTGTACAAAATACAATACCCTCTCCTGATTAAAACTCTTTGGAGTGTAGGGATACAGGGAACATTCCTCAATTTCATAAAAACCATCTATGAAAAGCCCACAGTGAATATCCTTCTCAATGGGGAACTGCTGAATTTTTCCCTTAAGTTCAGGAACACGACAGGTATGCCCACTCTCACCACTATTCTTCAACATAGTGCTAGAAGTCCTAGCCTCAGCGATCAACAACAAAAAGAAATAAAAGGCATCCAAAATGGCAAAGAAGAAGTCACACTCTCTTTCTTCGCAGATAACATGATACTTTATGTGGAAAACTCAAAAGACTCCCACCCCAATATACTGGAACTCATACAGCAACTCAGCAACGTGGCAGGATACAAAATCAATGCACAGAAATCAGTTGCATTTCTATATGCTAACAATGTAACTGTAGAAAGAGAATAAACCTAACTAAAGAAGTAAAGATCTATACTCTAGAACCTACAGAATCTTATGAAAGAAATTGAGAAAGGCATAAAAAGATGGAGAAACATACCATGCTCATGGATTAGAAGAATAAACATTGTTAAAATATCTATCCTACCCAGAGCAATCTACACTTTCAATGCCATCCCCATTAAAGTACCATTGGCATTTTTCAGGGAGCTAGAACAAACAACCCTAAAATTCATATGGAACCAGAAAAGACCCCAAATCACCAAGAGGATGTTGAAAAAGAAAACCTTCAACAGATGACTGGATTAAGAATTTGTGGTCCATATATACAATGGAATATTACTCAGCTATCAAAAAGAACGATTTCTCAACATTTGCTGCAACATGGACGGCACTGGAGGAGATAATGCTAAGTGAAATAAGTCAAGCAGAGAAAGACAATTATCATATGGTTTCTCTCATCTATGGAACATAAGAACTAGGAAGATCGGTAGTGGAAGATAGGGATAAAGAAAGGGGGGTAGGGGCGCCTGGGTGGCACAGCGGTTAAGCGTCTGCCTTCGGCTCAGGGCGTGATCCCAGCGTTACGGGATCGAGCCCCACGTCAGGCTCCTCCACTATGAGCCTGCTTCTTCCTCTCCCACTCCCCCTGCTTGTGTTCCCTCTCTCGCTGGCTGTCTCTATCTCTGTCGAATAAATAAATAAAATCTTTAAAACAAAAAAAAAAAGAAAGGGGGGTAATCAGAAGGGGGAATGAAGCATGAGAGACTATGGACTCTGAGAAACAAACTGAGGGCTTCAGGGGGGAGGGGAATGGGATAGGCTGGTGATGGGTAGTAAGGAGGGCACGTATTGCATGGTGCACTGGGTATTATACGCAACTAATGAATCATCAAACTTTACATCGGAAACCGGGAATGTATTGTATGGTGACTAACATAATATAATTTAAAAAAAAAGAAAAAGAAAAAGAAAACCAAAGCTGGGGGCATCACGTTGCCTGATTTCAAGCTATACTAAAAAGCTGTGATCACCAAGACAGCATAGTACTGGCACAAAAACAGACACATAGACCAATGGAACAGCATAGAGAGCCCAGAAATTGACCCTCCACTCTATGGTCAACTAATCCTTGACAAAACAGGAAAAAAGTATCCAATGGAAAAAAGACAGTGTCTTCAGTAAGTGGTACTGGGAAAATTGGAGAGTCACACGCAGAAGAATGAAACTGGATCATTCTCTAACACCATACACAAAGATAAACTCCAAATGGATGAAAGACCTCGATGTGAGACAGGAATCCATCAAAATCACAGAGGAGAACATAGGCTGTAACCTCTTCGACATCACTCACAGTAAATTCTTTCAAGACACGTCACCAGGGGCAAGGGAAACAAAAGCAAAAATGAACTTTTGGGACTTTGTCAAGATAAAAAGCTTCTGCACAGCCAAGGAAACAGTCAACAAAACTAAGAGGCAACTCATGAGAATGGGAGAAGATATTTGCAAATGACATTACAGATAAAGGGCTGGTAACCAAGATCTATAACGAACTTCTCAAACTCAACACCCAAAACACAAATAACCCATTCAAGAAACGGGCAGAAGACATGAACAGACACTTCTCCAAAGAAGATATACAAATGGCTAACAGACATATGAAAAAAATGCTCAACATCTCTAGCTATCAGGGAAATACAAATGAAAACCACATGATATCCCACCTTACGCCAGGTAGAATTGCAAAAAATTAACAATGCAGGAAACAACAAATGTTGATGAGGATGTGGAGAAAGGGGAATCCTCTTACACTGTTGGTAGGAATGCAAGCTGGTACAGCCACTCTGGAAAACAGTATGGAAGTTCCTAAAGATGTTAAAAATAGAGCTACCCTATGACCCAGCAATTGCACTACTAGGTATTTACCCCAATGATATAGATGCAATGAAAAGAAGGGACACATGCACCCCAATATTCATAGCAGCAATGTCCACAAAACCCAAACTGTGGAAGGAACCAAGATGCCCTTCAACAGATGAATGGATAAGGAAGATGTGGTCCATATATACAATGGAATATTACTCAGCCATCAGAAAGGATGAATACCCACCATTTGCATGGATATGGATGGAACTGGAGGAGATTGTGCTAAGTGAAATAAGTCAAGCAAAGAAAGACAATTATCATATGGTTTCACTTACATGTGGAACATAAGGAATAGCACAGAGGACAGTAGGAGAAGGAAGGGAAAAATAAAGAGGGGGAAATCAGAAGGGGAGATGAACCGTGAGAGACTATGGACTCTGGGAAATAAACAGGGTTTCAAAGACTCTGGGAAATAAACAGGTTGGGGTGATGGGTTAGCCCAGCGATGGGTATTAAGGAGGGCATGTATTGCATGGAGCACTGGGTGTTATAGACAAACAATGAATCATGGAACACTACCTCAAAAACTAATGACGTACTGTGGGTGATTAACATAACATAAAAAAAAAAAAAGAAAGAAATGATGAATACTGACCATTTGCATCGACATAGATGGAATTGAAGGGGATTATGTTAAGTGAAGTAAGTCAAGCAGAGAAAGACAAATATCATATGGTTTCACTCATATGTGGAGCATAAGCAATAGCATGGAGAACCATAGGGGAAGGGAAGGAAATCCAAACGGGGAGAAGTCAGAGAAGGAGATGAACCATGAGAGACTATGGACCCCGGAAAACAATCTGAGGGTTTCAGAGGGGAGGAGAGTGGGGGGAGGGGGTAACAGCATGATGGGTATTGAGGACAGCACATTCTGTGATGAGCACTGGGTGTTATATTTAACTAATGAATCACTGAACACTACATCAAAAACTATGTACTATACAGTGGCTAAATGAACATAATAAAAAAAGAAAACATTTCACCTTTTACTTTAATGGCTCTCTGTGCTCCTAAAATTAATCTACCTTTATTTCATTGAATTTACCTCTTCTAGAGTTTTCATTAAAGACTGATTGGAGATAGGAAAGGAAAGGAAAGGAAAGGAAAGGAAAGGAAAGGTAAGGAAGGATTATTTACCACGATCAGGTAGGATTTATTCCTGGGATGCAAGGGTGGTTCAACATTAGGAAATCAGTCAAGGTGAGAGAGCACATTAATAAAAAACAGAGAACTTTATGATCTTCTCAACTGATGCAGAAAAAGCATTTGACAAAACACAGCATCCTTTCCCTATTAAAACTCTTCAGAGTGTAGGGATACAGGGAACATACCTCAATATCATAAAAGCCATCTATGAAAAGCTCACAGCAAATATCATTCACAATGGGCAAAAGCTGAGAGCTTTTCCTGTAAAACAGTAACACAACGGGTATACCCACTCTCACCATTATTGTTCAACATAGTACTAGAAGTCCTAGCCTCAGCATTCCAACAACAAAAAGAAATAAAAGGCACCCAAATTGACAAAGAAGAGGTCAAACTCTCTTCACAGATGAGATGATACTTTATGTGGAAAGCCCAAAAAACTCCACCCCCAAATTACTAGAACTCATATAGCAATTCAGCAACATGGCAGGATACAAAATCAATGCACAGTAATCACTTGCATTTCTATACGCTAACAATGTGACTGAAGAAAGAGAAATTAAGGAATCGATTCCATTCACAATAGCACCAAAAACTATAAGATACCTAGGAATAAACCTAACTGAAGAGGTAAAGGATCTATACTCTAGAAACTACAGAACACTTATGAAAGAAATGGAGGAAGACACAAAGAGATGAAAAAACATTCCATGCTCATTGATTGGAAGAATAAACATTGTCAAAATGTCTTGCTGCCCATAGCAATCTACACTTTCAATGCCACCCCTATTAAAATACCATCTGCACTTTTCAAAGAGCTGGAACAAACAATCCTAAGACTTGTACGGAACCAGAAAAGACTCCAAATCATCAGGGAAGTGGTGAAAAAGAAAACCAAACCTGGGGGCATCACAATGCCTGACTTCAAGCTGTATTACAAAGCTGTGATCACCAAGACAGCATGGCATCGACACAAGAAGAGGCACATAGACCAATGGAACAAATAGAGAGCCCAGAAATGAACCCTCACTCTACGATCGACTAAACTTTGACAAAGCAGGAAAAAACATCCAATGAAAAAAGGAAAGTCTCTTCAATAAATGCTGTTGGGAAAATTGGAGAGTCACATGCAGAAGAATGAAACTGGACCATTCTCTAACACCATACACAAAGATAAACTCTAAATGGATGAAAGACCTCAATGTGAGACAGGAATCCATCAAAATCCTAGAGGAGAACATAGGCAGTAACCTTTTCGTCATCAGCCACAGCAACTTCTTTCATGGTACATCTCCAAAAGCCGGAAACAAAAGCAAAAATGAACTTTTGGGACTTCATCAAGATAAAAAGCTTCTGCACAGCAAAGGAAGCAGGCAACAAAACTAAGAGGCAACCCACGGAATGGGAGAAGATATTTGCAATTGACATTACAGATAAAGGGCTGGTATCCAAGATCTATAACGAACTTCTCAAATTCAACACCCAAAAACAAATAACCCACTCAAGAAATGGGCAGAAGACATGAACAGACACTTCTACAAAGAAGACATACAAATGGCTAACAGACACATGAAAAAATGCTCAACATCATTAGCCATAAGGGAAATTCAAATCAAAACCATAATGAGAAAGCACCTTACACCAGGTAGAATGGCAAAAATTAACAAGACAGGGAACAACAATTGTTGGTGAGGATGTGGAGAAAAGGGAATCCTCTTACACTGTTGGTGGGAATGCAAGCTGGTACAGCCACTCTGGAAAACAGTATGGAGGTTCCTCAAAAAGTTAAAATAGAGCTACCCTGTGACCAAGCAATAGCACAACTGGGTATTTACCCCAAAGATACAGATATAGCAAAAAGAAGGGGCACATGCACCCCAAGGTTCATAGCAGCAAGGTCTAGAATAGCCAAACTGTGGAAAGAACTGAGATGTCCTTCAACAGATGAATGGATAAAGAAGATGTGGTCCACATATACAATGGAATATTACTCAGCCATCAGAAAGGACGAGTCCCCACCATTTGCATCGACATGGATAGGACTGGAGGGGATTGTGCTAAGTGAAATAAGTTAATCAGAGAAAGACAATTATCATATGGTTTCACTCATATGTGGAACATAAGGAATATCACAGATGACAACAGGGGAATGAGGGAAAACTGAATGGGAGAAATCATGAAAGACTCTGGACTCAGGGAAACAAACAGAGGGTTACAGAAGGGAGGGCAGGGGTAACCAAGTGATGGGTATTAAGAAGGGCACATGTTGTGATGAGCACTGGGTGTTATACACAACCAATGAATTGCTGAACACTACGACAAAAACTAATGATGTACTATATGCTGGCTAACTGAACATAATTTTTTTTATTAAAAAAAAAAGAATCACAGTAGGCCCAGCAAGGGATAGGAGTGATGTGGAGTAGGAGGGATATGGAAATATATATGTGGTAGCACATTTTAAGTATATGAACTGTGCCTGACACACTGTAGGCATTTGTTGAATGAATAAATAAATGAGTGAATAAAAAATAATTAATAAATCAAATATTTTTTTTCCTGCAAACAGAAAACCTAATAATTGCCTATACTTCTCCAAATTGACTGATATCTTACACATTTAAAAAAACAAAGACCAATTAAACATGTTAATTTTTATATACATGGTTTGCACTATATTTTCAATATTCAATAGTAAATTTCATACATAATAAATTCATCTCTGAAATTAATTTCCATAGAGGATATCTAAAAAGAAAAAAAGACAAGGTGAAACCCATGTGTTAAGGGAAGAGTTCCTAAAATAGTTGTTTGGCTAAGCCTCTGACCACAGTCTAAGATCTGTTAATCACCTCTGTGGGACACTAGTCCCCAGGGTCTACACCAAGTTAACACACTATCCTTTAAAGTCCTACCTAAACACTTCTTAGGGCACAAATAGACCAGCTGAAGTCTCTCCTGGTTTAATTGGGCAGAGAACTACCTACAAATGTATCCAACAGGAGTGCACGTGAAAAGACTACAAATATCCCACCAAAAATACATTAACAAATCAAATTCACCAACATTTCCACAAGTTCCACATCTAGATTTTCTCCAGCATCCCCATTAAATAGAGACTTTACTGAATCCTAGTTCAGCTGTTGCATTTCAGTGCAAATATGATTGTGGTTTTGGCATAAGAAACTGGTGGCCAATCAGTATTTCACGGACTCACTAACTTGTCAAACAAGAATCTTTCTGATTACCCGTGAAATGAAGGCTCGTCATCGTGGGAACATGGGCACCTTTGGACTATGTAAGAACACAACAGC
Organism: Ursus arctos; assembly: GCF_023065955.2. Taxonomy (NCBI): domain Eukaryota; kingdom Metazoa; phylum Chordata; class Mammalia; order Carnivora; family Ursidae; genus Ursus; species Ursus arctos. The sequence goes on from NW_026622997.1 coordinate 641,312, forward strand.
TGTGAATTCTTCCCTCCTGAAACGTAAATATGTTCTAATTTTCTTTTTTCTTTCTGGTTTTATTTTTATTTATTTAAATTCAATTCACCAATATATAGTACATCATTAGTTTTTTATATAATGTTCAATGATCCATTAGTTGAGTATAACACCCAGTGCTCATCACATCACGTGCCATCTTTAATGCCCATCTTTTTTATTTTTTTCCTTTTTTTATTAAAATTCAATTAGCCAACATATAATTTTCTTTCTAGTTTTCTCTCCACATCATTCTATACATAGAAGTTATGTTTAAATATATTTGCTTCTATTCTCTTACATTTCACTGAATAAAGTAACATGCAAACTTATGCTATACTACTAGAAACTGAAGTTCATACTGTGAAAAATGAAAACCTGTTTCAGTGAAAACACTGATACCTCTTTCTTAACATCTGTTACTTCTGCTTGTACTCTCTCATTTTTATATCACATCCACTCTTAAATTAAAATTACAATAATAGCTAAAATTTGAGATCTAAAGCTTAAACCCATACGGAAAATGTTTACAAGCATAAAATGAAAAGTCCTATATTTGGACTCACAACATAAAATTACAAAGTGTAATTTCAGGCTTCACACTTCCAATAAGGATACCTGGGTTCTTAAGAGACCAAAGCTGACACTGAGCTGGTAATGTATTTCACCTGCTAAACCTAGCTAACATCTATTTTAGGAACTGCATGTGCATCATGGATGCTCACAGCCTTCTCCAGTGGAATAGCACACCTGCAGTACTGTGTTGATCTCTCAACTCACTAATGGAAGGCATTCAATAAACCATGGTGAGTCCATGGATAGAAACCAGAAAAGCATGGTAATTAAACATCATACAGTGTTAGGAAGAGCTGACAACTACCAAGCACTTATTATGGGAACATAAAGCTAAGGGTATCTTTGATAATAGCTTCTAATATTGAAGGAAACTCAAAACACATATAAAAAATTTTAATGAGCCAAACTTAACAATATTGTCTAGAGATGCACATTTGGGTAACCAAGCTATTAATACAAGGAGGTGATTATTATACATGAGGATAGTGGATACTCTGAGGGACAGGGATGGGTAACAATCAGGACAAGTCACAAAGAGAAGCTCTCAGCGTGCTTTGCAAGTTCTATTTCTTGACCTGCATTTTAGTTACAAGAATATTCACCTTAACTCATCGAGCTTTTGCTTTTTCTGTATCTGTGTTTTATTATAAAATAATACTGTCTTTATAATGAAGCCATGTTGAATTGACTTAGTCCATGTTATTTCCAGAATAAAAAGAGCCAATGCTCTGTTAAAGAGGCATCTCTCACTCCCATAAGGAGCCAGAGGCACAGATGAAAGGACAGCTATGAAGCTCTGAAAACAGGAGTCGTGTGAATATTCTCTGGAAGACCTCCTTCAGGGGCAGAAGCCTGGATGGTGCTTTCTGAGTCTATTTCAACTCTAAAATTCTATGGCCTTTTAATTCCCAACACTATCCCAACCTTACGTGGTCAAAGAATACTGAGTGCATTTTGTAATCAACCATGTTGGGAGCTAAGTCCTCTGTCCTCTCCTGCCTCTGGATTTATCGGTTCAGTATGTACATCTTGCTTGTGGGCCCTTTTGTGTACATGAGTGTCTGTGCATTTAAAAGTTATGCAAATATAAAATTGTAAGCATTCCAGTTTAGTTCTAGACCATCATAAAATCACCAGTGTGAAAAATGAAGACGGGAAGGAGTGAGTAGAATAATAATGTGTGGGTAGGTGAATACAATTTTTAATTCTGAGAATTAATATGAGCCAAGCACAGTTCCTAGTGTTTTCACAAATACTAACCCTCACCACCTCCCTTTGAGGAATACTATTATCTTCAGTGAACATACAGAAAACCTGGTGTACAAACAGGTTACATAACTGCCCAAGGACACATTACCTCCAAGTAGTGAAGCTGGGGTTGGACACCAAGCTCTGAGTCCAGAATCTGTGCACTTAAGCACTATGCTCGACTTAGCTGACCTCCGACCACATAAAAACTTCACATCATTAATTAAATTAAATTCCCATGTTGTATTGAGACAAACTATATCGCAAGCTCTTACTACTTGGGAGTAAGAGTTCCTTCTCCATGATTGTAATATTTTCATGTTATAATTGAACTTCTTATAACCATGATATACTGCAGGTAATTTAACTTATTTAACTGTAACTACAGAATATAAATTTATTATTCCTTGACTCCAAATGCTCTATGAATATAAAGTACCCTAGGTCTGAAGTTCATGGTCAGAAATTATATGAATAAAAAATTATAAACAAAAACTAAAAAATATTTATAAATTAATTCAGTCATTAACCATTCCATCTATTTAATGATATGCTAAAGTATTCACAATAGGGAAATATATATATTTTATCCCCTTTCTGTATTCTTTTAGAATTGAAATGGGGTTTTCCCTATAGAATTCCGAAGCAACCAGAGGATTGCCTCATGTAGTTGGTAAATTCCATGCAGAAAAACAACTCACTGACCTTAATGAGCTGCTTTCTGCTCCAGTTAACTCCACTGCTACTTTTGCTGGATGTCGAGGCGAGTACGAGCTAACACAGGTGGTGGCTGTGTGTTTGTGGTAACCAGAGGCTGCTGGAATTGAAAGTTCAACTTTTTACTCTGTGACAAGTCACTAAGGCTATTTAAATGGTGTAATGGCAGTCATGAAAGATATTCAAACAAACACACGCTCTCTGTATGTAGAAATCAAGGTTAATAATAAAGACAATTTTTTCCTGGCAACGAAAATGTATGCACAAACAGGGCACTATAAGAGAACACCAAAACTGATGCGGGAACAGCAGTGTCTGCAAAGTTTGGGTAGGAGGTGAAACACGAGGAGGAGGCTGGTGGTGATGTGATGATAATGGCTGGAATGCACACACTTGGTAATGAATATGGAAAGTGATCTTGCCACAAAATGGTGGAGGATATCCCAACAAAATGGGTAATTAGCTTTTTATCTCAAACTCCACTCTAATGACAAGGAAAAAATTTGTCCTGATCAGTGATCCTTATGTCATAATTTCAAAAAAGAACATTCGTCAAAATATATCCCACTCTTCAATTATATCATTAACGTGGATTTCTTACCTAACCAAAACACACAGAACCATAGGTGTCATGGCATATTAAGTTCCTTCAATGACTTACAATTCAGTGTGATTGGGTTTGCCATGTTATTGTTAAAACCACTCTAGTTATGAGTGAACACAGAGAGCTTTGGGGCACTGAACACAGGGAGAGTGTTAACAGAGGTGTTCAAAATGACAGAAAACACATGAATAAGTGAATTTGGGATACTCATGGCAAAGAACAGAGATTTTTATTTCTACCTGATGCTATTTTGATTACCGTGGTTTGTCTCCTAGACTTTCCTAAGGAGCCATGGACACAAACAATGGAAGTTCCACTACGGATTTCATCCTGCTGGGGTTTTCTGATCGACCCCAACTGGAACGCATCATCTCTGGGCTTGTCTTCATCTTCTACATTGTGACTCTGGTAGGAAACACAACCATCATTCTTGTATCTTACCTAGACGCCCAGCTCCACACTCCCATGTATTTCTTCTTATCCAATTTGTCTTTTTTGGATCTCTGCTATGCAACTAGCATTATCCCCCAGATGCTGGTAAATCTATGGGGTCCAACAAGGTCTATTACCTATGGAGGATGTGTGCTCCAATTCTTCTTTGCCCTTGACCTGGGAGTCTTCTCTTGGCAGTGATGGCCTATGACCGCTATGCTGCTGTCTGTCAACCTCTTCACTACACAGTGATAATGCACCCTCAGCTTTGCCAGAAGATGGTGCTCACCGCCTGGTTGGGTGGCCTTGTAGGTGCTTTAATTCTTTGCTCCCTGACTTTGAAGTTACCAAGATGTGGGCACCGGGATATGGATACCTTCTACTGTGAGATGCCAGCATTGATCAAGATGGCTTGTGTCTACTCAAAAGTAATGGAGATCATTGTCTTTGCTCTTGGAGTGGTATTTCTTCTAGTACCTCTATCATTAATTCTCATCTCATATGGATTTATCACTCAAGCAGTTGTGAGGATCAAGTCAGAGGCAAGGTGGCGTAAGGTCCTTAATACATGTGGTTCCCACCTCACAGTAGTAACTCTGTTTTATGGAACAGTCATCTACTTGTACATGAACCAACAGAATACCACATCCCAAGATGAAGGCAAGCTCCTTACTCTCTTTTACACGATCATCACACCCACCCTTAACCCTCTGATCTACACTTTAAGAAACAAAGATGTGAAGAGTGCAGTAAAGAGAACACTGTGTGTAGAAAAAAGGTCAGCAAAGTCATGATTTACATGGAAGACAGCTGAAGAAATAATATTGACCTTTACCAACCAAAGATGAATGGATTCATTTATTAAATGAGCATTTAATCGGTCTTTATCATGTACCAAGAAATGTACTAGGTACTGACTTCGTAAATAGTAAAAAGTGCACAGAAATTCTAAGTAGATAGAAATACAGATACATAAAGAAACTTCAACTGATACACTTTAAAAGCTTCAAGAGTAATCAGGGACTACAGGTAAGTAAACATATAATTATGAAAAGTGGTTATATACAGTAATAGAGATAGGTACAAAGTATTAACATTTCACATGGAAATTATTTTAATATAGGATTTCACAGTTGACTGATTTTTCTTCGTAGACTTACCACTTTTATGGGAAATAACCCTTCCTTCATCCACCTGATACTGCCAGCAGGCTTTTGTACTGGAGACCATGTGCCCACTAATACCCATTCCACCTTCTGTCTCAAGTTTTAAATGGGCACAGGGTCCCATGCTCCATATCACATTTCTGAGCTTGGCCTCCACCAACACAACGCCAGGGAAGCGATGCGTGCAACTCCAGAGTTATCGTCTCAAACATGAAGCCTTTGTTCACACCCTTCTCCATCCCCTTCCTCCTGGCTGGAATGGAATGTGACTGCAAAGACTACCTAGCTTTGCCAAAAACCCTAACAGCGAACAGAACAGTAAGATAGAAGCAGATCCACCCCTCCAGCACAACAATGCCTCCACATTATTACAGGAGAAAAAGCTTCTGTATCATTTAAAATTAATTAAACCACTCTAGTTTGTGGTCTGTTAGAGTAGCTTAACTTTTACCCTCCATGACCTGATAAGGAGTCTGGGTTTTCCCTGTCAGGTACTGTGGCCCTTGGACCAGGAGCAACAGCGTCATGTGGTCCCTAATCAGAAATGCACACTCTTGGGCCCACCCCAGACCTACTGAACCAACCATTGAGGATGGACTCAGCAGCTGATATTTTTTTGACAAACACTACAGGCTAAAGTTTGAGAACCACTGTTACATAGAATAGGGAGACACAGTCTCTAAACAAAAAATTAATAAGGCTTTATAGATTTTAATTAAGTTCCTTCCTATACACCTGTGAAAGGAGGTGGGTAAAGGTTTCTCAAGGCTCTTAGGTAGAAAAAATGAAGGAAATAAGGAGTTTAGCCTAAATGAAATCAATATAAAAGGGTATTCTTTATTTAATACTATCTTGTCTGTTCTTGTTTTATAATATTCTTTCTTTTGTTGAATTATAGTGCTAATAAATGGTAACTTTTAGTAAAAGGGCTCAAAGATCTTATCTGTAAAAACAAAAATTCAGCAATGTCATCTTTGTTCCCATATTTTTTTACCTTGTTTTCGTGGTAAATACATTCAAACTCTGAGAATCTCTGTGCTAGAGAGGAAACTACTTCCCTTCTCTACAAACCAGCATTGCATAGACTGGAAATCCACTCCACACGTGACAGTCCTGACATTGATGGTGCCCTTGCTCTGTGATTTCAAGGCCAAGTCAGCCAGCATCCACCTGGAGTATTTGGGTGGGGAGTAGGGGTTGTAAGGATTAAAGTGGTCTTTTCTCTCCTATCCTCAAAGCTTGTGGTTCCCAGGATTCCACAGGGAAAACACTATACCTTCACTTTAAAGTTCTGATTTCTCTTGGTAGGTAAATTTAACATTGCCTTGTGTGTAAGCCTTGGAAACAATAAAGAATCTGAGAGAGCGTGATGACACCCAAAGACAGGAAGGCCTAGAGACAACATAACCTCTATGGTGTTCTAAGGACTTGGGAGAAGAACGTACAGAATGGTGGCAGTGTGGTCACTGGAAACGAGTATCGACTCTTCTTCATGAGAAAAGCTAATTCCCGATATTGATAAACAAATAATTTATTACTGCAAAGCACTTACTGGACACCTAAACTCAGTTGATATCTTACCTCATGAGAGACGTCCCTACAAATCTCATCAATCTGTCCTTTAAATTCCTTCCAAAACCTGTCCTTGTCACTATTTTAGCATTATCTCATTTTTTATTTTTGCTTGTATGTTTGTTTGAGGAAAAGGTATTGGTGAGCTTTTCAACAATACGGAACCTCTTGTGCATGTGTGATTTTGTTGTGTCTAAATTGGCTTCTGATGGGGGCACCTGGTGGCTCAGTTGTTAAGCATCTGCCTTTGGCTCAGGGCGTGATCCCGGTGTTATGGGATCGAGCCCCACATCAGGCTCCTCCGCTGGGAGCCTGCTTCTTCCTCTCCCACTCCCCCTGCTTGTGTTCCCTCTCTCACTGGCTGTCTCTCTCTGTCAAATAGTGAATGAATATAGGATTCATATAAGGATTCAAGTGAATGAATACTTTTTAAATAAATATGAATATAAATGAAAATGTTCCTATTCTACAGAATACAAAAACTGTTCATTGGGTAATGAACTTTTAACATTTAGGACATTTGCAACACCTGACACCTAAAAGAAGGGAAAGATAGTATTGTTTTTCTTTAACCTGCATAATGCTATAGAATCCTTACAAGTGTGTATTTGGACACGAGATAAACAGGAGGAATAAAAGAGAAAGTTTCTCCAAAACAGAAACATAGGGGAAAGGAAGAAAAATAAAATAAGACTATATCAGAGAGGGACAGAAACGTGAGAGACTCTGGCTTCTGGGAAACAAACTGAGGGTTGCTGGAGGGGGATGGGTGGGGGGATGGGAAAACTGCAACTGATGAATCACTGAACTCTACCTCTGAAACTAAAAATATACTACGTTAATTAATTTTAAATAAAAATAAATTAATTAAAACCAGAAAAAGTTTCTCATTATCTCATAACTTAAAAATAATAACTGCTACCTCTTTAATTGATTTCCTTTTAATTTATTCCCATCCATACTAAAGTTTGGGCCACACTGAGTAGCTGATTTATTTCTCTCAATGTATGCATTCGCATCAGATGAATCATTTTCAAGGGAGAAAAACTTGGCTCCTGGGGAAGTGAAAAAAAATCTCAGCTAATACAGTGATTGGTGGCCTTCCAAAGACTCGGTCTATGTGAGAAGACACACCATGTAACTCTGATGTGAAAATGTCACTGGGAGGAAGATGCTGACAGTGACAACAAGACTGGAAAAACAATGTCTCCGTGTTATAGCACATGCTTGTCCCTGTCTGCACAGATGACTGAGATCTCCCCTGAGCCAGAGCAATTCATGGGGAACACCTACCCAGGCTCTAGCACCTGAGGAAGGCACCAATGACCTGGTTAGTGACTGTCACCTTGGACCCAAGGTCAAACTTCATCAGGTTCAAATGCTGGAGACTTCCTGACATTTATATACAATGTTTGATAACAAAATGTATCATCAGGAATTTGGGGAAACAGACCTCTCACACTTTCCTGGTTGTATTAGTTATCTGCTGCTACATAAACATCTTTAAAGAAACAAACAGGACCGCTAGAAATAACAGACATAGACTGAATCCCTTAACCACAATTCTTTATGTTCAGATACACAATATACGGTACATCATTAGTTTTTGATGTAGTATTCAGCGATTGATTAGTTGTGAATAACACTCAGTGCTCAAAACAACACGTGCCCTCCTTAATACCCGTCACCCTGCTACCCCATTACCCAGCCCCCTTCCTTCTGTAGCCCTCAGTTTGTTTCACAAAGACCATAGACTCTCATGGTTTCTCTCCTTCTCTGATTCCTTCCCATTCAGTTTTCCCTCCCTTCCCCTATGGTCTTCCCCACTCACTATTCCTTATGCTCCACATATGAGTGAAAACATATAATAATTGTCTTTCTCTGCTTGACTTATTTCACTTGGCATAATCCCCTGCAGTTCCATCCATGTCGATGGAAATGCCAGTACCATGCTGTCTTGGTGATCATGGCTTTGTGGTATAGCTTGAAATCAAGCAACATGATGCCCCCAGCTTTGTTTTTCTTTTTCAACATTTCCTTGGCGATTTGGGGTCTTTTCTGGTTCCACACAAAGTTTAGGACTGTTGTTCCAGTTCTTTGAAAAATGTCATTGGTATTTTGATTGGGATGGCGTTGAAAGTGTAGATTGCTCTGGGTAGCATAGACATTTTAACTATGTTTATTCTTCCAATCCATGAGCATGGAATGTTTTTCCATCTTTTTGTGTCTTCTTCAATGTCTTTCATCAGTGTTCTCTAGTTGGAAATGGTGTGTATTCATCCTTTCTGATGGCTGAGTAATATTCCATTGTATATGTGAACCACATCTTTTTTTATTATATTCAGTTAGCCACTGTATAGATCATTACTTGTTGATGTAGTGTTCGATGATTCATTAGTTACGTACAACACCCAGTGCTCATCACAACACATGCCCTCCTTAATACTCATCACCCTGTTACCCCCCCCACCCCCTCCCCTCTGAGACCCTCAGTTTGTTTCCCAGGGTCCATACTCTCTCATGGTTCCTCTCCCTCTCTGATTTCTCCGCCTTCAGATTTCCCTCCCTTCCCCTATGGTCTTCCATGCTATTGCTTATATGCCACATATGAGTGAAACCATATGATAATTGTCTTTCTCTGCTTGACTTACTACACTTAGCATAATCCCCTCCAGTTCCATCCATGCCAATGCAAATGGTGGGTAATCAGCCTTTCTGATGGCTGAATAATATTCCATTAAATATATGAACCACATCCTCTTTATCCATTCATCTAATGAAGCGCATCTCAGCTCCTTCCACAGTTTGGCTACTGTGGACATTGCTGCTATGAACATTGGGGTGCATGTGCCCCTTCTTTTCTACTACATCTGTATCTTTGGGGTAAATACCTAGTAGTGCAATTGCTGAGTCATAGGGTAGCTCTATTTTTAACATCTTGAGGAACCTCCATACTGTTTCCAGAGTGGCTGGACCAGCTTGCATTCCCACCACAGTGTAAGAGGATTCGCCTTTCTCCACATTCTTGCCAACATTTGTTGTTTCCTGTCTTGTTAATTTTTGCCATACCACCTGGTGTAAGGTGGGATCTCATGTGGTTTTCATTTGTATTTTCCTGATGGATGTTGATCATTTTTTCACGTGTCTGTTAGCCGTTTGTATATCTTCTTGGAGAAGCATCTATTCGTGTCTTCTGCCCATTTCTTGAGTGGGTTATTTGTTTTTTGGGTGTCGAGTTTGAAGTTCTTTATAGATCTTGGATACCAGCCCTTTATCTGTAATGTCAATTGCAAATATCTTCTCCCATTCCGTAGGTTGCCTCTTTGTTTTGTTGCCTGCTTCCTTTGCTGTGCAGAAGCTTTTTATCTTGATGAAGTCCCAAAAGTTCACTCAGGATCTTTTCTGCTCTATACAAATTTTAGGTATCTGAGGTAAGGACTTCCAGGGAACATTCCTCAATTTCATAAAAAGCCACCCATGAAAAGCCCACAGCAAATATCATTCATAATGGGCAAAAGCTGAGAGCTCTTCCCCTAAGGTCAGGGAGCATGACAGGGATGTCCACTCTCACCACTGTTGTTCAACATAGTACCGGAAGTCCTCGCCTCAGCAATCAGACAACAAAAAAGAAATAAAAGGCATTCAAATTGCCAAAGAAGAAGTTACACTCTCTTTCTTCGCAGATGACATGATACTTTATGTGGAAAACCCAAAAGACTCCACGCCCAAATTACTAGAACTCATACAGCAATTCAGCAACGTGGCAGGATACAAAATCAATGCACAGAAATCACTTGCATTTCTATACACGAACAATGTGACTGAAGAAAGAGAAATTAAGGAATCAATTCCATTTACAATAACACCAAAAACCATAAGATAACTAGGAATAAACCTAACCAAAGAGGTAAAGGATCTATACTCTAGAAACTACAGAATACTTAGGAAAGAAATAGAGGAAGACACAAAGAGACAGAAAAATATCCCATGTTCATGGATTGGAAGAATTAACATTGTGAAAATATCTACACTGCCCAGAGCAATCTACACTTTCAACGCCAACCCTATCAAAATGCCATTGACATTTTTCAAAGAGCTGGAACAAACAATCCTAAGATTTGTATGGAAACAGAAAAGACTCCAAATCACCAGGGGAATGTTGAAAAAGAAACCCAAAGCTGGGGGCATCACAATGCCTGACTTCAAGCTATATTACAAAGCTGTGATCACCAAAACAGCATGGTACTGGCACAAAAAGAGACACAAGGAGCAGTGGAACAGAATAGAGACCCCAGAAATTGACCCTCAACTAATCTTCGACAAATCAGGAAAGAATATCCAATGGAAAAAAGACAGTCTCTTCAATAAATGGTGTTGGGAAAATTGGACAGCTACATGCAGAAGCATGAAACTGGACCATTCTCTAACATCATACACAAAGATAAACTCTAAATGGATGAGAGACCTCAATGTGAGACAGGAATCCGTCAAAATCCTAGAGGAGAACATAGGCAGTAACCTCTGTGACCTCGGCCACAACAACTTCTTTCACGACACCAAAGGCAAGGGAAACAAAAGCAAAAATGAACTTTTGACTTCATCAAGATAAAAAGCTTCTGCACAGCAAAGGAAACAGTCAACAAAACTAAGAGGCATCCCACGGAATGGGAGAAGATATTTGCAATTGACATTACAGATAAAGGGCTGGTATCCAAGATCTATAAAGAACTTCAAACTCAACACCCAAAAAACAAACAACCCACTCAAGAAATGGGCAGAAGACACGAATAGACGCTTCTCCAAAGAAGATATACAAACGGCTAACAGACACGTGAAAAAATGATCAACATCACTATCCATCAGGAAAATACAAATCAAAACCACAATGAAATACCACCTTTTACCAGTTAGAATGGCAAATTAACAAGACAGGAAACAACAAATGTTGGCGAGGATGTGGAGAAAGTGGAATCCTCTTACACTGTGGTGGGAATGCAAGCTGGTCCAGCCACTCTGGAAACAGTATGGAGGTTCCTCAAGATGTTAAAAATAGAGCTACCCTATGACCCAGCAATTGCACTACTAGGTATTTACCCCAAAGATACAGATGTAGTAGAAAAGAAGGGGCACATGCACCCCAATGTTCATAGCAGCAATGTCCACAGTAGCCAAACTGTGGAAGGAGCTGAGATGCGCTTCATTAGATGAATGGATAAAGAGGATGTGGTTCATATATTTAATGGAATATTATTCAGCCATCAGAAAGGCTGATTACCCACCATTTGCTTTGGCATGGATGGAACTGGAGGGGATTATGCTAAGTGTAGTAAGTCAAGCAGAGAAAAACAATTATCATATGGTTTTACTTACATGTGGAACATAAGGAATAGCAGGGAGAACATTAGGAGAAGGAAGGAAAGAGTGAGGGGTGGGAAATCGGAGGGAGAGACGAATCATAAGAGACTATGGACTCTGGGAAACAAACTGACCATTTTAGAGAGGAGGGGTGGGGGGATGGGCTAGGCCGGTGATGATACGGTATTAAGGAGGGCACGTATTACATGGAGCACTGGGTGTTATACACAAACAATGAAGCATGGAACACTACATCAAAAACTAATGATGTACTCTATGGTGACTAACATAATAAAAAATAAATAAATTGGATTTAAGTTAAAAAAATTTTTTAAAAAGAAAAAAATTAAAAATACAACTACCACATGATTAAGCAATTCCACTTCTGGATATTTATCTAAAGAAAATGAAAATATTAATTTAAAAAATATATATGCACCCCACGTTCACTGCTACATTATTTTCAATAGTGACTAGTGTCCTACTGATAAAGAAAATGTGGTATTATATATTCCATAGCATGTTATTCAGCCGCTAAGAATGAATTTTGCGACCTGTGACACCCTGAGTGATTTTTTTTTTAAGATTATTTATTTATTTGACAGAGAGACAGCCAGTGAGAGAGGGAACACAAGTAGGGTGAGTGGAAGAGATGGAAGCAGGCTCCCAGCGGAGCAGGGAGCCTGATGTGGTGCTCGATCCCAGGACTCTGGGATCACACCCTGAGCCGAAGGCAGTCATTAAGAATGACTGAGCCACCCAGGCACCCCACCATGAGTGATCTTGAGGGGGTTATGCTAAGTGAAATGAATCAGAAAGAGAATAAATACAATATGACCTTATCTATGTGTGAAATCTTAAAAAAAAAAAAAACAGGTCAGAAACACAGAGAACAAAGCAGTAGTTGACAGAGGTCAGGTAGTGGTGGGTGAAATGGGTGAAGGGGATCAAAAATTGTTATAAAACAATTAACTCATTGGGCAGGGCACCTGGTGGCACAGTCGTTAAAGCATCTGCCTTCGGCTCAGGGCGTGATCCCGGCATTCTGGGATCGAGCCCCACATCAGGCTCCTCCTCTGGAAGCCTGCTTCTTCCTCTCCCACTCCCCCTGCTTGTGTTCCCTCTCTCGCTGGCTGTCTCTCTCTCTGTCAAATAAATAAATAAAATCTTTAAAAAAAAAAAAAACAATTAACTCATTGAGATACGAAGTACAGCACAGTGACAGTAGTTAATAACACTGGATTGAACAATAGCTAAATTGTGGAAAAAGCCGAGATGCCCTTCAACAGATGACTGGATAAAGAAGATGTGGTCCATATACACAATGGAATATTACTCAGCCATCAGAAAGGATGATTACCCAACTTTTGCAGCAACATGGACGGGACTGGAGGGGATTATGCTAAGTGAAATAAGTCAAGCAGAGAAAGACAATTATCATATGGTTTCATTCATTTGTGGAACATAAGAAATAGCAGGGAGATCGGTAGGAGAAGGAAGGGAAGAATGAAGGGGGGGGTAAACAGAAGGGGGAATGAACCACGAGAGACTATGGACTCCGGGAAACAAACTGAGGGCTTCAGAGGGGAGGGGGTGGGGGATTGGGATAGGCTGGTGATGGGTATTAAGGAGGGTACGTATTGCATGGAGCACTGGGTGTTACAGGCAAACAATGAAGCATGGAACACTACATCAAAAACCAAAGACGTACTGTATGGTGACTAACATAACATAATAAAAAATTTTAAAAAATAACACTGGATTGCATATTTGAAAGTTGCTCAGAGAGTAGATCTTGTAAGTCTTCATCACAAGAAATAAAAAACTTTTTATAACTATATATGGTGATGAATGACCACTCCACTTATTGTGGTGATCACCATCTCCCAATATATACAAATATGGAATCATCATGTTGTACAGCTAAAACTAATATTTGTATCAAATATACCTCACTTAAAAATAAAAAACTGCGACTGAGTGTCACTGAAGCAGGAAAAGACAGTGAGCAGTAGAGCATATTTCAAAGCCCAGAACAGCAAGCTCACACACACAAGTGCAGGACCTTGGTATATTCTAGTGATATGATGGCATCACTGGGCAAAGAAAAAGTATTTCAACAAATTAAACTGGAATTTGGTCATCCATATGGAAACACAAATTTGGATCCCCACCCTCCACCATACATTAAGTACAGGTATACTTAGGGTATGACTTTAAAACATTAGGAAAAAATACATGTTAATATCTATCTCACTTGAGAACAGAGAAGGCTTTCTTTACGATTAATTAAAAGATTCTTCCATGTTTAAATTTAGAAATCCTGACCATCAAGGGACACATTTTTTAAAGTAAAATGCTAAGCAACAAATTAAGAGAAAATATTGCAGGGCACACAGCCAACAGGGGGTTAAAAGTAAGTATAAAGACCCCTATAAATTAATAAGAAAAAAATTTAATAATAAAAATTTTTTTAAATTAAGAGAAAAAGAGTAGCAATGCCAAAGAACGATTGTCAGAATGAACAAATGGGTTTTTCATAGACAATTGTACACAGCAGCAAGTATATGAAGGTGTACTAAACCTCATTAGTTATTAGGGAAATGACAATCGAGGCCACAGCTAGACAACTTTCATGATCTTGGAACGGAAGGCAAGCTGAAGACAAAGCAGAAGCTGACACCCTGCAACGCCCCTCCCCCCGGGATGTATGCAACATTCCTCAGGCACTCCTGGCTGCCCTAAAGGACAAAGAAACAGTCCTTACTACCTACAGCCTACTTACAAGTCCTTGAAACAGACACGGTGACATTCCTCTAGGAACTCAGCTGCCTCCAGGTTAATACTTTGCTAAGGGCAAAAGGCGGTCCTAGCCTGAACCCTCCCCTCCACCAAGATCCTGTAAGTCTACTTTAACGTATAAAAATTCCTTTGGAAACTTCCTTTATCTCTAACCCCCCCCCCCCAAGATACGTTTTGGCAATCATGCCCCAAGCATATGGCCCACCTATATACATCTGAAGGGTCTCATGACTCAGGTTTTATTAGACGTAATAAATGACCTTTTCCCAACAATAGCTAACTCCCTCAAGGTCCTGGAAACCTTGCTTCCAAAATTCCTTAGAGACTTACGCTATCCCTAACCCCCTCCCAACTTGAGGGTATATAATGGGCCATTCCTCACAACCCCAGTGCAATAGCTCTTTCTGCCCAAGGGTCCTGTCCCGGTGGTTTAATAAACCACCATTTTGCACCAAAGACGCCTCAAGAATTCTTTCTTGGTCGTCGGCTCCGGACTCCACCCCACTGAACCTCACCTATATTCCACAACCTCATCAATCTCTCAAAAGTCCACAAGACTAGGCATTGGAGAAAATGTAGATCAATGGAATAACTTATACAAAACTAGGGCAGGATAAATTCACAGTGCCTTTTGGCAGATAATGCCTTGTAAAGTTTGCTTATCCCTTAACCAGCAATTCCTGTCCGAGGCATACACCCAAAAGACCTTCCTGTATGCACGCGCCAAGAGACATAAACAAAATTGTTCATCCTAATGCCTTTCATATGAGCCAAGAACTATAATCAGTAAAAATGGTCATCAGTGACTGAAGAGACAAAACGATTCTTTTTTTTTAATGATTCTAATATATTCACACAATGGAATATCATACAGAAATAGAAATAAATGAACCACGGGGACACAAAAAATATTGGATAATCTCAGTGACAAAATGTTAGCTGAGAAAAGGAAAGTCCCCACAGTACATATATGATATGATACCTTTTGTGGAAGCTCAAATAAACTAAACTTTAAAATACATGCTATTACAAAACAGAAACTGACACCCCGCAACACCCCCTGCCCCATGGAATGTATACAACATTCCTCAGGCACTCCTGGCTGCCCTAAAGGACAAAGAAAGAGTTAACCTATAGATACCACAATCCTGCAAGACTTAAGTCTCCCTTAGTTTACAAATGTCTTAGCAGTTTACAAGACGGAAGCATTTCTACCAATTACCTACCTTCCAGAAGGAAATGTAGATACAATTAAATGTCCTTATAATCTGCAGCCTCCAGGAAGTTCCCAACCATCTCAATGTTAATGCCTTCCTACAGGGGTAAACAACCTTAACTTGACAATGGCCAGGCCTCCAGTATCCTGTGAATCTTTAACATATGAAAGTACTTTCTCGACCTCCCTGTTTCCTCACCTTCCCCCAACCCCAAAGTATATTATCAGCCACCCTCACAACCCGGGGCAGCAGCTCTTTCTGCCCACGGGTCCTGTCCCCGTGCTTTAATAAGCCACCAATTTTGCACCAAAAAATAAAAAATAAAATAAAATACACGCTATTAGGCATTGACATATGTATGTGAGTGTGTTAATACAGAAATTATATTCTAATGCAAGTGTGTGATGAACACCAAATTCAAGATGATTTCCCTGGGGGTCAGGTAAGAACAAGGGAGAGTGTAGAAGTATAGAGGTAACAATAAGTTATTAGTAAGATCCCAGTTCTTGAATTGAGCGGTAGGCGAGTACTTGTACATGGCACCGTATTTACGTCACTGAAAATGGAACAATGATGATATGGCTCATGAACCACGGAATTATTATTTCATAATTTTTTAAAAAGCAAGTATTTTCTTTCCTGCAAACACACACCTAGATAATTGCCTATAGATCTCCAACTTAATTGATGTCTTACCCAAAGAAAGAAAACAAAGTTCAATTAAATGTGTTAATTTTTATAGATATGGTTTACATATTTTCAATCTTCAACAGTAAATTTCATACATAAATAAATTCATCTCTGACTGAAATTAATTTCCATAGAGGATATGTAAAAAAAGGGGGGGGGAACCAAGATGAAACCAATGTCTTAAGGGAACCTTTCCTGAAATACTTGTTTGGATAACCCTCTGGCCATAGTGTAAGATCTGTTAATCACCTCTGTGGGGCACTAGTCCCCATGGTCTACACCACGTTAACATACTAGCATTTAGAGTCCTACATAAACACTTCTTGCAGCACACAGAGACCAGTAGAGGGCTCTCCTGGTTTAACTGGGCAGAGGTCCACCCACAAATGTGTCCAACAGGAGCGCACATGAAAAGACTACACATATCCCACCAAAAATACATTGCACAAACCAAATTCATCAACTTTTCCACCAGTCTCACGTGTAGTTTTTCTCTTCTATTCACATTAAATAGAAACCCATGGAATCTTAGTTCAGCTGTTGCAATTCTGTGGTACAAGAAAGTGGGGACGAATCAGTATTTCGTGGACTCAGTAACCTGTCAAACAAGAATCCTTCTGATTACCCATGAAATGAAGGCTCGTCATCGTGGGAACATGGGTACCACCGGACTACATGAGAACACAACAGCTGTGAATTCTTCCCTCCTGAAACGTAAATACGTTCTAGTTTTGTTTCTAGTTTTCTCTCCACATCATTGTGTACGTTGAAAATTATGTTTAAATGTGTTGCTTCATTTGTCTTACATTTCAGTGAACAAAGTCAAATGGAAAATCATGCCATGCTATTAGAAACTGAAGTCCATACCATGAAAAATGAAAACATTTTCAGTGAAGATCATGTCTCTTTTTTAAAATTTCTTTCCTCTGCTTGTGCTCTCTTGTTTTTAATATCCTGTTCACTTCTAAATTAAAATTACAGTAATAGTTAAAAATTGAGACCCAAGGCTTAAATCCATATGGAAAATGATTGTAAGCATAAAAGTCCTATACTTGGATTCATAACATAAAATTACATAAAATGTAATTTTAGGTTTGACACTTTCCATATGGATATGTGGGTTGTTATATGACCCAAAGTTTAAACTGAACAGGTAATATATTTCACCTGTTAAAGCTAGCTAGCATACATTTTAGAAACTGTACCTGCATTACGGATGCTCACAGCCTTCTTCAGTGGTATACCACACCTACAGTACATGCTCACTTCTCAACTCACTAATCAAAGGCATTCAGCAAACCATGGTGAGTCCAAGGACAGCAACCAGAAAAGCATGGTAGTTAAACATCGTACAGTGTTAGGAAGAGCTGATAACTGTATGCATGTAGTCTGGGAACATAACCTAAGAGTATATTTGATAATAGGTCCTAATATTAAAGGAAACTCAAAAGACGTATAAACAATTTCTAATGAGCTGAACTCAACAATATTGTCTAGAGAAGCACATTTGGGTAATCAAGCAATTACAACACAGGGAGGTGATTACTATAAACATCAGGATAGTGGATACCTGGGTGACAAGGAAAGGTAATAATTGGTCAAGACACAAAGAGAAGAAGCTCCTGGGGTGCTTGCCAAGGTTCTATTTCTTGACCTGCCTGTCACAAGAATATTCACCTGAACTCTGTGAACTTTTGCTGTTTTCTGTATCTATGTTTTATTGTATAATAAAACTGTTTTTGTAATGAAGCCATGTTGCCTTGACTTATTCTCTGTTATTTCCAGAATAAAGAAAAATCATCAGTGACTGGATGTTAAAGAGCCATCTCTGAGCTCGACATGAGAAGTAGGGATGAGGCACAGATGAAAGAACAGCTATGAAGCTCTGAAAACAGGAGTCGTGTGAACATTCTGTGGAAGACCTCCTTCAGGGGCAGAAGGCTGGATCGTGCTTTCTGAGTCTATTTCAACTCTAAAATTCTGTGGCTTTTTAATTCCCAATCTTATGTGGTCAAAGAATACTGAGTGCATTTTTTTTTTAAAGATTTTATTTTTATTTATTTGACAGAGACAGCTAGCGAGAGAGGGAACATAAGCAGGGGGGGTGGGAGAGGAAGAAGCAGGCTCCCAGCAGAGGAGCCTGATGCGGGGCTCGATCCCATATGCCCTGAGCTGAAGGCAGACGCTTAACGACTGCGCCACCCAGGCACCCCCTGAGTGCATTTCGTAATCAACCATGTTGGGAGCTAAGTCCTCTGTCCTCTCCTGCCTCTGGGATTATCAGTTCAGTATGTACATCTTGCTTGTGGGCCCTTTTCTGTACATGAGTGTCTGTCCATTTAAAAGTTATGCCAATGTAAAATTGTAAGCATTCCAGTTTAGTTCTAGACCATCATTGTAAAATCACCAGTGTGAAAAATGATGACAGTAAGGAGTGAACAGAATAATAATTTGTGGGTAGGTCAATACAATTTTTAATTTTGAGAATTAAATATGAAGTAAGCACAGTTCCTAGTATTTTCACAAATACTAACCCTCACCACCTCCTTCTCAGGAATATTATTATCTTCAGTGAACATATAGAAAACCTGGTGTACAAACAGGTTACATTAACTACTCAAGGACACACTACCTCCAAGCAGTAGAGCTGGGATTTGACACCAAGCTCTGAGAATCTGTGCACTTAAGCACTATGCTCGACTTAGCTGGCCTCCGACCACATAAAAGTTTCATACTCATTACTAAATTAAATTTCCATGTTGTAACAAGGAAAAACTATATGCCAATCTCATACAACTTGATAATAACAGTTTCTTCTTCGTGATTGTAAGATTTTCATGTTCTAACTAAACTGCTTATAGCAATGACATACTGTAGGTAACCTAACCATATTTCACTAAAACTGCAACAAGGTTTCTATTCCTTGGCCCCAGACACACTGTGAATATAAAGCACCCCAGGTCTGAATTTCATGGTCAGATTATATGCATAAAACATTTAAACTAAAAAAAATTAAAACTAAAAAAAAAATTTATAAACTAATTCAGTCATTAAACATTCCATCTATTTTAATGATATGATAAGGTAATCAGAAATAGTGAAATAGTGAAATTTATGTGTTCTTAATCCCTTTTCTGTAATCTTTCAGAATTGAAATGAGGTTTTACACATAGAGTTCTGAAGCACGCAGAGGATTGACTCATATAGTTGGTAAATTCCATGGGGAGAAACATCTCACTGACACTTTACTGAGCTGCTTCTTGTTCAAGTTAGCTACCTTGCTACTTTTGTTCAATGGCCAGGTGAGTAGGAACTAAAACAGATGGTTGCTGTATGTATATGGAAACCAAATGTTTCTGGAATTAGTTCAGCTTTTAACTCTGCAACAAGTCAACAGTCTATTTCAAAGGTGTAATTTCAGTCATGAAAGGTATTCCAGGAAACACATGGCATTTGTACATGGAAATCAAGGTTAATAAGAAAGATAATTTTTCCTTGCACCAAAAACACATGCACAAAAAAAGGTCAGTAGAGTGGGGAACACCAGAACTGATACAGGAACAGAGGTGTCTGCGATGTGGAAGAGGAGGGAAAACATGAGGAGGAGGTAGGTAGTGATGGAAATTACAATGGCTGGAATGTGCACACTCAGAAATGAATATGGAAAATGATCCTGCTACCAAACGAGGGAACTTATCGCACGTAAATGGGTCATTTAACTTTTTATCTCAAACTCCACTCTTTTGATAAGGGAAAAATTTGTCAGGACCAAGTATGCTTATGTCATAATTTCAACAAGGAAAAAATCAAAACACCCCACTCTTCAATTACATCATTAACTTCACGGACTTATTACTTACTCAAAATACACAGGACCATAGGTGTCATGGCACATTAAGACCCTCCAGTACAATTCATGTGATGGGGTTACCATGTTATTTCAGAACCACTCTAGTTATGAGTAAACATGGAGAGGCTTTGGGCACTGAACACAGGGAGAGTGTTAACAGAGGTGTTCCAAACGGGAGAGAGCACACCAACAACTGCATCTGGGATACTCAGAGCAAACTACAAAGATTTTTATTTCTGCCTAGAGCTGATGCTATTTTGATTACCGTGGTTTGTCTCCTAGACTTTCCTAAGGAGCCATGGACACAAACAATGGAAGTTCCACTACGGATTTCATCCTGCTGGGGTTTTCTGATCGACCCCAACTGGAACGCATCATCTCTGGGCTTGTCTTCATCTTCTACATTGTGACTCTGGTAGGAAACACAACCATCATTCTTGTATCTTACCTAGACGCCCAGCTCCACACTCCCATGTATTTCTTCTTATCCAATTTGTCTTTTTTGGATCTCTGCTATGCAACTAGCATTATCCCCCAGATGCTGGTGAATCTATGGGGTCCAACAAGGTCTATTACCTATGGAGGATGTGTGCTCCAATTCTTCTTTGCCCTTGACCTGGGAGCCGCTGAATGTCTTCTCTTGGCTGTGATGGCCTATGACCGCTATGCTGCTGTCTGTCAACCTCTTCACTACACAGTGATAATGCACCCTCAGCTTTGCCAGAAGATGGTGCTCACCGCCTGGCTGGGTGGCCTTGGCAGTGCCTTAACTGTTTGCTCCTTAACTTTGAAGTTGCCCAGATGTGGGCACCGAGAGGTGGATAATTTTTTCTGTGAGATGCCAACATTGATCAAGATGGCTTGTGTCTACTCAAAAGTAATTGAGATCACTGTATTTGCTCTTGGAGTGGTATTTCTTCTAGCACCTATATCACTAATTCTCATCTCATACGGATTTATCACTCAAGCAGTTGTGAGGATCAAATCAGAGGCAAGGTGGCGTAAGGTCCTTAATACATGTGGCTCCCACCTCACAGTAGTAACTCTGTTTTATGGAACAGTCATTTACATGTACATGAAGCCACAGAATAGCACATCCCAAGATGAGGGGAAGTTCCTTTCTCTCTTTTACACGATCATCACACCCACCCTTAACCCTCTGATCTACACTTTAAGAAACAAAGATGTGAAGAGCGCAGTAAAGAGAATAATGTGTGTAGAAAAATGGTCAGCGAAGTCATGAGTTAGAGGAAAGAGAGCAAGGAAATAATATAGACCTTTACCAACAGAAGATGAATCAACTCAGTTATGCAAAGAGTATTTATTGGGAGTTTAACACATACCAAGAATTGCACTAGGTACTGAGTTTCTAAATAAGTAGAAAGAAGACAAAAATTATGAGATAAAGATACAGATACATAAAAAAACTGCAATCCATATAATTAGAGAACTTCAAGATTTATCAGGGGTTGGGGCACCTGGGTGGCTCAGTCAGTTAAGTGTCTGCCTTCGGCTCAGATCATGATCCCAAGGTCCTGGGATCAACCCCTAATAGGGCTCCTTGCTCAGTGAGGAGTCTGCTTTTCCCCCTCCTTCCAACTCATGCTCTCTCTCTCACTATCTCTGTCTCTCTCAAATATTTTTTTTTAAAAAAGATTAATAAGGTTCTCAGACAAGTAAACACATAATTATAAAATGTGAATAAGCACAGTAATAGAGATAAGTACAACATACTAAGTAAATGTTTTGGAAGGAAACTTATTTTAATGTAGGCTTGCACTGGACCCACCCTGATTTCTTTCTTCCCAGAATTGCCACTTTCAGGGGAAACAACACTCCCTTTCATGGCCCTGATACTGCCAGCAGGGCCCCTGTGCTGGAGAGCAACTACCCCCCAATATCCATTTCACAATCAACTTCTAGTTTTAACGGAGCACAGGGTCCCATGCTGCATATCACATTTCTTTTTTTTTTTTTCTTGGTGGAAAATGTGTTTTGTTTTTTTTAAATTTGTTATTATGTTATGTTAGTCACCATACAGTACATCATTAGTTTTTGATGTAGTGCTCCATGATTCATTGTTTGCCTGTAACACCCAGTGCGCCATGCAATATGTACCGTCTTTAATACCCATCACTGGCCTATCCCAATCTCCCACCCCCCTTTCCTCTGAAACCCTCAGTTTGTTTCGCAGAGTCCATAGTCTCTCGTGGTTCATTCCCCCTTCTATTTACCCCCCTCATTCTTCCCTTCCTTCTCCTACCAATCTCCCTGCTATTCCTTATGTTCAATAAATGAGTGAAACTACATGATAATTTTCTTTCTCTGCTTGACTTATTTCACTTAGCATAATCTCCTCCAGTCCTGCCCATGTTGCTTCAAATGTTGGGTAATCGTTCTTTTTGATGGCTGAGTAATATCCCATTGCATATATGGACCACATCTTCTTAAACCAGTCATCTGTTGAAGGGCACCTCGGCTCCTTCCACAGTTTAGCTATTGTGGACAATGCTGCTATGAACATTGGGGTGCATAAGGCCCTTCTCTTCACTACGTCTGTATCTTTGTGGTAAATACCCAGTAGTGCAATTGCTGGCTCATAGGACACCTCTATTTTTAACTTTTTAAGGGACCTCCACACTGTTTTCCAAAGTGGCTGTACCAACTTGCATTCCCACCAACAGTGTAAGAGGGATCCCCCTTCTCCACATCCTCTTCAACATCTGTTGTTTCTTGCCTTGTCCATTTTTGCCATTCTAACTGGTGTAAGGTGGTATTTCAATATGGTTTTGATTTGAATTTCCCTGATGGCTAATGACTTCTTTTATAATAATTTTTTATTATGTTATGTTAGTCACCATACAATATATCCTTAGTTTTTGATTTAGTGTTCCATGATTCATTATTTGCACATAACACCCAGTGCACCATACAATATGTGCCCTCCTTAATACCCATCACCGGCCTATCCCGACTTTGAGAAGTTCTTTATAGATCCTGGATACCAGCCTTTTATCTGTAGTGTCATTTACAAATATCTTCTCCCATTCTGTAGGTTGCCTCTTTCTTTTGATGACTGTTTCCTTTGCTGTCTAGAAACTTTTATCTCGATGAAGTCCCAACAGTTCATTTTTTCTTTTGGTTCTCTTGCCTTTGGAGACACGTCATGAAAGAAGATGCTGTGGCTGATGTCGAAGAGGTTACTGCCTATGCTCTCCTCTACGATTTTGATGGATTCCTGTCTCACATCGAGGTCTTTCATCCATTTGGAATTTACCTTTGTGTATGGTGTGAGAGAGTGGTCAAGTTTCATTCTTTTGCATGTAGCTGTCCAATTTTCCCAGCACCATTTATTGAAGAGACTGTCTTTTTTCCATCGGATGTTTTTTCCTGCTTTGTCAAAGCTTAGTTGCCCAAAGAGCTGAGGGTCCATTTCTGGAGTCTCTATACTGTTCCATTGGGCTATGTGTCTGTTTTTGTGCCAGTACCATGCTGTCTTGGTGATCACAACTTTGCAGTATATCTTGAAATCAGGTAATGTGATGACCCCAGCTTTGTTTTTCCTTTCAATATTGCCTTGGCGATTCAGGGTCTTTTCTGGATCCACACAAATTTTAGGATAGTTTGTTCCAGCTCTTTGAAAAATGTCATTGGTATTTTGATCGGGACGGCATTGGAAGTGTAGATTGCCCTGGGTAGCAAAGACATTTTAACTATGTTTATTCTTCTGATCCATGAGCATGGAATGTTTTTCCATCTTTTTGTGTCTTCTTCAATGTCTTTCATCAGTGTTCTGTAGTTTGTAGAATATAGATCCTTTACCTCTCTGGTTAAGTTAATTCCGAGATACCTTATGATTTTTGGTGCTATTGTAAATGCAATCAATCCCCTAATTTCTCTTTCTACAGTTACACTGTTAGTATAGAGAAATGCAACTTATTTCTGTGCATTGATTTTGTATCCTGCCACATTATTGAATTGTTCTATGAGTTCTAGTAATTTGGGGGTGGAGTCTTTTGGGTTTTCCATATAAAGTGTCATGTCATCTGCGAAGAGAGAGAGTTTGACTTCTTCTTTGCAATTTGAATACCTTTTATTCTTTTTTGTTGTCTGATTGCTGTTGCTAGGACTTCTAGTACTATGTTGAACAATAATGGTAAGAGTGGGCATCCTTGTCGTGTTCCTGATCTTAAGGGAAAGGCTTCCAGCTTTTCCCCATTGAGAATGATATTTGCTGTAGGCTTTTCATAGATGGTTTTTATGAGATTGAGGAATGTACCCTCTATCCCTCCACTCTGAAGGGTTTTAATCAGGAAACGATGCTGTATTTTGTCAAATGCTTTTTCTGCATCTATTGAGAGGATCTATGGTTCTTGACTCTTTTCTTGTTGATATGAACTATCACACTGATAGATTTGTGGATGTTGAACCACCCTTGCACCCCAGGGATGAATCCCACTTGGTCATGATGGATAATCCTTTTAATGTACTGTTGGATCCTATTAGCTAGGATCTGGTTGAGAATTTTGGCATCCATATTCATCAGGGATATTGGTCTGTAATTCTCCTTTTTGATGGGGTCTTTGCCCGGGTTTGGGATCAAGGTAATACGGGCCTCACAGAATAAGTTTGGTAGTTTTCCTTCTGTTTCTATTTTTTGAAACAACTTCAGAATAGGTATTATTTCTTCTTTGAATGTCTGGTAGAATTCCCCAGGGAATCTGTCAGGCCCTGGACTCTTGTTTTTGGGGGAGGTTTCTGATCACTGCTTTAATCTCTTCATGATTAATTGGTCTGTTTAGATCATCAATTTCTTCCTGTTTCAGTCTTGGTAGTTTATAGGTTTCCAGGAAGGCATCCATTTCTTCCAGGTTGTTTAATTTATTGGCATATAGTTGTTGATAATAGTTTCTAATGACTTTTTCTGTATCCTTGGTGTTGGTCGTGATCTCTCCCCTTTCATTCATAATTTTATTAATTTGGGTCCTTTCTCTATTCTTTTGAATAAGTCTGGCCAGTGGCTTATCAATTTTATTTATTCTTTCAAAGAACCAGCTTCTAGTTCTGTTGATCTGCTCTACTGTGCTCCTGGTTTCTAATTCATTGATCTCTGCTCTAATTTTGATCAGTTGCCTTCTTGTGTGTGGGTTAGGCCTATTCTTCTGTTCCAACTCCAGCTTCTTAAGATGAGAATATGAGGACTGCATTTTAGATTGTTCTATTCTTTTGAGTGAGGTTTGGATGGCTATGTTCATAGCAGCATTGTCCACAATAGCTAAACTGTGGAAGGAGCCTAGATGACCTTCAACAGACAAATGGATAAAAAAGATGTGGTCCATATATGCAACGGGATATTACTCAGCCATCAGAAAGAACGATTACCCAACATTTGCAGCAACATGGACGGGACTGGAGGAGATAATGCTAAGTGAAATAAGTCAAACAGAGAAAGGCAATTATCATATAGTTTCATTCATTTGTGGAACATAAGGAATAGCAGGGAGATCGGTAGGAGAAGGAAGGGAAGAAGGAAGGGGGGGTAAACAGAAGGCGGAATGAACCACAAGAAACTATGGACTCTGGGAAACAAACTAAGGGTTTCAGAGGGGAGGTGGGTGGGGAATTGGGCTAGGCCGGTGATGGGTATTAAGGAGGGCATGCACTGCATGGAGCACCGGGTGTTACAGGCAAACAATGAATCATGGAACACTACATCAAAAACTAATGATGTACTGTATGGTGACTAACATAATAAAAAATTTGAAAATAATAATAATAATAATAATAATATAAAGGGGACTCATTTTGAACCTGAGGACACCTCCAGATTGAAAGTGAGGGGATAGAGAACCATTTATCATGCCTACAGACATCAAAAGAAAGCTGGGGTAGCAATTCTCATTATCAGACAAATTAGATTTTAAACCAAAGACTGTAGTAAGAAATGTAGAGGGACACTACATCATCCTTAAAGGGTCTATCCAACAGGGAGATCTAACAATTGTCAATATTTATGCCCCCAACATGCAAACAGCCAACTACATAAGCCAGCTGTTAACCAAAATAAGGAATCAAACTGATGATAAAACATTAATAGTAGGAGGCCTTAACACTCCTCTCACAGAAATAGATATATCATGTAAGCAGAAGATCAACAAAGAAACAAGAGCTTTGAATGACACAAGGGACCAGATGGACTTCATAGATATATACAGAACATTCCACCCTAAAACAACAGAATACTCATTCTTCTCAAGTACACATGGAAGTTTCTCCAGAACAGACTATATACTGGGTCACAAATCAGGTCTCAACTGATACCAAAAGATTGAGATTATTTCCTGCATGTTATCAGACCACAATGCTTTGAAACTGGACCTCAATCACAAGAAAAAAATCGTTCTGCTAAAGAACGATTGGGTCAACAAGGAAATTAAAGAAGAACTTAAACAATTCATGGAAACTTGAGAATGAAAACATATTGGTCCAAAACTAATGGGATACTGCAAAGGCGGTCCTAAGGAGGAAATACATGGCCATTCAAGCCTCTCTCAAAAAAGTTGAAAAATCCCAAATGCACAAGCTAACATTAACCTAAAGGATCTGGAGAAAGAACAGCAAATAAAACCTAAACCAACCTGGAGAACAGAAATAATAAAGATTAGAGCAGAGATCAATAAAATAGAACCAGAAAAACCAGAGAGTAGATCAATGAAACTAGAAGCTGGTCCTTTGAAAGAATTAATCAATAAAGCTCTGGCCAGACTTATCCAAAAGAAAAGAGAAAGCATACAAAAAATAAAATTATAAATGGAAGAGGAGAGATCATGACTAACAGCAAGGAAATAGAAACAATTATTAGAAATTATAACCAACAACTATATGCCAACAAAATAAGCAACCTGGAAGAAATGGATGCCTTCCTGGAAACTTAAAATTACCAAGACTGAAACAGGAAGAAATAGACAATCTGAGTAGACCAATAACCAGTAACACAATTAAAGCAGTAATCAAACACCTCTCCCAAAAAAGAGCCCAGGGCCTGATGGCTTCCCAGGAGAATACTACCAAACATTTAAGGAAGAAATAATACCTATTCTACTGAAGCTGATCCAAAAACTAGAAACAGAAGGAAAACTTCCAAACTCATTCTATGAGGCCAACATTACCCTGATCCCAAGACCAGGCAAAGACCCCAGCCAAAGGAAGTATTACAGACCAATATCCCACATGAACATGGATGCCAAAATACCCAACAAGATCCTAGCCAATAGGATCCAACAGTACATTAAAAGGATTATTCATAATGACCAGCTGGGTTTTATGCGTGGGTTGCAAGGTTGATTCAACATTCCCAAATCAATCAACGTGATAGAGCATATCAATAAAAAAAAAAGACAAGGACCGTATAATCCTCTCAATTGATGCAGAAAAAGCATTGTACAAAATACAATACCCTCTCCTGATTAAAACTCTTTGGAGTGTAGGGATACAGGGAACATTCCTCAATTTCATAAAAACCATCTATGAAAAGCCCACAGTGAATATCCTTCTCAATGGAGAACTGCTGAATTTTTCCCTTAAGTTCAGGAACACGACAGGTATGCCCACTCTCACCACTATTCTTCAACATAGTGCTAGAAGTCCTAGCCTCAGCGATCAACAACAAAAAGAAATAAAAGGCATCCAAAATGGCAAAGAAGAAGTCACACTCTCTTTCTTCGCAGATAACATGATACTTTATGTGGAAAACTCAAAAGACTCCACCCCAATATACTGGAACTCATACAGCAACTCAGCAACGTGGCAGGATACAAAATCAATGCACAGAAATCAGTTGCATTTCTATATGCTAACAATGTAACTGTAGAAAGAGAATAAACCTAACTAAAGAAGTAAAGATCTATACTCTAGAACCTACAGAATCTTATGAAAGAAATTGAGAAAGGCATAAAAAGATGGAGAAACATACCATGCTCATGGATTAGAAGAATAAACATTGTTAAAATATCTATCCTACCCAGAGCAATCTACACTTTCAATGCCATCCCCATTAAAGTACCATTGGCATTTTTCAGGGAGCTAGAACAAACAACCCTAAAATTCATATGGAACCAGAAAAGACCCCAAATCACCAAGAGGATGTTGAAAAAGAAAACCTTCAACAGATGACTGGATTAAGAAGTTGTGGTCCATATATACAATGGAATATTACTCAGCTATCAAAAAGAACGATTTCTCAACATTTGCTGCAACATGGACGGCACTGGAGGAGATAATGCTAAGTGAAATAAGTCAAGCAGAGAAAGACAATTATCATATGGTTTCTCTCATCTATGGAACATAAGAACTAGGAAGATCGGTAGTGGAAGATAGGGATAAAGAAAGGGGGGTAGGGGCGCCTGGGTGGCACAGCGGTTAAGCGTCTGCCTTCGGCTCAGGGTGTGATCCCAGCGTTACGGGATCGAGCCCCACGTCAGGCTCCTCCACTATGAGCCTGCTTCTTCCTCTCCCACTCCCCCTGCTTGTGTTCCCTCTCTCGCTGGCTGTCTCTATCTCTGTCGAATAAATAAATAAAATCTTAAAAAAAAAAAAAAAAAGAAAGGGGGGTAATCAGAAGGGGGAATGAAGCATGAGAGACTATGGACTCTGAGAAACAAACTGAGGGCTTCAGGGGGGAGGGGAATGGGATAGGCTGGTGATGGGTAGTAAGGAGGGCACGTATTGCATGGTGCACTGGGTATTATACGCAACTAATGAATCATCAAACTTTACATCGGAAACCGGGAATGTATTGTATGGTGACTAACATAATATAATTTAAAAAAAAAAGAAAAAGAAAAAGAAAACCAAAGCTGGGGGCATCACGTTGCCTGATTTCAAGCTATACTAAAAAGCTGTGATCACCAAGAAAGCATAGTACTGGCACAAAAACAGACACATAGACCAATGGAACAGCATAGAGAGCCCAGAAATTGACCCTCCACTCTATGGTCAACTAATCCTTGACAAAACAGGAAAAAAGTATCCAATGGAAAAAAGACAGTGTCTTCAGTAAGTGGTACTGGGAAAATTGGAGAGTCACACGCAGAAGAATGAAACTGGATCATTCTCTAACACCATACACAAAGATAAACTCCAAATGGATGAAAGACCTCGATGTGAGACAGGAATCCATCAAAATCACAGAGGAGAACATAGGCTGTAACCTCTTCGACATCACTCACAGTAACTTCTTTCAAGACACATCACCAGGGGCAAGGGAAACAAAAGCAAAAATGAACTTTTGGGACTTTGTCAAGATAAAAAGCTTCTGCACAGCCAAGGAAACAGTCAACAAAACTAAGAGGCAACTCATGGAATGGGAGAAGATATTTGCAAATGACATTACAGATAAAGGGCTGGTAACCAAGATCTATAACGAACTTCTCAAACTCAACACCCAAAACACAAATAACCCATTCAAGAAACGGGCAGAAGACATGAACAGACACTTCTCCAAAGAAGATATACAAATGGCTAACAGACATATGAAAAAAATGCTCAACATCTCTAGCCATCAGGGAAATACAAATGAAAACCACATGATATCCCACCTTACGCCAGGTAGAATTGCAAAAAATTAACAATGCAGGAAACAACAAATGTTGATGAGGATGTGGAGAAAGGGGAATCCTCTTACACTGTTGGTAGGAATGCAAGCTGGTACAGCCACTCTGGAAAACAGTATGGAAGTTCCTAAAGATGTTAAAAATAGAGCTACCCTATGACCCAGCAATTGCACTACTAGGTATTTACCCCAATGATATAGATGCAATGAAAAGAAGGGACACATGCACCCCAATATTCATAGCAGCAATGTCCACAAAACCCAAACTGTGGAAGGAACCAAGATGCCCTTCAACAGATGAATGGATAAGGAAGATGTGGTCCATATATACAATGGAATATTACTCAGCCATCAGAAAGGATGAATACCCACCATTTGCATGGATATGGATGGAACTGGAGGAGATTGTGCTAAGTGAAATAAGTCAAGCAAAGAAAGACAATTATCATATGGTTTCACTTACATGTGGAACATAAGGAATAGCACAGAGGACAGTAGGAGAAGGAAGGGAAAAATAAAGAGGGGGAAATCAGAAGGGGAGATGAACCGTGAGAGACTATGGACTCTGGGAAATAAACAGGGTTTCAAAGACTCTGGGAAATAAACAGGTTGGGGTGATGGGTTAGCCCAGCGATGGGTATTAAGGAGGGCATGTATTGCATGGAGCACTGGGTGTTATAGACAAACAATGAATCATGGAACACTACCTCAAAAACTAATGACGTACTGTGGGTGATTAACATAACATAAAAAAAAAAAAAGAAAGAAATGATGAATACTGACCATTTGCATCGACATAGATGGAATTGAAGGGGATTATGTTAAGTGAAGTAAGTCAAGCAGAGAAAGACAAATATCATATGGTTTCACTCATATGTGGAGCATAAGCAATAGCATGGAGAACCATAGGGGAAGGGAAGGAAATCCAAACGGGGAGAAGTCAGAGAAGGAGATGAACCATGAGAGACTATGGACCCCGGAAAACAATCTGAGGGTTTCAGAGGGGAGGAGAGTGGGGGGAGGGGGTAACAGCATGATGGGTATTGAGGACAGCACATTCTGTGATGAGCACTGGGTGTTATATTTAACTAATGAATCACTGAACACTACATCAAAAACTATGTACTATACAGTGGCTAAATGAACATAATAAAAAAAGAAAACATTTCACCTTTTACTTTAATGGCTCTCTGTGCTCCTAAAATTAATCTACCTTTATTTCATTGAATTTACCTCTTCTAGAGTTTTCATTAAAGACTGATTGGAGATGGAAAGGAAAGGAAAGGAAAGGAAAGGAAAGGAAAGGAAAGGAAAGGAAAGGAAAGGAAAGGAAAGGAAAGGAAGGATTATTTACCACGATCAGGTAGGATTTATTCCTGGGATGCAAGGGTGGTTTAACATTAGGAAATCAGTCAAGGTGAGAGAGCACATTAATAAAAAACAGAGAACTTTATGATCTTCTCAACTGATGCAGAAAAAGCATTTGACAAAACACAGCATCCTTTCCCTATTAAAACTCTTCAGAGTGTAGGGATACAGGGAACATACCTCAATATCATAAAAGCCATCTATGAAAAGCTCACAGCAAATATCATTCACAATGGGCAAAAGCTGAGAGCTTTTCCTGTAAAACAGTAACACAACGGGTATACCCACTCTCACCATTATTGTTCAACATAGTACTAGAAGTCCTAGCCTCAGCATTCCAACAACAAAAAGAAATAAAAGGCACCCAAATTGACAAAGAAGAGGTCAAACTCTCTTCACAGATGAGATGATACTTTATGTGGAAAGCCCAAAAAACTCCACCCCCAAATTACTAGAACTCATATAGCAATTCAGCAACATGGCAGGATACAAAATCAATGCACAGTAATCACTTGCATTTCTATACGCTAACAATGTGACTGAAGAAAGAGAAATTAAGGAATCGATTCCATTCACAATAGCACCAAAAACTATAAGATACCTAGGAATAAACCTAACTGAAGAGGTAAAGGATCTATACTCTAGAAACTACAGAACACTTATGAAAGAAATGGAGGAAGACACAAAGAGATGAAAAAACATTCCATGCTCATTGATTGGAAGAATAAACATTGTCAAAATGTCTTGCTGCCCATAGCAATCTACACTTTCAATGCCACCCCTATTAAAATACCATCTGCACTTTTCAAAGAGCTGGAACAAACAATCCTAAGACTTGTACGGAACCAGAAAAGACTCCAAATCATCAGGGAAGTGGTGAAAAAGAAAACCAAACCTGGGGGCATCACAATGCCTGACTTCAAGCTGTATTACAAAGCTGTGATCACCAAGACAGCATGGCATTGGCACAAGAAGAGGCACATAGACCAATGGAACAAATAGAGAGCCCAGAAATGAACCCTCACTCTACGATCGACTAAACTTTGACAAAGCAGGAAAAAACATCCAATGAAAAAAGGAAAGTCTCTTCAATAAATGCTGTTGGGAAAATTGGAGAGTCACATGCAGAAGAATGAAACTGGACCATTCTCTAACACCATACACAAAGATAAACTCTAAATGGATGAAAGACCTCAATGTGAGACAGGAATCCATCTAAATCCTAGAGGAGAACATAGGCAGTAACCTTTTCGTCATCAGCCACAGCAACTTCTTTCATGGTACATCTCCAAAAGCCGGGAAACAAAAGCAAAAATGAACTTTTGGGACTTCATCAAGATAAAAAGCTTCTGCACAGCAAAGGAAGCAGGCAACAAAACTAAGAGGCAACCCACGGAATGGGAGAAGATATTTGCAATTGACATTACAGATAAAGGGCTGGTATCCAAGATCTATAACGAACTTCTCAAATTCAACACCCAAAAACAAATAACCCACTCAAGAAATGGGCAGAAGACATGAACAGACACTTCTACAAAGAAGACATACAAATGGCTAACAGACACATGAAAAAATGCTCAACATCATTAGCCATAAGGGAAATTCAAATCAAAACCATAATGAGAAAGCACCTTACACCAGGTAGAATGGCAAAAATTAACAAGACAGGGAACAACAATTGTTGGTGAGGATGTGGAGAAAAGGGAATCCTCTTACACTGTTGGTGGGAATGCAAGCTGGTACAGCCACTCTGGAAAACAGTATGGAGGTTCCTCAAAAAGTTAAAATAGAGCTACCCTGTGACCAAGCAATAGCACAACTGGGTATTTACCCCAAAGATACAGATATAGCAAAAAGAAGGGGCACATGCACCCCAAGGTTCATAGCAGCAAGGTCTAGAATAGCCAAACTATGGAAAGAACTGAGATGTCCTTCAACAGATGAATGGATAAAGAAGATGTGGTCCATATATACAATGGAATATTACTCAGCCATCAGAAAGGACGAGTCCCCACCATTTGCATCGACATGGATAGGACTGGAGGGGATTGTGCTAAGTGAAATAAGTTAATCAGAGAAAGACAATTATCATATGGTTTCACTCATATGTGGAACATAAGGAATATCACAGATGACAACAGGGGAATGAGGGAAAACTGAATGGGAGAAATCATGAAAGACTCTAGACTCAGGGAAACAAACAGAGGGTTACAGAAGGGAGGGCAGGGGTAACCAAGTGATGGGTATTAAGAAGGGCACATGTTGTGATGAGCACTGGGTGTTATACACAACCAATGAATTGCTGAACACTACGACAAAAACTAATGATGTACTATATGCTGGCTAACTGAACATAATTTTTTTTATTAAAAAAAAAGAATCACAGTAGGCCCAGCAAGGGATAGGAGTGATGTGGAGTAGGAGGGATATGGAAATATATATGTGGTAGCACATTTTAAGTATATGAACTGTGCCTGACACACTGTAGGCATTTGTTGAATGAATAAATAAATGAGTGAATAAAAAATAATTAATAAATCAAATATTTTTTTTCCTGCAAACAGAAAACCTAATAATTGCCTATACTTCTCCAAATTGACTGATATCTTACACATTTAAAAAAACAAAGACCAATTAAACATGTTAATTTTTATATACATGGTTTGCACTATATTTTCAATATTCAATAGTAAATTTCATACATAATAAATTCATCTCTGAAATTAATTTCCATAGAGGATATCTAAAAAGAAAAAAAGACAAGGTGAAACCCATGTGTTAAGGGAAGAGTTCCTAAAATAGTTGTTTGGCTAAGCCTCTGACCACAGTCTAAGATCTGTTAATCACCTCTGTGGGACACTAGTCCCCAGGGTCTACACCAAGTTAACACACTATCCTTTAAAGTCCTACCTAAACACTTCTTAGGGCACAAATAGACCAGCTGAAGTCTCTCCTGGTTTAATTGGGCAGAGAACTACCTACAAATGTATCCAACAGGAGTGCACGTGAAAAGACTACAAATATCCCACCAAAAATACATTAACAAATCAAATTCACCAACATTTCCACAAGTTCCACATCTAGATTTTCTCCAGCATCCCCATTAAATAGAGACTTTACTGAATCCTAGTTCAGCTGTTGCATTTCAGTGCAAATATGATTGTGGTTTTGGCATAAGAAACTGGTGGCCAATCAGTATTTCATGGACTCACTAACTTGTCAAACAAGAATCCTTCTGATTACCCGTGAAATGAAGGCTCGTCATCGTGGGAACATGGGCACCTTTGGACTATGTAAGAACACAACAGCTGTGAATTCTTCCCTCCTGAAACGTAAATATGTTCTAATTTTCTTTTTTCTTTCTGGTTTTATTTTTATTTATTTAAATTCAATTCACCAATATATAGTACATCATTAGTTTTTTATATAATGTTCAATGATCCATTAGTTGAGTATAACACCCAGTGCTCATCACATCACGTGCCATCTTTAATGCCCATCTTTTTTATTTTTTTCCTTTTTTTATTAAAATTCAATTAGCCAACATATAATTTTCTTTCTAGTTTTCTCTCCACATCATTCTATACATAGAAGTTATGTTTAAATATATTTGCTTCTATTCTCTTACATTTCACTGAATAAAGTAACATGCAAACTTATGCTATACTACTAGAAACTGAAGTTCATACTGTGAAAAATGAAAACCTGTTTCAGTGAAAACACTGATACCTCTTTCTTAACATCTGTTACTTCTGCTTGTACTCTCTCATTTTTATATCACATCCACTCTTAAATTAAAATTACAATAATAGCTAAAATTTGAGATCTAAAGCTTAAACCCATACGGAAAATGTTTACAAGCATAAAATGAAAAGTCCTATATTTGGACTCACAACATAAAATTACAAAGTGTAATTTCAGGCTTCACACTTCCAATAAGGATACCTGGGTTCTTAAGAGACCAAAGCTGACACTGAGCTGGTAATGTATTTCACCTGCTAAACCTAGCTAACATCTATTTTAGGAACTGCATGTGCATCATGGATGCTCACAGCCTTCTCCAGTGGAATAGCACACCTGCAGTACTGTGTTGATCTCTCAACTCACTAATGGAAGGCATTCAATAAACCATGGTGAGTCCATGGATAGAAACCAGAAAAGCATGGTAATTAAACATCATACAGTGTTAGGAAGAGCTGACAACTACCAAGCACTTATTATGGGAACATAAAGCTAAGGGTATCTTTGATAATAGCTTCTAATATTGAAGGAAACTCAAAACACATATAAAAAATTTTAATGAGCCAAACTTAACAATATTGTCTAGAGATGCACATTTGGGTAACCAAGCTATTAATACAAGGAGGTGATTATTATACATGAGGATAGTGGATACTCTGAGGGACAGGGATGGGTAACAATCAGGACAAGTCACAAAGAGAAGCTCTCAGCGTGCTTTGCAAGTTCTATTTCTTGACCTGCATTTTAGTTACAAGAATATTCACCTTAACTCATCGAGCTTTTGCTTTTTCTGTATCTGTGTTTTATTATAAAATAATACTGTCTTTATAATGAAGCCATGTTGAATTGACTTAGTCCATGTTATTTCCAGAATAAAAAGAGCCAATGCTCTGTTAAAGAGGCATCTCTCACTCCCATAAGGAGCCAGAGGCACAGATGAAAGGACAGCTATGAAGCTCTGAAAACAGGAGTCGTGTGAATATTCTCTGGAAGACCTCCTTCAGGGGCAGAAGCCTGGATGGTGCTTTCTGAGTCTATTTCAACTCTAAAATTCTATGGCCTTTTAATTCCCAACACTATCCCAACCTTACGTGGTCAAAGAATACTGAGTGCATTTTGTAATCAACCATGTTGGGAGCTAAGTCCTCTGTCCTCTCCTGCCTCTGGATTTATCGGTTCAGTATGTACATCTTGCTTGTGGGCCCTTTTGTGTACATGAGTGTCTGTGCATTTAAAAGTTATGCAAATATAAAATTGTAAGCATTCCAGTTTAGTTCTAGACCATCATAAAATCACCAGTGTGAAAAATGAAGACGGGAAGGAGTGAGTAGAATAATAATGTGTGGGTAGGTGAATACAATTTTTAATTCTGAGAATTAATATGAGCCAAGCACAGTTCCTAGTGTTTTCACAAATACTAACCCTCACCACCTCCCTTTGAGGAATACTATTATCTTCAGTGAACATACAGAAAACCTGGTGTACAAACAGGTTACATAACTGCCCAAGGACACATTACCTCCAAGTAGTGAAGCTGGGGTTGGACACCAAGCTCTGAGTCCAGAATCTGTGCACTTAAGCACTATGCTCGACTTAGCTGACCTCCGACCACATAAAAACTTCACATCATTAATTAAATTAAATTCCCATGTTGTATTGAGACAAACTATATCGCAAGCTCTTACTACTTGGGAGTAAGAGTTCCTTCTCCATGATTGTAATATTTTCATGTTATAATTGAACTTCTTATAACCATGATATACTGCAGGTAATTTAACTTATTTAACTGTAACTACAGAATATAAATTTATTATTCCTTGACTCCAAATGCTCTATGAATATAAAGTACCCTAGGTCTGAAGTTCATGGTCAGAAATTATATGAATAAAAAATTATAAACAAAAACTAAAAAATATTTATAAATTAATTCAGTCATTAACCATTCCATCTATTTAATGATATGCTAAAGTATTCACAATAGGGAAATATATATATTTTATCCCCTTTCTGTATTCTTTTAGAATTGAAATGGGGTTTTCCCTATAGAATTCCGAAGCAACCAGAGGATTGCCTCATGTAGTTGGTAAATTCCATGCAGAAAAACAACTCACTGACCTTAATGAGCTGCTTTCTGCTCCAGTTAACTCCACTGCTACTTTTGCTGGATGTCGAGGCGAGTACGAGCTAACACAGGTGGTGGCTGTGTGTTTGTGGTAACCAGAGGCTGCTGGAATTGAAAGTTCAACTTTTTACTCTGTGACAAGTCACTAAGGCTATTTAAATGGTGTAATGGCAGTCATGAAAGATATTCAAACAAACACACGCTCTCTGTATGTAGAAATCAAGGTTAATAATAAAGACAATTTTTTCCTGGCAACGAAAATGTATGCACAAACAGGGCACTATAAGAGAACACCAAAACTGATGCGGGAACAGCAGTGTCTGCAAAGTTTGGGTAGGAGGTGAAACACGAGGAGGAGGCTGGTGGTGATGTGATGATAATGGCTGGAATGCACACACTTGGTAATGAATATGGAAAGTGATCTTGCCACAAAATGGTGGAGGATATCCCAACAAAATGGGTAATTAGCTTTTTATCTCAAACTCCACTCTTATGACAAGGAAAAAATTTGTCCTGATCAGTGATCCTT
Organism: Ursus arctos; assembly: GCF_023065955.2. Classification (NCBI taxonomy): domain Eukaryota; kingdom Metazoa; phylum Chordata; class Mammalia; order Carnivora; family Ursidae; genus Ursus; species Ursus arctos. The sequence continues at coordinate 678,929 of NW_026622997.1, forward strand.
ATGTCAAAATTTCAAAAAAGAACATTCGTCAAAATATATCCCACTCTTCAATTATATCATTAACGTGGATTTCTTACCTAACCAAAACACACAGAACCATAGGTGTCATGGCATATTAAGTTCCTTCAATGACTTACAATTCAGTGTGATTGGGTTTGCCATGTTATTGTTAAAACCACTCTAGTTATGAGTGAACACAGAGAGGTTTGGGGCACTGAACACAGGAAGAGTGTTAACAGAGGTGTTCAAAATGACAGAAAACACATGAATAAGTGAATTTGGGATACTCATGGCAAAGAACAGAGATTTTTATTTCTACCTGATGCTATTTTGATTACCGTGATTTGTCTCCTAGACTTTCCTAAGGAGCCATGGACACAAACAATGGAAGTTCCACTACGGATTTCATCCTGCTGGGGTTTTCTGATCGACCCCAACTGGAACGCATCATCTCTGGGCTTGTCTTCATCTTCTACATTGTGACTCTGGTAGGAAACACAACCATCATTCTTGTATCTTACCTAGACGCCCAGCTCCACACTCCCATGTATTTCTTCTTATCCAATTTGTCTTTTTTGGATCTCTGCTATGCAACTAGCATTATCCCCCAGATGCTGGTGAATCTATGGGGTCCAACAAGGTCTATTACCTATGGAGGATGTGTGCTCCAATTCTTCTTTGCCCTTGACCTGGGAGCCGCTGAATGTCTTCTCTTGGCTGTGATGGCCTATGACCGCTATGCTGCTGTCTGTCAACCTCTTCACTACACAGTGATAATGCACCCTCAGCTTTGCCAGAAGATGGTGCTCACCGCCTGGCTGGGTGGCCTTGGCAGTGCCTTAATTCTTTGCTCCCTGACTTTGAAGTTACCAAGATGTGGGCACCGGGAAATGGATACCTTCTACTGTGAGATGCCAGCATTGATCAAGATGGCTTGTGTCTACTCAAAAGTAATGGAGATCGTTGTCTTTGCTCTTGGAGTGGTATTTCTTCTAGCACCTATATCACTAATTCTCATCTCATACGGATTTATCACTCAAGCTGTCGTGAGGATCAAGTCAGAGGCCAGGTGGCGTAAGGTCCTTAATACATGTGGTTCCCACCTCACAGTAGTAACTCTGTTTTATGGAACAGCCATTTACATGTACATGAAGCCACAGAATAGCACATCCCAAGATGAGGGGAAGTTCCTTTCTCTCTTTTACACGATCATCACACCCACCCTTAACCCTCTGATCTACACTTTAAGAAACAAAGATGTGAAGAACGCAGTAAAGAGAATAATGTGTGTAGGAAAATGGTCAGCCAAGTCATGAGTTAGATGGAAGACAGCTAGGAAATATTGACCTTTACCAACAGAAGATGAACTGATTCATTTATGTGAAGAGCATTTAACTGGTGTTCACCACGTACCAAGATTTGCTGTAGGTACTGACTTTGTAAATAAGTAGGAAGTAGACGGAAATTACAAGCAGAAAGAGATACAGGCACATAAACTTCAATTCATACACTTAGAAAGCTTCAAGACCAAACAGGGGCTATAGACAAGTAAACATAAAGTTATGAAATGTGGTTAAGTACGGAAAGGGAGATATGTACAAAGCATTAAAATATTTCACAGGGAAATTTAGTTATGTAGGATTACACCAGATTCTGATTTCTGCCTCAAGTTTTAACTGGGCACAGGGTCCCATGCTGCATATCACATTTCTGAGCCTGGCCTCCACCAACACAATGTCAGGGAAGCAATGCATGCAACTCCAGAGTTATCATCTCAAACATGAAGCCTTTGTTCACACCCTTCTCCATCCACTTCCTCTTGGCTGGAATGTGACTGCGGAGGGTACCTAGCTTTACCAAACCCTATGAGGGAACCGAACAGACCCACCCCTGCAGCAGAGCAATGCCTCCACACTATTACAGGAGGAAAAGCTAACCATTTAAAATTAATTAAGCCACTCTACTTTGGGGTCTCTCTGTTAGAGGAGCTTAACTTCTACCCTCCATGGCCTGATAAGGACTTCGGGCGTTTCCTGGAAGGTAGTGTGGTCCTTCAATCAGCAGCAACAGCATCACCTGGTGCCTTATCAGAAATGCACACTCTTGGGCCCACCTCAGACCTACTGACCAACCATCTGAGCAGGGACTCAGCAACTGATGTTTCTTAACAAGCACTACAGGTAATCAGGCTGAAGTTTGAGAACCACTGTTACAGAGAAGTGGGAGATGCTGAGTCTCTAAACAGAAAAATGACATGGTTTTATGGATCTTAATTAATTTCCTTCCTACACACCTATGAAAGGAGGTGGGTAACAGTTTCTTAAGTCTCTTAAATAAAAGAAATGGTGGAAATGAATTCAATATAAAAGGTCATTTGTTATTTAATACTATCTTCTGGCTGTTTGGGATACTTTTAATTCTTTATTTAAATTCAATTTAGTTAACATACACTGTATTATTATTAGCTTCAGAGGTAGGATTTAGTGATTCAACAGTTCCATATAACACCCAGTGCTCATTACATCAAGTGCCCTCCTCCTAGTTCTTCAATTTTATAATGTTCTTTCTTTCATGAATTATGGTGTTAGTAATGGTAATTTCTGAAAGGGGCTTGATGCTCTTAGTTGACAAAACAAAAATTTGGCAACCTTAGGTTTGTTCCTGAATACAGGAGCAACAAATTCAGTCTTTTAACATTTAGGACATTTGCAACACCTGAAACCTAAGAGAAGGGAAAGACACTATAGGTTTTCTTTCACCAGCATAATATTATAGAATCCTTTCAAGTGTGTATTTGGACATGAGAAAAACAGGAGAAATAAAAGAAAAAGTTTCTCATTATCTCATAACCTGGAAATAATGACTGTTAACATTTTAGTTGATTTCCTTTTAAATTATTCCCTTCCACACTAAAGTTTGGGTCACACTGACTAGCTGATTTATTTCTCCCAATGTATTGAATACATTCACATCAGATAAATCACTCCCAAGGGAGAAAAACTTCGCCCCTAGAGGAGCGGAAAAAATCTCAGCTAGTACAGTGACTGGTGCCCCTCCAAAGGCCACTGTACATGAACAGACTCCCCATATAACTGTGATGTGAAAGTGTCACTGGGAGGAAGATGCTGACAGTGACAACAAGATTGGAAAAACAATGTCTCCGTGTTATAGCACATGCTTGTCCCGGTCTGCACAGATGACTGAGATCTCCCCTGAGCCAAACCAATTCACGAGGAAACATACCCAGGCTCTAGCACCTGAGGAAGGCATGAACGGTCTTCTAGGTTGGTGACTGACAGCTTGGACCCAAGGATGGCCTCAGTTAATCAGGGTCAAATGCTGGAGATTTCTTAGAATACCATAAAAAAGTTTGGTAACAAATGTACTCTCAGGAATTTGGAGAAAAAGACATTTCTCTCTTTCCTGGTTGCATTAGTCTACTGCTACATAAATATTTTTTAAAGAAACAAACAGGACCACTAGAAATGACAGACATAGGCTGAAAATCACTTACCCAGAATTCTGGATCTAAAAATGTTAATAACTCTGTTGGCAGCAAAGCTGTCCTAAATGGACGTGAGGCTGTTTCCGCTCTCTGCTTTCAGTTCTTTAATTTAAAAAAAAAAAAAAAAGGCAAATTTGTGTTAAAAGAAAAGAATTCCTCTGTAAGAGAGAATAATATTAGCTATTTGTCATTTGTCAGCAACAGTAGCCACTTTTTTAGGGAGGACACTCACTACCGCCATACCTTATAAAACCATACATTTTCTTAGGAGGTGAGGATTCAAGAGCAATTAGACTCTTTTAGGATGCAGTGGTGCCATCAAAGGAAATATGCTAAAGAATAACTTAGCTTTCAGCTATTTTTATCAATTATAAGTGCACCTTTATAATGGCCACATGAAAATGATGGGTCATGTTTCACGTTCTTGTCAATGAAAATATCAAAAGAAAAGTTTCTGTCCCTTGTATCATTGTATCTTGCTGATAAGAAAAGTTCCATGAACTCAGAGTACAAACATGGCCTCTTGTTTTACTTTATTATCATTATTTTCCAATTCATGCACCAGCCCCCAGTTGCAGTACATCCACTGTCTTCATTTTGGGCTCCCCATCCCATGAATGATCTCCGAATAGCAAATTCCAAAATTAAGTGCCTATCAGGGAGCATGCCAACCAGTAAATCCCCTGTATTAAGCGCCCTACTGCCATTTCTGCTCAGTGCCACAGGTGCCATGGTTGTATTAGCGGATGATGCCACAGGTGCCACGGGCACTGCTGGGCGGGTGATGGTACTGCAAGCATAGGGCCTGACCGTCTGTGTCATAATGAGGTCTCTGCTTCGGTGCGTGTCCTACAGAGGCACGCTCCCCTCTCTGCCTTTTCCTGACAGATAGGTTGCTGTGAGCCCTGCACTCAGTCTCCGAATTGGTTGATACCACAATATTTTTTTCTTTTAAGATTTTAGTTAGTTAGTTGAGAGAGAAAGGAGAGAGAAAGTGCGCATGAATGCGGGGAGGGGCAGAGGGCAGGGAGAAGCAGACTCCCCACCCAGCAGGGAGCCTGACATGGGGCTTGATCCCAGGACCCTGAGATCATGACGTGAGCTGAAGTCAGACACTTAACTGACTGAGCCACCCAGGCACCCCAATACCACAACGTTTAGAGGCCTATGTGGTAAGCCGACAGCTAACATCACATTCGCTGGCGGTTGTCCCTCCTCACCACCTCAATTCAGCACAGTACGAAAAGTCCTAGCCAGAGCAACTGGGCAAGAGAAAGAAATGAAGGCACTGAAATCAAAAGGAAGACATAAAAAATGTCTGTATATGCAGATGACATGATATCATATGTAGAAAACCCTAAGGAGGGAGGAGACCAGATGGCAGAGGACTAGGATGACCCTAGGCCTTCTTTTCCCTTGAGCACAGCTAGATAAATATCAAATCCATTGGAATAACCAAGAAATCTATCTGATGGGGGCGCCTGGGTGGCGCAGTTGTTAAGCGTCTGCCTTCGGCTCAGGGCATGATCCTGGCGTTCTGGGATCAAGCCCCGCATCGGGCTCCTCCGCTGGGAGCCTGCTTCTTCCTCTCCCACTCCCCCTGCTTGTGTTTCCTCTCTCGCTGGCTGTCTCTCTCTGTCAAATAAATAAATAAAATATTTAAAAAAAAAAAAAAAAGAAATCTATCTGATGACTGACAGAACAAACTGCACAACTGCAGGGGGAGAAGAGGCCAGATCATAGAAGGTAGGAGGTGTGGAGACAAGATTCGGGTGAGAAATGGATAGTGGGTACCGTGAGGGGAAGGAGCTCCGGTCACAGAGAGAGGTGAGAGAGAGAGAGACCGCACAAGTAAAACACTTCCCCCAAAGCCACTGACTGAGAAAACAAGAAGGGCTGATTTTTGTGAGTTTTTACAACAAGTGGGGCTGAAAGTCTGGAGTTTTAGAGGTCTGTGGCCTGGCTGGTGTGGAGCCCTGAGGGTGCCGAAGTGCTCCTGTGGAGGGCAGATAGCCGTGGATCAGTGCACGTGACCTGAGGATCCCCTGTGACAAACTGGGAGAGACAGTACCCCCTCCTTCAAGTGCATCTGGAAGACGTGGCAATGCCTCACCAAGGACAAAACAGGTGGTGGGTGCCATCACCACCACCCCCCCCGCCAGGCATAAGCACGAAGACACCTGCTGACGGTGGCAAGCCTGGACACTGGCTCTTTGCTGGGCTTTACTCCACGCTCCAAATACCTGCACTTTGGTGCAAATGCCCTTCTGGGACAAACATGCATCAGTTCCAGAGCAGTGAGACCCACCCCCCAGAGGACAAGCATGGGACCAGGCATGCCAGATCCCTGAAGTTTGGAGATTTAAAACTCAGCCAGCCTGCCTGAGATAGAAGTCAAGGGCACTATGCTGCCAGGCAGGCAGATGGCCAGGACACAGGCAGAGTGAATGTAAGGATCTGAGGGACGCCTGGGACACAAAGGGGGAAAATGCTCACTCCTTGGGAGGGTTTCCCAGATGCTGGTGTGCGTGAAATCACCTCTCCAGGACAAGGGAAGGGGCTGACGCAATTTCTCTGCCCTGCCCCTCAGCATAAACTAAGTTCAGTAAGCAGCCAGCAGCACGGCACCATGAGTGGTGGCCTAAACCACTTCAACCAAACTCAGACACTCTGAACTCTGCAGGTGCTGCTTTTCTCAGGCAAGTGTGCCTGAGAACCAGAGCAGTGAGCCACTTTCCCAGGATTCTAGCACAAACCCCATGCATGCACCACTTCTACTGACTGGAGCTCTGCAAAGCTTCAGCTCTAGTGGAAACAGTACCAGATCTCTTTCAACAAGCAGACCAGAGCATACATAGTTAAAACTCGCCACACTCTGGCCAAGGTCCAAACACTCCCCACTGCAGGCAAGGAGAAACTCTGCAGTCAACTGAGCTGAGGGAAAGAACAGCCAAAACACAGCAGCAGAGTGCACGCAGCACACACCAGACACACTTCCTGAAGCACCAGACCGTGGACAGTACATGATCTCTTCTTATAAAGCCATTACTGCCAGAAGCAGGAAACATAACAGGCTTTCCTAACACAGAGAAGAAGACAGAGAACTAGACAAAATGCCAACACAGAGCAATTCATCCCAAAGGAAAGAACAAGAAAAGGCCACAGCCAGGGATCTAACAGATATAAGTAAGATGCCTGATCCAGAATTTAAAGCAACAATCATAAGGATACGAGCTGGGCTTGAGAAAAGCATAGGAGACATCAGGGAGGCCCTTATCACAGAGATAAAAGACATAAAAACTAGTCAGGCCAAAGGAAAAGGAAAAATGCTGTAACTCAGACTTGGAACCAACTGGATGTAATGACCACAAGGATGGAAGAAGGACAGGAATGAGTAAGAGATATTAAGATAAAATTATGGAAAATAATGAAGCTAAAAAGAAAGGGAAGAAAGTATTAGATTGCGAATGTAAACTTAGGAGAGTCAGTGATTCCATAAACCAAAATAACATTCTTATCACAGGAGTTCCAGAAGAACAAAAGGAGGAAAAGGGGGTAGAAGCTTTATTCAAGGAAATTATAGCTGAAAACTTCCCTAATCTGGGGAAGGAAACAGATATCCAAATCCAGGAGACTCAGGGAACTCCCATCAAAATTAACAAAAGCAGGCCACCAGCAAGACATATTGTCATTAAAAAAAGCGAAATATAGAGATTTTAAAAATCCTAAAAGCAGCAAGACATCTTCCCCAATGGAGAAAAGCTGAAAGCTTTCCCTCTATGGTCAGGAACAAGACAGGGCTGTCCTCTGTCACCACTGTTACTTAACATAGTACTGAAAGTCCTAGCCTCAGCAATCAGATAACGAAAAGAAATAAAAGGCATCCAAATTGGCAAGGAAGTAGTCAAACTTTAATTATTCACTTGTTAATTTTTGCCATTCTACCTGGCGTAAGGTGGTATCTCATTGTGGTTCTGATTTGTATTTCCCTGCTGGGTAGTGATGTCGAGCATCAACACCCAAAAAACAAAAAATCCACTCAAGAAAAGGGCAGAAGACATGAACAGACACTTCTCTGAAGACGACATTCTGATGGCTAACAGAAACATGAAAGATGCTCAACATCACTTGGAATCAGGGAAATATGAGTCAAAACCACAATGAGATATGACCTTACACCAGTCACAAGGGCTAAGATTAACAACTCAGGAAACAACACATGTTGGTGAGGATGCGAAGAAAGGGGAATCCCTCACACTGTTGGTGGGAATGCAAGCTGGTACAGCTCCTCTGGAAAACAGTATGGAGGTTCCTCAAAAAGTTAAAAATAGAACTACCCTACCACGAAGCAATTGCACCACTGGGTATTCATCAAAAGGATACAAAAATAGTGACTTGACTGGGCATATTCACCCCTATGTTCATAGCAGCAATGTACATAGTAGCCAAAATATGGAAAGAGCCCAGACATCCATCAGCAGATGAATGGATAAAGAAGATGTGGTGTGTATAAATACAATGGAATATTACTCGGCCATAAAAAAGAATGAAATCTTGCCATTTGTAACAATGTGGATGGAACTCTAGGGTATTATGCTAAGGGAAATAAGTCAGTCAAAGAAAGACAAATACCATATATTTCACTCATATGCACATAGGGGAAGGGAAGGAAAATTAAATTAGATAAAAACATTGAGGGAGTCAAATCATAAGAGACAAAACTCTAGGAACAAACAGAGGTGCTGTAGGGGAGGTGGGTGGTGGGACGGGGTAACTGGGGTGATGGGCATTAAGGAGGGCACTTGATGTCATGAGCACTGGGTGTTATATGCAAGTAATGAATCACTAAATTCTACCCCTGAAACTAATACACTACATATTAAATAACTTGAAATTAAATAATATCTAAAAAAAAGAAAAAGAAAAGACAAAAGTGGACATAGGATTTCAAAGTCCAGACTTGGTTAAAATTGAGACAGCACAGAAGTGGACTGCTACTGAATCTGAGGCTTGGCCCTGCTACCATTTTGCTCTTCTTGGAAACACACTTACCTACACTGCTCAACTTAAGAAATAAAGCACAATATCAATAAGTAAAGGCACATGTTTACTCCTGCACAATTATACTCCTTCTTCTCAGAGGTGATCACTATTATGACTTTTGCTTTATCTTTATTGTTCATCACATTTTATTACATAGTAATATACCCTGACATGATATGAAGTAAGACATTGTAGGTATTTAAACTTGAAGCATATGGCATTATATGTATTTTTCTGCAGCCAGTGTTTTCAAGCCCCGTTAAGAATAACAATTACACATTAAAGATCATTGTGATCATTGTCTCTGGAATGTACAAAACCATATTGCCCCTTTTAGGACCTATTCTCAGTTTCCGGCCAAATTCTTCACCTGCTACCATTCTGGGGGGAGTGAATGATGCTGATTACTGACAACGTCTGAGGACTGAGGCGGCAAGAGCATTGAGGAGATGGCCCAGCGGCACCAGCACTAAGGAAACGGTCCACAAGGGACAGGCTCAGGGAGGGGGATGACCTCAATTAGCCTTCAGTGATAAACAGTCCTTAATTGTCTCTTTCTTCTCTGAAGGAGATGACCCCAGAGGTTACATCGCCATGTGAACAGATATGAAATATTGGAAACTTCAAGAGCTGTACTGAGTATGGGGATAAAACATCTCAACGGGTCTCTCTTCCAAGTATGACAGAGTCCTTGGGGACCTGGGGAAAATGAATTCTTCACTCTCAGTCCCTGTACTCAGCCAGCTCAATAACGAGGTCCCGAGGGTCTGCCTTCCCTCTCAGGCAGAGGTGCATACTTTTAAAATCTCCCTAACTACATTTCTAACTTTAAACAACAAACACTGCTCTTTAACCAGGTCCACAGAGATGTCCTCACCATTCTGGGAGAAAGGACGAGAAAATGCAGCAGGTCTTGATTTCTCAGAAAATATTAGGACCACCATCAATAAATCAAACCAAAGTGCAGTGGTCATTCCTCTCTACCCTTCAGGACCATAGCTGCCAGAGGGGTAAATAAGTTACTTATCTAGGGATTAAGACACAAACTCTATTCTTCACTTAGAGGACAGAGAAAAGGCAAGAAAAATACAAGTGACCAAAGTACTGGAATCCTTTTTTGGGGGAGTCTGGGGGGGAAAGTACAGTTGACATATAATGTTCTATTAGTTTCAGGTGTTCAATATAGTGATTCAACAATCATATACGTTATGACATGCTCACCATGATACGTATAGTCACCACTGTCACCATACAATTTAAACAAATTGTAGCTGAAAGATTCCCTAATCTTTCAAAGTAAACAAGCATTCGTGTCCAAGAGGCAGAGAGGACCCCTCCCAAGCTCAACCACGACAAACCTACACCACGTCATATCATAGTGCATTTCGCAAATATTAGATCCAAGGATACAGTATTGAAAGTGGCCAGGGCAAAGAAATTTCTCATGTACCAAGGCAAAGATATAAGAATTACATCAGACCTGTCTACACAGACCAGGAATGAGAGAAAGGGTTGGGGGGGCATTTTTAAAGCTCTTTCAGAGAAAAACATGCAGCCAAGGATCCTTTATCCAGCAAGGCTGTCATTCAGAATTGATGGAGAAATAAAGACCTTCCAGAATCGCCAGTCATTGACCAATTTCATAACCACGAAACCAGCCCTACAGGAGATATTAAGGGGGGTTCTATAAAAGTAAAAAAGCCCCAAGAGGGATACAGAACAGAAAGTCACTATCTATAGAAACAAAGACTTTACTGGCAACATGACATCATTAAAATCAGATCTCTCAATAATCAGTCTCAATGTAAATGGCCTAAATGCTACCATAGATGCCACATGGTTGCAGAATGGATAAAAAGACATGACCCATCCATTTGCTGTCTACGAGAGACTCATTTTGAACCTAAAGATACATTCAGACTGAAAGTAAAGGGATGGAATACCATCTTTCACACCAATGGACCTCAAAAGAAAGGTGGGGTAGCAATTCTCATATCAGACGGATTGGATTTTAAACTAAAGACTATAGTTAGAGACACAGAAGGGCACTATATTATTCTTAAAGGATGTATCCAACAAGTGGATATGACAATTATAAATATATATGCCCCCAACAGGGGAACAGCAAGATGCACAAGCCAACTCTTAACCACAATAAAGAGACATATAGATAAAAATACGCTAATAGTAGGGGACCTCAACACTCCACTAGCAGCAATAGACAGAGCACCAGAGCAGAAAACCAACATAGAAACAAGAGCTCTGAATAGCATACTCGACGTGTTGGACCTCATAGATATATACAGAACACTACACCCCAGAACCAAAAAATATTCATTCTATTCTAATGCCCATGGAACATTCTCAAGAATAGACCATGTTCTGGGGCACAAAACAGGTCTCAACCGATACCAAAAGACTGAAATTATCCCCTGCATATTCTCAGACCACAACGCTCTGAAATTGGAACTCAACCACAAGGAAAAATTTGGAAGAAACTCAAACACTTGGAGACTAAGAACCACTCTGCTCAGGAATGACTTGATAAACCAGGAAATCAAAAATCAATTTAAACAATTTATGGAGACCACTGAGAATGGAAATACAACGGTCCAAAACCTATGAGACACTGCAAAGGCAGTCCTAAGGGGAAAATACATAGCCATCTAAGCCTCTCTCAAAAGAATAGTTTTTATATTCTCACCTCAAGAAGCTGGAACAGCAACAGAAGAACAGGCCTAATCCACGCACAAGGAAGCAGCTGACCAAGATTAGAGCAGAAATCAATGAATTAGAAACCAGAAGTACAGTTGAGCAGATCAACAGAGCTAGAAGCTGGTTCTTTGAAAGAATAAATAAAATTGACAAACCACTGGCAAGACTTATCCAAAAGAACAGAGAAAGGACCCAAATTAATAAAATTATGAATGAAAAGGGAGAGGTCACAACCAACACCAATGAAATTGGAAGGATTATTAGAAACTTTTATCAACAGCTTTATGCCAATAAATTAAGCAATCTGGAAGAGATGGAGGCCTTCCTGGAAACCCATAAACTACCAAGACTGAAACAGGAAGAAATTGATTTTTTAAACAGGCCAGTTAATTATGAAGAGATTGAAACAGTGATAAAAAACCTTCAAAAAAACAAAACTCCAGGCCCGGATGGTTATCCTGGGGAATTCTACCAAACGTTCAAAGAAGAAATAATACCTATTCTCCTAAAGCTATTTCAAAAAATAGAAACAGAAGGAAAGCTACCAAACTCATTCTATGAGGCCAATATTACCTTGATCCCCAAACCAGGCAAAGACCCCATCAAAAAGGAGAATTACAGACCGATTTCCCTAATGAACATGGACGCCAAAATTCTCAACAAGATCCTGGCTAACAGAATCCAACAGTACATTAAAAGGATTCTCCATCATGACCAAGTGGGATTCATCCCTGGGATCCAAGGATGGTTCAATATTTGCAAATCTATCAGTGTCTTAGATTTTATCCACAAGAAAAAAGCCAAAAATAATATGATCCTCTCAATAGATGCAGAAAGAGTATTTGACAAAATACAGCATCCTTTCCTGATTAAAGCCCTTCAGAGTGGAGGGATAGAGGGTACATTTCTCAAGCTCATAAAAACCATCTATGAAAAGCCTACAGCAAATATCATTCTCAATGGGGAAACGCTGGAAGCCTTTCCCTTAAGATCAGGAACACGACAAGGATGCCCACTCTCGCCACTACTATTCAACATAGTACTAGAAGTCCTTGCAACAGCAGTCAGACAACAAAAAGGGATAAAAGGTATCCAAATCGGCAAAGAAGAAGGCAAACTGTCTCTCTTCGCAGATGACATGATACTCTATATGGAAAACCCAAAAGAATACACCCCCAAACTATTAGAAGTTATAGAGCAATTCAGTAATGTGGTGGGATACAAAATCAAGGCTCAGAAATCAGTTGCATTTCTATACATGAATAATGAGACAGAAGAAAGAGAAATTAGGGAATCCATCCCATTTACAATAGCACCAAAAACCATACGTTATCTTGGAATTAACATAACCAGAGACGTAAAGGATATATATTCTAGAAACTACGAATCACTCTTAAAAGACACTGAGGGCATCCTTTCCTGATTAAAACCCTTCAGAGTGTAGGAATAGAAGGTACATTTCTCAATCTCATAAAAACCATCTATGAAAAGCCTACTGCAAATATTATTCTCAATGGGGAAAAGCTGGAAGCCTTTCCCTTAAGATCAGGAACTCGACAAGAATGCCCACTCTCACCACTATTATTCAACATAGTACTAGAAGTCCTTGCAACAGCAATCAGACGACAAAAAGGAATCAAAGGTATTCAAATCGGCAAAGAAGAAGTCAAAATGTCTCTCTTCGCAGATGACATGATACTCTATATGGAAAACCCAAAAGAAGCCACTCCCAACTATAGGAAGTTATAAAGCAATTCAGTAACGTGGCGGGATACAAAATCAATGCTCAGAAATCAGTTGCATTTCTATACACGAATAACGAGACCGAAGAAAGAGAAATTAGGGAATCCATCCCATTTACAATAGCACCAAAAACCATACGTTACCTTGGAATTAACTTAACCAGAGACGTAAAGGACCTATGTTCTAGAAACTATAAATCACTCTTGAAAGACATTGAGGAAGACATAAAAAGATGGAAAGATATTCCATGCTCATGGATCGGAAGAATTAACATAGTTAAAATGTCCATGCTACCCAGAGCAATCTACACTTTCAATGCTATCCCGATCAAAATACCGAGAACATTTTTCAAAGAACTGGAACAAATAGTCCTTAAATTTGTATGGAAACAGAAAAGGCCCCAAATCTCCAAAGAACTGTTGAAAAGGAAAAACAAAGCTGGGGGCATCACAATGCCGGATTTCGAGCTGTACTACAAAGCTGTGATCACAAAGATAGCATGGTACTGGCACAAAAACAGACACATAGACCAATGGAACAGAATAGAGAGCCCAGAAATGGACCCTCGGCTCTTTGGGCAACTAATATTTGATAAAGCAGGAAAAAACATCCAGTGGGAAAAAGACAGTCTCTTCAATAAATGGTGCTGGGAAAATTGGACAGTTACATGCAAAAGAATGAAACTTGACCACTATCTCACACCATACGCAAAAATAAACTCCAAATGGATGAAAGACCTCGATGTGAGACAGGAATCCATCAAAATTCTAGAGGAGAACATAGGCAGCAACCTCTACGACATCGGCCAAAGCAAGCTTTTTCATGACACATCTCCAAAGGCAAGAGAAACAAAAGATAAAATGAATTTATGGGACTTCATCAAGATTAAAAGTTTCTGCACAGCCAAGGAAACAGTCAGAAAAACTAAGAGGCAGCCCACGGAATGGGAGAATATATTTGCAAATGACACTACAGATAAAGGACTGGTATCCAAGATCTACAAAGAACTTCTCAAACTCAATACATGAGAAACAAATAAACAAATCAAAAAATGGGCAGAAGATAAGAACAGACACTTTTCCAATGAAGACATACAAATGGCTAACAGACACATGAAAAAATGTTCAAAATCATTAGCCATCAAGGAAATTCAAATCAAAACCACACTGAGATACCACCTTACGCCAGTTAGAATGGCAAAAATAGACAAGGCAAGAAACAACAATTGTTGGAGAGGATGTGGAGAAAGGGGATCCCTCCTACATTGTTGGTGGGAATGCAAGTTGGTACAGACACTCTGGAAAACAATGTGGAGGTCCCTTAAAAAGTTAAAAATTGAGCTACCCTATGATCCAGCCATTGCACTACTGGGTGTTTACCCCAAAGATACAGACGTAGTAAAGAGAAGGGCCATATGCACCCCGATGTTCATAGCAGCAATGTCCACAATAGCTAAATCGTGGAAGGAGTCGAAATGCCCTTCAACAGATGACTGGATTAAGAAGTTGTGGTCCATATATACGATGGAATATTACTCAGCTATCAGAAAGAACGAGTTCTCAACATTTGCTACAACATGGAGAGCACTGGAGAAGATAATGCTAAGTGAAATAAATCAAGCAGAGAAAGACAATTATCATATGATTTCTCTCATCTATGGAACATAAGAACTAGGATGATCGGTAGGGGAAGAAAGGGATAAAGAAAGGGGGGGTAATCAGAAGGGGGAATGAAATATTAGAGACTATGGACTATGAGAAACAAACTGAGGGCCTCAGAGGGGAGGGGGGTGGGGGAATGGGATAGACCGGTGATGGGTAGTAAGGAGGGCACGTATTGCATGGTGCACTGGGTGTTATACACAACTAATGAATCATCGAGCCTTACATCGGAAACCGGGGATGTACTGTATGGTGACTAACATAATATAATAAAAAATCATTTAAAAAAAAAAAAAAGAAAGAAAGACATTGAGGAAGACACAAAAAGATTGAAAAATATTCCATGCTCATGGATCGGAAGAATTAACATAGTTAAAATGGCCATGCTACCCAGAGCAATCTACACTTTCAAAGCTATCCCGATCAAAATACCCAATGACATTTTTCTAAGAACTGGAACAAAAAGCCCTTAAATTTGTGAGGAACCAGAAAAGGCCCCGAATCGCCAAGGAATTGTTGAAAAGGAAAAACAAAGCTGGGGGCATCACAATGCCGGATTTCGAGCTGTACTACAAAGCTGTGATCACA
The DNA here is from genome assembly GCF_023065955.2 of Ursus arctos. Classification (NCBI taxonomy): domain Eukaryota; kingdom Metazoa; phylum Chordata; class Mammalia; order Carnivora; family Ursidae; genus Ursus; species Ursus arctos. The sequence continues at coordinate 694,184 of NW_026622997.1, forward strand.
AAGACAGCATGGTACTGGCACAAAAACAGACACATAGACCAGTGGAACAGAATAGAGAACCCAGAAACAGACCCTCGGCTCTTTGGGCAACTAATCTTTGACAAAGCAGAAAAAACATCCAGTGGAAAAAAGACAGTCTCTTCAATAAATGGTGCTGGGAAAACTGGACAGCTACAAGCAAAAGAATGAAACTTGACCATTCTCTCACACCATACACAAAAATAAACTCCAAATGGATGAAAGACCTCGATGTGAGACAGGAATCCATCAAAATCCTAGAGGAGAGCGTAGGCGGCAACCTCTATGACACCGGCCACAGCAACCTTTTTCATGACATCTCCAAAGGCAAGAGAAACAAAAGATAAAATGAACTTGTGGGACTTCATCAAGATAAAAAGCTTCTGCACAGCCAAGGAAACAGTCAAAAAAACTAAGAGGCAGCCCATGGAATGGGAGGATATATTTGCAAATGATTCTACAGATAAAAGACTGGTATCCAAGATCTACAAAGAACTTCTCAAACTCAATACACGAGAAACAAATAAACAAATCATAAAATGGGCAGAAGATATGAACAGACACTTTTCCAATGAAGACATACAAATGGCTAACAGACACATGAAAAAATGTTCAAAATCATTAGCCATCAGGGAAATTCAAATCAAAACCACACTGAGATACCACCTTACGCCAGTTAGAGTGGCAAAAATAGACAAGGCAAGAAACAGCAATTGCTGGAGAGGATGTGGAGAAAGGGGATCCCTCCTACATTGTTGGTGGGAATGCAAGTTGGTACAGACACTCTGGAAAACAATGTGGAGGTCCCTTAAAAAGTTAAAAATTGAGCTATCCTATGATCCAGCCATTGCACTACTGGGTATTTACCCCAAAGATACAGACGTAGTGAAGAGAAGGGCCATATGCACCCCAATGTTCATAGCAGCATTGTCCACAATAGCTAAATCGTGGAAGGAGCCGAGATGCCCTTCAACAGATGACTGGATTAAGAAGTTGTGGTCCATATATACAATGGAATATTACTCAGCTATCAGAAAGAACGATTTCTCAACATTTGCTGCAACATGGACGGCACTGGAGGAGATAATGCTAAGTGAAATAAGTCAAGCAGAGAAAGACAATTATCATATGGTTTCTTTCATCTATGGAACATAAGAACTAGGAAGATCGGTAGGAGAAGAAAGGAATAAAGAAAGGGGGTTAAACAGAAGGGGGAATGAAGCATGAGAGACTATGGACTCTGAGAAACAAACTGAGGGCTTCAGAGGGGAGGGGGTGGGGTAATGGGATAGGCTGGTGATGGGTAGTAAGGAGGGCACGTATTGCATGGTGCACTGGGTGTTATACGCAACTAATGAATCATCCAACTTTACATCGAAAACCAGGGATGTACTGTAATGGTGACTAACATAATATAATAAAAAATATTAAAAATAAAAAATAAAAAAATAAAACCATGCACATCTTTGTGGCTGAGTAACATTGTATGTATACATATACATATATAAACTGTAACTTCATTATCCATTCATCTATCAATATACAACTGGGTTGCTTCCATTACTTGGCTATTGAAAATAATGCTGCAATAAACGTATATGTTTTTGAATTAGTATTTTTGTTTTCCTTTTAGTGGTGGCGGTTTTTGTTTTTTGGGTTTTTTTGCATTTGTCATGATAAGCTCTGGGTGATGTATGGAATTGTTGAACCACTATATTATACACTTGAAACTAATGTAACACTGTAGGTTAACTATACTGGAATTAATAAAGTAAAATAGAATAAATTAAATAAAACAAAATAGAAGTGTTTTTATTTTCTTTCGTTAAATACCCAGCAGTGCAAATACTGGATCATATGCCATATCTTTTTGAGGAACCTCCATCCTGTTTTCCACAGTAGCTGAACAATTCACATCCCTACCATCAGTGCAAGAGAGTTCCTTTATCTCCACATCCTCACCAATACTTGTTACTCCTTTTCTTTTTTATTTAGCCATTCTGACATTTGAAAGGCGATATCTCATTGTGGTTTTGATTTGCATTTCACTGATGATTGATGACGCTGGGCATCTTTTCATGTGTCTGTTGGCCATCTGATTGTCTTCTTTAGAAATATCTATTCAGGGGCGCCTGGGTAGCGCAGTGGTTAAGCGTCTGCCTTCGGCTCAGGGCGTGATCCCGGCGTTCTGGGATCAAGCCCCACATGAGGCTCTTCTGCTATGAGCCTGCTTCTTCCTCTCCCACTCCCCCTGCCTGTGTTTCCTCTCTCGCTGGCTGTCTCTCTCTGTCAAATAAGTAAATAAATAAAATCTTTAAAAAAAAAAAAAAAAGAAATATCTATTCAGGTCCTTCACCATAAAAAAAACTGGTACCTTATCATTTGCAACAACATGGATGGATCTAGAGAGTGTAATGCTGAGTGAAATAAGTCAAATACCTTATGATTTCACTCATACGTGGAATTTAAGAAAAAAAGAAAGAAAAAGAGACAAAAAAAGACTCTTAAATACAGAAAACAAACTGGTTGCCAGAGGGAAGGTGGGTGGCAGGATGGGTGAGGTATATAAAGGGTATTGAGAGTATACTTATCTTGACAAGCACTAAGAAATGTATAGAACTGTTGAATCATCATGTTGTACACCTGAATCTAATATAACACTGTACGTTAATTATACTTTAGTTTTAAAAAAAAGCAAAGACAAAAAAATAAAACCATGCACTTTTAAGCAGGAAAAAAACAGACTGACTTTTCAACAGACCAATATCCTGTGTGTATGAATAAACATTTGAGTAGTGCCAACCTTGCATCCCAAATAAAGGACATGCAGTCAAGGCACTTCATAGTAATTTCCTGAATTTTATCATCAAATTCTTATTTGGTTTCATCTCCCCAAAAGCTTTGGTGTTTGATCTTTAAAAAGCATTTTAGGGGAGGAGCTAGGATGGTAGAGTAGTAGGAGAACCCTAGGCTTGCCTCACCCACCAAACACAGCTAGATAAAAATCAAATAATACTGAATATCCAGGAAATCTATCTGATGACTGACAGAACACACTGTGCAACCAGAGGGAGAGAAGAGGCCAACCGTGGAAAGTAGGAGGTGCAAAGACATGGTCTGAGGTAGAAATGGATCATGGGTACACTGGAGGAGAGGGAGCCCTCACTGTGGAGAGAAGCGAGAGAGAGAGAGAAGAACACACAGAGGATCTCAAAACGCGAACACTACCCCAAAGACACCAACTGGGAAAACAAGAGGGGCTAGTTTTTATGCGTTCTTAAAACCAGCAGGGCTCAAAGCCTGGAGTTTGAGAGGTCCGTAGAGTGGCAATAGAGCCCTGAAGGTGATTCAGTACCCCTGCAGGGAAGGCAGGCAGGTAACCTAGGGTCAGATGGTGTGATCTGAGGAATGCCTAAGATGCACTGGGAGAGACTGTTCCCTCCTCTTGTTGCATGACTGAGTGAGGTGGCATGGACTCCCTGAGGACAAAAGGGCTGGCAGTCACCATTACCTTTTCCAGCCCCTGAGCACAGGCACAGAGTCATCTACTGAGTGCGGCTAACCTGGACCCTGGCTCTTTAATGCACTTTGCTCCAAACCCCTTACTCCTGTGCTCTGGTGTGACTGCCCATCTGGGTCAAACCTGCAATCAGTCCCAGCACAGCAAAACCATCCCCCAGAAGACCAGTCCAGGTCCCCACCATACCAGGTCCCTAATGTTTGGAGTTTGAAAACTCAGCTGGCCTGGTGGGATAGAGCCCAAAGTGCACGGCACTGCTCCAGGCAGGCAAGCAACCCAGACATAGACAGGGTGAAAACAGAAATCTGAAAAATACCTAGGACACACAAAGGGAAGTTACTTTTCTAGGAGGCCTTTCCTGACAACAGCAAGTATAAATACCCGATGCTGGAGATGAGGGAGAGGGCTGGGGGGCATTCTTTCCCCTGACCCCCAGCATAAACTAACTTCCAGAAGCAGTACAGCACCAACTACGATGGCTTACACTAAGCAATACCCCACTGCACTCTGCTAGTACTGCTATTCTAGGGCAAGTGTGCCTAAGAACCAGCACAGTGAGCCCCTTTCCCAGATCAGCACCATCCCCACACACACCATATGTACTGACCAGAGAGTTCTGCCAAGCTTCACCTCTAGTGGACATAGCATCAAGTTTCTTTTAACAAGCAGACCAGAGTACACCAAGTTAAACTCGCCACACTCTGGCCAAGGTCCAAACACTCCCCACTGCAGGCAAGGAGAAACTGTGCAGGCAACTGACCTGAGGGATAGAGCACCACAACACAGCAGCAGAGTGCACGCAGCACACACCAGACACACTTCCTGAAGCGCAGGGCCTCGGACAGTCCATGATCTCTTCTTATAAAGCCATTACTGCCAGGAGCAGGAAACATTACAGACTCTCCTAACACAGAGAAGAAGACAGAGACCTATTCAAAATGCCAACACAGAGGAATTCATCCCAAAGAAAGAAAAAGAAAAGGTCACAGAGAGGGATCTAATAGAACCAGATATAAGTAATCTATCTGATCCAGAATTTAAAGCAACAATCATAAGGATACTAGCTGGGCTTGAGAAAAGCATAGAACACAACAGAGGCCCTTACTGCAGAAATAAAAGAGCTAAAAACTAAGCAGGCTGAAATGAAAAATGCAATAACCAAGATTCAAAACCAACTGGATGTACTAACCACAAAGATGGATGAAACAGAGGAATGAATAAGTCATATAGAAGACAGAAACACGGGAAATAATGAAGGTGAACAAAAGAGGGAAAGAAAAACCTTGATCACAAAATTAGACTTACATGGAAGGAGCCGAGATGCCCTTCAACAGATGACTGGATTAAGAAGTTGTGGTCCATATATACGATGGAATATTACTCAGCTATCAGAAAGAATGAGTTCTCAACATTTGCTACAACATGGACAGCACTGGAGGAGATAATGCTAAGTGAAATAAGTCAAGCAGAGAAAGACAACTATCATATGATTTCTCTCATCTATGGAACATAAGAACTAGGATGATCGGTAGGGGAAGAAAGGGATAAAGAAAGGGGGGGTAATCAGAAGGGGGAATGAAACATGAGAGACTATGGACTATGAGAAACAAACTGAGGACTTCAGAGGGGAGGGGGGTGGGGGAATGGGATAGACCGGTGATGGGTAGTAAGGAGGGCACGTATTGCATGGTGCACTGGGTGTTATACACAACTAATGAGTCATCGAGCCTTACATCGGAAACCGGGGATGTACTGTATGGTGACTAACATAATATAATAAAAAATCATTAAAAAAAAACAAAAAAAAAAACAAAATTAGACTTACAGAACTCAGTGACTCCATAAAGAATACTAACATTTCTATCATAGGAGTCCCAGAGGAAGAAGAGTGGTGAAAAGGGGCAGAAGATTTACTCAAGGAAATTATAGTTAAAAACTTACCTATTTGAGGAAGAAAAGAGACATCCAAATCCCAGAGGCACAGAGAACTCTCATCAAAATCAACAAAAGAAGGCCAACACCAAGACATGTTGTACTTAAATTTATAAAACATAGAGATAAAGAAAAAATCCTAAAAGCAGCAAGACAAAAGAAGTCCCTAACTTCCAAGGGTAAACCAATAAGGTTAGCAGCAGATCTCTCCACAAATACGGCAAGCCAGAGGCAGTGGCATGATATATCAACATACTGTATGGGGAAAATATGCAGCCAAGTATATTTTATTGAGCAAAGCTATCACTCAGAGTAGAAAAATAAGATAAATAGATAATAAATAAAGACTTTCCCAGACAAAAACAAAATGAGTTCATGAACACTAAACCAGCCCTGCAAGAAATTGTAAAGAGGACACTCTCAGTGGCAAAGAAAAACCAAAACTTACAAAGACTAGAAAACACAGAGAAAATCTCCAGAGACAACAAAACAAATAATACAAGGGCACCAAATTCCTATCTACCAATTATCACTCTGAGTGTAAATGGACTAAATGCTCCAATCAAAAGACATAGGGTGTCAAAATGGATTTAAACGAAAAAAAAAAGACCTATCTATATGCTGCCTACAAGAGACTCATCTCAGACATACAGACACCTGCAAATTGAAAGCGAGGGGATGGACGTGAAAAGAAAGTCAGAGTAGCGATACTTATATCAGACAAATCAGATTTTAAACCAAAGATTGTAACAAGAGATGAAGAAGGGCAGTATATCATAATTAAAGGGGCCTACACAACAAGATCTAACAACTATACATATATATGCCCCCAACATGGCAGCATACAAATATATAAACCAATTAATAACAAAATTAAAGAAATACATTGATAATAATACAATAAGAGGAGGGGACGTTAGCACCCCACTCACACCAATGGACAGATCATCTAAGCAGAAGATCAACAAGGAAACAAGGGCTTTGAATGACACACTGGACCAGATGGACTTAACAGATATATTCAGAACATTTCATCCTAAAGCAGCAGACTACACATTCTTTACAAGGGCACATGGGACATTCTCCAGAATAGATCACATACTGGGTCACAAATCATGTCTCAACTGTTATAAAAAAATTGAGATAATTCCACGCATATTTTCAGACCATAATACTATGCAACATGAAATCAACTATAAGAAGAAATTTGGATTGCGGCGCCTGGGTGGCTCAGTCATTAAGCATCTGCCTTTAGCTCAGGGTGTGGTCCCAGGGTCCTGGGATCCTGCATGGGGTTCCCTGCTCTCCCCTGGGAGCCTGCTTCTTCCTCTCCCACTCCCCCTGCTTCTGTTCCCTCTCTCGCTGGCTGTCTCTCTCTCTGTCAAATAAAATCTTAAAAAAGAAGAAGAAGAAGAGGAGGAGGAGGAGGAGGAGGAGGAGGAGGAGAAGAAATTTGGAAGAACCATAAATACACGGAGGTTAAAGAACATCCTACTAAAGAATGAATGGGTCAACCAGGAAATTAAAGAAGAAATTAACAAATACATGGAAACGAACAAAATTGAAAATATGATGGTCCAAAACCTCTGGGATGCAGCAAAAGCACTCACAAGAGGGAAACAGCAATACAGGCTATATCAAAAAGCAAAAAAAATCGTAAATACACAACTAAACCTTACACCTAAAGGAACTAGAAAAAGAAAAAAAAAAAATGAAGCCAAAGTCCGGCAGAAGAGAAATAAATTTTAAAACAAATCAATGTTATAGAAATTAAAGAAAAAACAGTAGAACAGATCAATGGAACCAGGAAATGTTTCTTTAAAAAAATTAATAAAATGGATAAACTCCTAGCCAGACATGAAAGAAAAGAGAAAGAAGAACTCAAATAAATAAAATCACAAATCAGAAAGGTTAATTCACAACCAGTACCACAGAAATACAATTATAAGAGAATATTGTGAAAAATATGCCAACAAACTGGACAATCTGGAAGGAATGGGAAAATTACTAGAAACATGTAAACTACCTAAACTAAAACAGAAAGAAATGGAAAACTTGAACAAACTGATAACCAACAAAAAAAACTGAATCAGTTATCAAAAATCTACCAACAAACAGAAGTCTAGGGCCACATGGTTTCACAAGGGAATTCTAACAAACATTTAAAGAAGAGTTAATACTATTCTTCTCTAACTATTCCAACAAATAGAAACGGAAGGGAAAATTCCAAATTCATTCCATGAAGCCAGATTGACCCTAATTCCAAAACAAGACAAAGACCAGAAAAAAAGAGAACTAAAGGCCAATACCCCTGATGAACATGGATGCAAAAACTATCAACAAATACTAGCAAATTGAATCCAATAATACATTAAAAGAATCATTCACTGGGGCGCCTGGGTGGCTCAGTCAGTTAAGCATCTGCCTTCAGCTCAAGTCATGATCCCAGGGTTCTGCGACCAAGCCCCATGCCAGGGTCCCTGCTCAGCGGGGAGCGTGCTTCTCCGTCTCCCTCTGCCACTCCCCCTGCTCGTGCTCTCTCTTTCTCGCTCTCTCTCTCAAATAAATAAATAAAATCCTTTTAAAAAACCATTCACCAAATCAAGTGGAATCTATTCCTGTGTTGCAAGGTGGTTCAATATTCACAAAACAATGTGATACACTACATAAATAAAAGAAAGGATAAGAACCATACAATCCTCTCAACAGATGGAGAAAAAGCATTTGACAAACTACAGCAAACTTTCTTCATAAAAACCCTCAACAAAGTAGAGACAGAGGGAACACACCTCAACTCATAAAGACCATATCCAAAAGACCCACAGCTAATATCATTCTCAAGGGGGAAAACAGACACTGTAACTCCACGGTCAGGAGCAAGACAAGATGTTCGCGCTCGCCAGTTATTCAAAATAGTACTGAAAATCGTAGACTCAGCAATCAGACAGCAAAAAGAAATAAAAGCATCCAAATCAGAAAGGAGAAGTCAAACATTCACTATATGCAGATGATATGATACTCTATGTAAAAAAACCAAAAGAACCCACCAAAAAATTGCTAGACCTAATACAATTAATTCAGCAAAGTTGCAGGATATGAAATCGATGTGCAGAAGTCTTTTGCATTTCCACACACCAAAAATGAAGCAGGGGAAAAAGAAATCAAGGAACCAATCCCATTTACAATGCTACCCAAAACAGTAAGATACCTAGGAATAAACTTAAAACGTAAAAGATCTTTACTCTGAAAACTATAGAAAACTTATGAAAGAAGTTGAAGATGACACAAAGCAATGGAAAAACATTCCATGCTCATGGATTTGAAGAACAAACATTGTAAAAATGTCTATACTACCCAAAGCAATCCACACATTTACTGCAATCCCTATAAAATAACACCAGCATTTTACACAGACCTAGAAAAAAAATCCTAAAATTTGCATAAGACCACAAAAGACTCTGAATACTTAAAACAATCCTGAAGAAGAAGAGCAAAGCTGGAGGCATCACAATTCTGGACTGCAATCCATATTACAAATAGGTAGTCATCCAGAAAATATGGTGCTGGCGCAAAACAGACACATAGATCAATGGAACAGAACCCAGAAATGGACCCTCAACTCTATGGTCAACTAATCTTCAACAAAACTGGACAGGAAAATATATCCAATGGAAAAAAGTCTCTTCATTTTTTTGTTTGTTTTTTAATTATGTTATGTTAGTCACCATACAGTACTTCATTAGTTTTTAATGTAGTGTTCCATGATTCATCGTTTGCGTATAACACCCAATGCTCGTTGCAATATGTGCCCTCCTTCCTGGTGATGGGTATTAACAAAGTCTCCTCAATAAATGGTGTTGGGAAAATTGGACAGCAACCTGCAGAAGAATAAAACGGGACCACTTCCTTACTCTATACACAAAAATAAACTCAAAATGGATGAAAGACCTAAATGTGAGACAGGAAACAATCAAAATCCTTGAGGAGAACACAGGCAGCAACCTCTTTGACCTTGGCCATAGCAACTTCTTACTAGACATGTCTCCCAAGGCAAGGGAAACAAAAGCAAAAATAAACTATTGGGACTTCATCAAATTAAAAGGTTCTGCATAGCAAAGGAAATAATCAATAAAACTAAAAGGCAGCCTACAAAATGGGAGGAGATATTTCCAAATGTCTTATCAGGTAAAGGGCTATTATCCAAAATCTATAAAGAACTTACCAAACTCAACACCCCCCCCAAAAAAAAAAATCCAGTCAAGAAATGGGCAGAAGACATACAAATGGCTAACAGACATGAAAAAATGTTCAACATCACTCGGCATCAGGGAAATAGGAATCAAAACCACAATGAGATACCACCTCACACCAGTCAGAACGGCTAAAATTAACAACTCAGGAAATGACAGATGTTGGTGAACATACGGAGAAAGGGGAACATCTTACACTGTTGATGGGAAGGTAAACTGGTTTAGTCACTCCAGAAATAGTATGTAGAGTACTCAGGAAGGAAAAACTAGAATTACCCTACAACCCAGCAATTGCACTACCAAGTATTTATACAAAGGATACAAAAATACTGATTCAAAGGGGCACCTGCACCCCAATGTTTATAGCAGCAATGTCCACAATAGCCAAACTATGGAAAGATCCCAGATGTCCACCAACAGATGAATGGATAAAGAAGAGGTGGTATATATATATACAATGGAATATTACTCAGCCATCAGAAAGGATGAAATCTTGCCATTTTCAAGAACGTGGATGGAACTAGAGGGTATTATGCTAAGCAAAATAAGTGAATCAGAGAAAGAAAAATACCATATGATTTCAGTCATATGTGGAATTTAAGAAACAAAACAGGTGAACATAGGGGAAGGAAAGGAAAAATAAAATAAGGTGAAATCAGGGAAGAAGACAAATAATAAGAGACTCTTAACTACTGAAACAAACTGAGGGCTGCTGGAGGGGAGGTGGGTAGGGGTATGGGGTAACTGGGTGATGGACATTAAGGAGGGTGCTTCATGTATTTTATGGCACTGGGTGTTACATGCAACTGATGAATCAGTAAACTAGCAATACTCTATGTTAATTAATTGATTTTAAATTAAAAAAATAAAATAAAATAAAATGCTTAGAATCAGAAGGGTGACATCATCAATATAGCAAAAGAGGTCTACCATCTCCCACCCTAAGAACACTGATTGTGACACAAACAACAGACGACAGTGCCTTTGTTCACTCTGGCCATCCAGCAGAGAAGTCCCAGCACACCGTTGGAGCAGAGACCAACCCAAGATTGGATGCCTGAAGAACAGCTTCCCTTTACTACCCAGGTCTCCTCAAACCCACAGCAGCAAAGCTCCAGACAAAGAGAGACCTCCTCAGCCTGCAACTTCTCCGTCAGGGGCCGTGGGAACATGTGAGTGAGCACCGGGCTTCCCCAGCTGGGCAGGTTGCTCCTGCACTGCTGGTCGGAATGTCAGTTGGGTGGCCACCTTGGAAAACAGTATGGAGGTTCCTCAAAACATTAAAGATAGAACTACCCTATGGTACAGCAGTTCTACTCCTGGGTATTATTCTCAAGAAAACAAAAACACTAATTTGAAAAGGTGTACACACCCATGTTCACTGCAGCATTACTTACAACAGCTGAGACGTAAGTGCCCGTTGATAAAGAAAATGTGGTAATACATATTCCACAGAATATTATTCAGCCATTAAAAATTGAAATTGTGGGGTGCCTGGGTGGCTCAGTAATTTAAGGGTCTGACTCCTGATTTCAGCTCAGGTTATGATCTCAGGGTCATGACATCAAGCCCCAGGTCTGCCTCCATGCTCAGCGTGGCGTCTGCTTCAGATGCCTTACCCTCCCCCCCTCCCTCCCCCTCTGATCTACCCAAGCTCATTCTCTCTCTCTCTCTCTCTTTCTCTATGTCTCTTTCTCTCTTTCAATATATAAATAAATAAAATCTTTTTTAAACATGAAATTTTGCCACTTGTGACCACACGGATGGGTCTTGAGGGAATAATGCTAAGTGAAATAAATCAGACAGAGAAAGACAAATACCATATGACCTCAACAATGTGTGAATCTTAAAAAAAAAAAAAAAAAAAAAAACCCTGGACAGAAAACAGAGGGGTGGTTGCCAGAAGTGAGGGTGGGTGAGATGGTGAAGGGGATCAAAACTCGTTATACAACAATTAACGGGTTGGGACCTAAGGCACAGCGTGTTGACTATAGTTAATAATACTGTATTGCATATTTGGAAGTTTCTCGGAGTAAATCTGTTTTTTAAGATTTTATTTATTTGAGAGCAAGTGAGAGAGTGAGTGAGAGCATGAGCAGGGGGGAGGGACAGAGAGAGAGGGAGAGGCAGACTCCCTGCTGAGCAGGGAGCCCAACGCAGGACTTGATCCCAGGCTCTGGGATCATGACCTGAGCCAAAGACAGACGCTTAACTGACTAAGCCACCCAGGCGCCCCTTAGAGATTAGATCTTAAAAGTCATTATCACAAGAATTTAAAAAGTTTGTAACTCTGTAGGCTGATGAATGTTCCCTAACCTTAGTGTGGTGATCACCACCTTGCAGTACATGCAAATACTGAATCAGTATGTTGTGCACATGAGCCTAATATATCAATTGTACCTCACATTTTAAAAAACCACAATGAGATACCACATCACACCACTCAGAATGGCTAAAATTAACAAGTCAGGAAACAACAATTGATGTTGGCAAAGATGTTGGCAAGGATGAGGAGAAAGGGGATCCCTCCTACACTGTTGGTGGGAATGCAAGTTGGTACAGCCACTTTGGAAAACAGTGTAGAGGTCCCTTAAAAAGTTAAAAATAGAGCTACCCTATGACCCAGCATTTGCACTACTGTACACAAAAGATACAAACGTTGTGATCTGAAGGAACACCTGCACCCCAGTGTTCATAGCAGCAATGTTCACAACAGCCAAACTATGGAAAGAGCCAAGATGTCCACCGACAGATGGATGGGTAAAGAAGATGTGAGAAACACACACACACACACACACACACACACACACACACTGGAATATTACTCAGCCATCAAAAAGGATGAAATCTTACATTTGCAATGATGTGGATGGAACTGGAGGGGATTATGCTAAGTGAAATCAGCCAGAGAAAGACAATTACTATACGATTTCACTCATATGTGGAATTTAAGAAACAAAACAGAGGATCATAGGGGAAGGGAGGAAAAAATAAAGTAAGAAGAAATTAGAGATTAGCCATGAGAGACTTTTAACTATAGGGAACAAACTGAGGGCTGCTGGAGGAGGGTGGGGGGATGGGGTAACCGGGTTATGGACATTAAGGAGGCCATGTGATGTAATGAGCACTGGGTATTATATGCAACTGATGAATAACTGAACTCTACCTCTGAAACTAATAATACTATATGCTAATTAATGGAATTTAAATAAAATAAGATATTAAAAAAACTGACACTAAGTGGTATCATCCCAGGAAAAGACATACTGAGTGGTAGAGCAGAATTCAAAGCTAGAAACATACCAGCACCCTCACACGCACACATATGTGCAGGACCTTTATATATTCAAGAGCTATGATGGCATCTCTGGGGAAAGTAAAACTATTTCAGTAAATTAAACTGGAATTTGGTTACTTACATGGCAAAACAAATTTGGTCTCTCACCCTCTACCATATAAATATATTAATTCTAGGTATATTTAGGGTATGACTTTAAAACGTTTAGGAACCTTAGTATCTTTCTCATTTTAGAATAGAGAACAATTTCTTTTTTTCTTATTTTTAAGATTTTATTTATTTGACAGAGAGAGAGAGAGAGAACAAGCAGGGGAGCTGCAGGCAGAGGGAGAGGGAGAGGGAGAAGCAGACTCCTCTCTGGGCAGAGAGCCCAACGTGGGACTCGATCCCAGAACCCTGGGATCATGACCTGAACTGAAGGCAGATGCTTAACCGACAGAGCCACCCAGGCGCCCACCAATTAAAAGATTCTTCCATGCTTCAATTTACAAATTCTGATGACGAAGAGACATTTTTTAAAGTAAAATGTCAAGCGACAAACAGAGAAAAAATGTTGCTGGGCACACAATCAACAGACAGTTGAAAGCAGTTATAAAGAACCCTATAAATTAAGAAGAAAAAAAGGAGAAGCAAAGCCAAAGAACAATTGTCAGAATCTACAAATGGGTTTTTCACAGACAATTATACGTAGAAGTAAATCCATGAAGATGTAGTCAACCTCATTAGTTATTAGGGAAATGAAAATCAAGATGGCAACTAGATAGCACTTACAATCTTTCAGCTGGCAATGACTTAAAAGTCTGCAACACCAGGCATTGGAGAAAATGTAGATTAATGGAATAATTTTTACAAAACTAGCATGGGATAAATTGATAGAACCACTTTGGAAGAAAATGCCTTCTAAAGTTTGCTTATCCCATAACCAGCAATCCCTGTCCTAGGCATACATTCAAAAGACCTTCCTGCAAACAGGACCTGAGAGACATAAAAAAAATTGTTCATCCTAATGCCTTTCACATAAGCCAAGAACTGTAATCAGAAAGTGAAGAAACAAATTAATTGTAATATATTCACAAATGGAATATTATACAGTCGTGGAAATAAATGAACCACACCTACACAAAATATATTGGATAATCTCACTGACAGGTGAGATTATTAGGTGAAAAAAGGAAAGTCCCAAAAGCACAGATAAGATGTGATATCTTTTGTGGAAGTTCAAATAAACTAATCTTTAAAATACATGTCATTTAGACACTGACATATGCATGTGAGTGGGTTGGTACACAAATCATATTCTAATGCACGTGTGTGATGAACACCAAATTCAAGATCACCCTGGGGGTCAGGGAGGAAGAAGAGAGAGTGTAAAGGCATAGAGGGAGCTATAAGCTGGTAGTGAGACCCCCGTTCCTGAGTTGCGTGGTAGGCTACTTATGTTCATGGTACTATTTTTTTTAAGATTTTATTTATTCATTCGACAGAGAGAGACAGCCAGCGAGAGAGGGAACACAAGCAGGGGGAGTGGGAGAGGAAGAAGCAGGCTCCCAGCGGAAGAGCCTGACGTGGGGCTCGATCCTAGAACGCCAGGATCACGCCCTGAGCCAGAGGCAGACGCTTAACGACTGCGCCACCCAGGCGCCCCCATGGTACTATTTTTAACTCACTGAAAACAGAACAGTGATGATATGGCTCATGAATCACATGTTTATGATTAATTTTTTTAAAAACAAACATTTTCTTTCTTGCAAACACAACACCTAGAAAATTGCCTACTATTCTCCAATTTGATTGATGTCACACCGACTCAAAAAAAAAGTTCAATTAAATGTGTTACTTTTTATAGACATGGTTTACATTATATTTTCAATATTCAATAGTAAATTTCATACATAAATAAGTTCATCTCTGAAATTAATTTCCATGGAGGAAAACTAAAAGGAAAAATAAGGAACAAAAGAACAGGTGAAACTCAATGTCTTAAGGGAAACTTTCCTAAAATAGTTGTTTGGGTAAGCCTCTGACCAGGATGTAAGATCTATTAATCACCTCTGTGGGGCACTAGTCCCCCGGGGTCTACACCACATTAACCTTTAGAGTCCTACAAAAACACTTCTTGGAGCACACAGAGACCAGTAGAGGGCTCTCCTGGTTGAATTGGGCAGAAATCCACCTACAAACGTGTCCAACAGGAGTGCACACAAAAGACAACAAATATCCCATCAAAAATACATTCAACAAACCATTCATCCAATTTTCCACCTGTCCCACATGTAGTTTTTCTCCAATATCCACATTAAAGAACTCACTGAATCTTAGTTCAGCTGTTGCATTCAATGCAAATGTGATCCTGCTGTCAGTACAAGAAAGTGGGGGCTAATCAGTATTTCATGGACTCAGTAACTTGCCAAACAAGAACGCTGATTACCCACGAAATGAAGGCTCGTCATCATGGGAACATGGGCACCTTTGGACTATGTAAGAACACGACAGCTGTGAACTCTTCCTTCCTGAAACGTAAATATGTTCTAATTTCCTTTCTAGTTTTCTCTCTATATCATTCTGTACATTCAAATTATGTTTAAATATGTTTGCTTTTATTCTCTTACATTTCACTAAACAAAGGAACATTAGAAACTTGAAGTCCAGGGGTGCCTGGGCGGCTCAGTCGGTTCAGCATCTGCCTGCGGTTCAGGTCATGATCCCAGGGTCCTGGGATCCAGCCTTGCCTTGAGCATCCCTGCTCAGTGGGGAGCCTGCTCTCCCTCTCCTTCTGCCCCTCCCCCTCCTCTCGCTTTCCTCATGCTCTCGCACTCTCTCTCTAATAAATAAATAAAATTAAAAAAAAAAAAAAAAGTCCACACCATGAAAAATGAAAACCTGTTTCAGGAGAAATATCTTTTTTTTTAAAGATTTTATTTATTTATTTGACAGAGAGAGACAGCCAGCCAGAGAGGGAACACAAGCAGGGGTAGTGGGAGAGGAAGAAGCAGGCTACTAGCGTAGGAGCCTGATGTGGGGCTCGATCCCAAAACGCCGGGATCACGCCCTGACCTGAAGGGAGACACTTAACGACTGAGCCACCCAGGCGCCCCGGAAATATCTCTTTTTTAACATCCATTTCTTCAGCTTGCATTCTCTCCTTTTTAATATTACATTCACTTATATGTTAAAATTTTAAAAATAGCTAAAAGTTGAGACGCAAAGCTTAAACCACTATGGAAATGTTTACAAGCATAAAGGAAAAGTCCTATATTTGGATTCACAACATTAAACTACATAATGTGTAATTTCAGGTTTGACACATCTGATAAGGATTCCTGGGGCCTTATGGGACCCAAAGCTTAAACTGAGCCAGTAATGTTTTTCAGCTGCAAAACCTAGCTAACAGGTATTTTAGAAATTGTCCGTCTTCAGTTGTACAGCATACCTAGAGTACGTGCTCACTTCCCAACTTGCCAATTGGAGGAACTCAGTAAGCCACGGTGAGTCCAACTGACAGCAAACGAAGAAGCATGGTAATTAAACATCACAGAGCGTTAGGGGCAGCTGACAGCCAGCAAGAACTTAGTCTGCGAACATAAAGCCAAGATCATATTGGATACTAGGTTCTAATATTGAAGGAAACTCAAAAGACATATAAACAATTTTTAATGAGCTATACTAAACAATATTGTATAGAGATGCATATTTGGGTAATAAAGCTATAAAATACAAGGAGGTGACTACTATAAACATCAGGGTAGTGAATACTTCGGGGACAGGGATGGGTAACGATTGGGATGCAGCACAAAGAAGCTCCTGGGGTGCTTGCCAAGGTGCTGTCTCTGGACCTGCCTGTTAGTTACAAGAAATTCACCTGAACTCATCAAACTTTTGCTTTTCTCTGTATTTATGTTTTGTTGTATAATAAACTGTTCTTCATAATGAAGTCATGTTGAATTGGCTTACTCCATGTTACTTCCAGAATAAAGAAAAAGAGCCAGTGCGTGGATGTAGGGATGACGCACAGATGAAAGGACAGCTACGAAGCTCTGAAAACAGGAGTGTGTGAACATTCTGTGGAAGACCTCCTTCAGGGGCAGAAGGCTGGATCGTGCTTTCTGAGTCTATTTCAACTTTAAAATTCTATGGCCTTTTAATTCCCAACACTATCCCAATGCTATGTTTTTAGAGAACACCCAGTGCATTTTATAATCCATGTTGGGAGCTAAATCCTCTGTCCTCTCCTGCCTCTGGGATTATCGGTTCAGTATGTACATCTTGCTTGTGGGCCCTTTTGTGTACATGAGTGTCTGTGCATTTAAAAAGTTAGGCAAACGTAAAATTTTAAGCATTCCAAGTTTAGTTCTAGCCTATCGTGGTAAAATCACCAGTGTGAAAAATGAGGAGAGCAGGGGTAAATAGAATAATAATAATTTGTGGGTAGGTGAATACAATTTTTAATTTTGAATATTAAATATGAACCGAGCACTGTTCCTAGTGTTTTCACAAATATTAACCCTCACTACCTCCCTTTGAGGAATATTATTATCTTCAGTGAACATACAGAAAACCTGGTGTACAAACAGGTTACAAAACCGCCCAAGGACACATTACCTCCAAGTAGTGAAGCTGGGATTTGACACCAAGCTCTGAGTCCAGAATCTGTGCACTTAAGCACTACGCTCAACTTAGCTGACCTCCGACCACATAAAAACTTCACACTTAAATTAAATTTCCATGTTGTATTGAGAAAAACGATATCCCTATCTCGTACTACTTGATAATAACCGTTCCTTTTCACGACTGTAACACTTCCATGTTCTAACTAAACTGCGAAATATACTGTAATTTAATTTCCTTACTTTACTGTAACGGCAGCAAATAAATTTATTAGTCCTTGTCCCCAAACACACTCTGAATACAAAGCACCCTAGGTCTGAAGTTCATGGTCAGAAATTATATGCAAAAAACATTTATAAGCCAAAAAAAAAAAATTAAAAACTGAAAAAGTATAAATAATCCAATCATTAAACATTCCATCTATTTAATGATATGATAAAGTATTCAGAAATAGTGAAATCTATGTGTTCTTAATCCCTCTTCTGTAATCTTTCAGAATTGAAATGAGGCTTTACCTACATGGTTCCAAAGCTACCAGAGGATTGACTCATATAATTGGTAAAGGCCATGCAGAAAAACAACCCACTGACTGCTTGTTCGAGTTCCCTCCCTTGCTAATTCTGCTGAGTGGCAGGTGAGTAGGAGCTAACACGGGTGACTGCTGTGTGTATGTGGTAACCAAATGTTTCTGGAATTAGTTTTTAACTCTGCAACAAGTCAGTAGGCTGTTGACAGTGTAACAGCAGTCATGAAAGGTAGTCCAAGAAACATGGGTCCTCTGCACATGAAATGAAGGTTAAAAGGAAAGACGATATTTTCCTGGCACCACACAAGGTCACTATGATGGGGAACACCAAAACTGGTGCAGGAACAGCAGTGTCTGCAATAATGAGTAGGAGCGGAAACAGGAGGAGGAGGCTGGTGGTGCTGTGATGACAATGGCTGGAACGAACACGTCTAGAAGCGAACATGGAAGTGACCCTGCTACCAATGGTGGAGCTCATCCCTAGAAAATGGGTCATGTAACTTTTTATCCCAAACTGCACTCCTTTGACAAGGGAAAAATGTGTCATGATTAAGTGACGCTTATGCCATATATTCAAGAAAGAACAACTCCTCAAAATACATCTCACTCTTCAATTATATCATTAACGTGGATTTCTTACCTAACCAAAACACACAGAACCATAGGTGTCATGGCATATTAAGTTCCTTCAATGACTTACAATTCAGTGTGATTGGGTTTGCCATGTTATTGTCAAAACCACCCTGGTTATGAGTGAACACAGAGAGGTTTGGGGCACTGAACACAGGGAGAGTGTTAACAGAGGTGTTCCAAAAGGGAGAGAGCACACCAACAACTGCATCTGGGATACTCATGGCAAAGTACAGAGATTTTTATTTCTGCCTAGAGCTGATGCTATTTTGATTACCGTGATTTGTCTCCTAGACTTTCCTAAGGAGCCATGGACACAAACAATGGAAGTTCCACTACGGATTTCATCCTGCTGGGGTTTTCTGATCGACCCCAACTGGAACGCATCATCTCTGGGCTTGTCTTCATCTTCTACATTGTGACTCTGGTAGGAAACACAACCATCATTCTTGTATCTTACCTAGACGCCCAGCTCCACACTCCCATGTATTTCTTCTTATCCAATTTGTCTTTTTTGGATCTCTGCTATGCAACTAGCATTATCCCCCAGATGCTGGTGAATCTATGGGGTCCAACAAAGTCTATTACCTATGGAGGATGTGTGCTCCAATTCTTCTTTGCCCTTGACCTGGGATCTGCTGAATGTCTTCTCTTGGCTGTGATGGCCTATGACCGCTATGCTGCTGTCTGTCAACCTCTTCACTACACAGTGATAATGCACCCTCAGCTTTGCCAGAAGATGGTGCTCACCGCCTGGTTGGGTGGCCTCGGCAGTGCCTTAACTGTATGCTCCTTAACTTTGAATTTGCCAAGATGTGGGCACCGAGAGGTAGATAATTTTTTGTGTGAGATGCCAGCATTGATCAAGATGGCTTGTGTCTACTCAAAAGTAATTGAGATCACTGTATTTGCTCTTGGAGTGGTATTTCTTCTAGCACCTATATCACTAATTCTCATCTCATACGGATTTATCACTCAAGCAGTTGTGAGGATCAAATCAGAGGCAAGGTGGCGTAAGGTCCTTAATACATGTGGCTCCCACCTCACAGTAGTAACTCTGTTTTATGGAACAATCATCTACATGTACATGAAGCCACAGAATAGCACATCCCAAGATGAGGGGAAGTTCCTTTCTCTCTTTTACACGATCATCACACCCACCCTTAACCCTCTGATCTACACTTTAAGAAACAAAGATGTGAAGAACGCAGTAAAGAGAACACTATGTTTAGGAAAATGGTCAGCCAAGTCATGAGTTAGATGGAAGACAGCTAGGAAATATTGACCTTTACCAACAGAAGATGAACTGATTCATTTATGCAAAGAGCTTTTAGTGGGTGTTCACCACGTACCAAGATTTGCTGTAGGTACTGACTTTGTAAATAAGTAGGAAGTAGATGGAAATTACAAGGAGAGATAGACACATAAAGAAGCTTCATACACTTAAAAAGCTTCAACACTACTCAAGGATTACAGATAAGTAAACATATAATTATGAAATGTGGTTAAATACAATAATCAAGATATGAGCAAAGTATTAAGAAAATATTTCACAGAGAATTTTATTTTAATTTTTTTTTTAAGATTTTATTTATTTATTTGACAGAGAGAGAGACAGCCAGCGAGAGAGGGAACACAAGCAGGGGGAGTGGGAGAGGAAGAAGCAGGCTCATAGCAGAGGAGTCCAATGTGGGGCTCGATCCCATAACGCCAGGATCACGCCCTGAGCAGAAGGCAGACGCCCAACCGCTGTGCCACCCAGGAGCCCCGAGAAATTTATTTTAATGTAGGATTACACAGGACACGACTTCTTCCCACCAGAATTAAAACCTTCATGGGAAATAACATTCCCTTTCCGGCACCTGATACTGCCAATAGGGCCTTTGTGCTGGCGATCAGGTACCGTATACTGATATCTGTTCCACATTCGGCTTCTAGTTTTAACTGGATGCAGGGCCACAATGTGCGTATCGCATTCGGAGCCTGGCCTCCACCAACACAATGCCAGGGAAGCAATGTGGGCAACTCCTGGGTTATCGTCTCACATATGAAGCCATATGCTCTCACTCTTCCCCCTCCCCCTTCCTCTTGGCTGGAATGTGACTGCAGAGGGTACCTAGCTTTACCAAACCCTATGAGGGAACCG
Source organism: Ursus arctos (assembly GCF_023065955.2). Taxonomy (NCBI): domain Eukaryota; kingdom Metazoa; phylum Chordata; class Mammalia; order Carnivora; family Ursidae; genus Ursus; species Ursus arctos. The sequence goes on from NW_026622997.1 coordinate 715,109, forward strand.
AACAGACCCACCCCTGCAGCAGAGCAATGCCTCCACACTATTACAGGAGGAAAAGCTAACCATTTAAAATTAATTAAGCCACTCTACTTTGGGGTCTCTCTGTTAGAGGAGCTTAACTTCTACCCTCCATGGCCTGATAAGGACTTCAGGCGTTTCCTGGAAGGTAGTGTGGTCCTTCAATCAGCAGCAACAGCATCACCTGGTGCCTTATCAGAAATGCACACTCTTGGGCCCACCTCAGACCTACTGACCAACCATCTGAGCAGGGACTCAGCAACTGATGTTTCTTAACAAGCACTACAGGTAATCAGGCTGAAGTTTGAGAACCACTGTTACAGAGAAGTGGGAGATGCTGAGTCTCTAAAAAGAAATTTAAAATGGTCTTGTGGACTTTAATTAATTTCCTTCCTATACATGTGTGAAAGGAGGTGAGTAACAGTTCTCAAGTATCTTAGATAGGAGAAATGAAGGAAATGAGGAGTTTTGCCTAAATGAAATCAATAGAAAAGGTTATTATTTAGAAAATGGAAGGGAGAGATGATGGCAGAAGAGTTAGGGGACCTCATTTCATCTGGTCCCTTGAATTTAGTAGATACCTAGCAAATCAATCTGAACACCTATGAATTAAACCTGAGACTTAAGAAAATAATTGCTGGAACTCCATAAATAGAAAATTGACCACTTTTTGCAAGACAGGAGGTGAGTTGAAGTGAATCTGAGGGGACATATCAGAAGATAAACCATGAGGGAGGGAGCCTCCATAAGCCAGCTACCAGAAAGTGACAGAGCAGTGGAGCACACAGTCAGAACTTCTGGAAGTCTGCTCCAATGAGTGATGTCCCTGCATGAAAGGTGCTCAGGTGGCAAAGCGGGGCAGAATCCTAAGTGGGACAGTGTGACTCAGGATCCCACAGGTCACAGAAAGAACAGGGGTGCCTAGAACAGCAGAGTTCCCAAGCACTGGCATCAAAAGACACAGGGTATCAGATGGGATAAAAAAGCAAGATTCATCCATATACCATCTACAAGAGAATCATTTTTAGACCCAAAGCACCTCCAGATTGAAACTGAGGGTATTGAGAACCATTTACCATGCCAACGGACCTCAAAAGAAAGCTGGGGTAGCAATTCTCACATCAGACAAATTAGAAAAAGTATTGGACAAAGTACAGCATTCTTTCTTGATTAAAACTCTCCACCGTAGGTGGATAGAAGGAACATACCTCAATCTCATAAAAGCCATGTATGAAAACCCCATAGCAAATATTCTCAATGGGGAAACACTGAGAGCTTTTCCTCTAAGGTCAGGGACACGACAGGGATGCCCACTGTCGCCACTGTTGTTCAAAGTAGTACTGGAAATCCTAGCCTCAGCAATCAGACAACAAAAAGAAACAAAAAACATTCAAACTGGCAAAGAACTCAAACTCTTACTCTTCACAGATGACAAGATACTTTATGTGGAAAACCCAGAAGGCTCCACTCCCAAATTATTAGAACTCATACAGCAATTCAGTAATGTGGCAGGATACAAAATCAATGCACAGAAATCACTTGCATTTCTGTACACTAACAATGTGACTGAAGAAAGAGAGATTAAGGAATCGATTCCATTCACAATAACACCAAAAACCATAAGATACCTAGGAATAAACCTAACCAAAGAGGTAAAGGATCGGGGCGCCTGGGTAGCGCAGTCGTTGGGCGCCTGCCTTCGGCTCAGGGCATGATCCCGGCGTACCGGGATCGAGCCCCACATCAGGCTCCTCCGCTGGGAGCCTGCTTCTTCCTCTCTCACTCCCCCTGCTGTGTTCCCTCTCTCGCTGGCTGTCTCTCTGTCACATAAATAAATAAAAAATCTTTAAAAAAAAAAAAAAAAAGAGGTAAAGGATCTATACTCTAGAAACTACAGAACACTTATGAAAGAAATGCAGAAAGACACAAAGAAACAGAAGAACATTCCACACTCATGGATTGAAAGAATAAATATTACTAAGTGTCTATGCTGCCCAGAGAAATCTACACATTTAATGCAATCCCTATCTAAATACCATCAACTTTTTTCACAGAAATGGATCAAACAATCCTAAAATTTGTATGGAACCAGAAAATACCCCAAATAGCCAGAGGAGTGGAAAACAAAAACCAAAGCTAGGGGCATCAGAATTCCAGATTTTAAGCTATATGACAAAGCTGTGATCACCAAGACAGTATGGTACTGGCACAAAAACAGGCACATAGATCAATGGACAGAATCGAGAATCCAGATACGGACTCTCAACTCTATGGTCAACTAATCTTCGACAAAGCAGGAGAGAATATCCAATGGAAAAAAAGTCTCTTCGGGCCGCCTGGGAAGGGCTCAGCTGGTTAAGCATCTGCGTTTGGCTCAGGTAATGATCCCAGGATCCTGGGATTGAGTCCCGCTTCAGGCTCCCTGCTCAGCAGGGAATCTAGTTCTGCCTCTCCCTGCCACACACCCTGCTTGTGTGCTCGCTCCCTCTCTCTCTGGCAAACAAATAAGTAAAATCATTAAAAAAAAAAAAAAAAAAAAAAAGTCTCTTCAGCAAATGGTGCTGGGAAAATTGGACAGCCACATACAGAAGCATGAAACTGGACCATTCTCTTACACCACAAGCAAAGATAAATGCAAAATGGATGAGGGACCTCGATGTGAGACAGATCCATCAAAATCCTAGAGGAGAACACTAGCAGCAACCTCTTTAGCCTCAGCCACAGCAACTTATTGCTAGACACGTCTCCAATGTCAACGGAAACAAAAGCAAAAATGAACTTTTGGGACTTCACCAAGGTAAAATCTTCTGCAAATCAAGCTGTCTCTCTTCGCAGATGACATGATACTCTATATGGAAAACCCAAAAGACTCCACCACCAAATCACTAGAACTTACAGAGCAATTCAGTAACGTGGCGGAATACAAAATCAATGCTCAGAAATCGGTTGCACTTCTATACACGAACAATGAGACTGAAGAAAGGGAAATTAGGGAATCCATCCCATTTACAATAGCACCAAAAATCATACATAATCTCGGAATTAACTTAACCAGAGAGGTAAAGGATCTATATTCTAGAAACTATAGATACCTCTTGAAAGACATTAAAGAAGACACAGAACGATGGAAAAACATTCCATGCTCATGGATCGGAAGAATTAACTTAGTTAAAATGTCTATGCTACCCAGAACAATTTACACTCTTAATGCCATCCCGATCAAAATACTAATGACATTTTTCAAAGAGCTGGAACAAACAGCCCTTAAATTTGTGTGGAACCAGAAAAGACACCGAATCGCCAAGGAAATGTTGAAAAGGAAAAACAAAGCTGGGGGCATCACAATGCCAGATTTCAAGATATACTACAAAGCTGTGATCACCAAGACAGCATGGTACTGGCACAAAAACAGACACATAGACCAATGGAACAGAATAGAGAACCCAGAAATGGACCCTCAACTCTAGAGTCAACTAATATTCAACAAAGCAGGAAAGTATGTCCAGTGGAAACAAAGACAGTCTCTTCAACACACGGTGTTGGGAAAATTGGACAGCCACATGCAGAAGAATGAAACTGGACCGTTTCCTTATAGCACACACAAAAACAGACTCAAAATGGATGGAAGACCTCAATGTGACACAGGAATCCATCAAAATCCTAGAGGGGAACACGGGAGCAAACTCCATGACATCAGCCGCAGCAACTTCTTCCTAGACACATCACCAAAGGCAAGGAAAGCAAGGGCAAAAATGAACTATTAGGACTTCATCAAGATAAAAAGCTTTTGCACAGGGGTGCCTGGGTGGCTCAGTCATTAAGCGTCTGCCTTTGGCTCAGGGCTGATCCCGGGGTCCTGGGATCGAGCCCCACATAGGGCTCCATGCAGCTCGCTGAGAGCCTGCTTCTTCCTCTCCTACTCCCCCTGCTTGTGTTCCCTCTCTCGCTGGCTGTCTCTCTCTGTCAAATAAATAAATAAAATCCTAAAAAAAAAAAAAAAAAAAAAAAAGCTTTTGCACAGCAAGGGAAACAGTCAACAAAACCAAAAGACAATCTACAGAATGGGAGAAGATATTTGCAAATGACATATCAGATAACGGGCTAGTATCCAAAATCTATAAAGAACTTATCAAACTCAACACCCCAAAAACAAATGATCCAATCAAGACATGGGCAGAAGACGTGAAGACATTTCTCCAAAGACATCCAAATGGCCAAGAGACACATGAAAAAGTGCTCAACATCACTCGGCATCAGGGAACTACAAATCCAAACCACAATGAGGTACCACCTCACACCAATCAGAATGGCTAAAATTAACAAGTCAGGAAATACAAATGTTGGCGAGGATGTGGAGAAAGGGGAACCCTTTTACACTGTTGGTGGGAATGCAGGTTAGTACAGCCACTCTGGAAAACAGTACGGAGGTTCCTCAAAAAATTGAATATAGAGCTACCCTACAACCCAGCAATTACACTACTAGTTATTTACCCCAACAATACAGATGTAGTGAAAAGAAGGGGCACATGCACCCCAATGTTCATAGCAGCAATGTCCATAGTAGCCAAACTACGGAAAGAGCCTAGATGTCCATCGACAAATGAATGGATGAAGAAGACGTGGTGTGTATATATATATATACAATGTAATACTACTCAGCTATCAAAAAAATAAAATCTTGCCATTTGCAACAACGTGGATGGAGCTAGAGGGTATTATGCTAAGCCAAATAAGTCAACCAGAGAAAGACAATTATTATATGATCTCACTGATATGTGGAATTTGAGAAACAAGGCAGAGGATCATAGGGGAAGAGAGGAAAAAGTGAAACAAGACAACACCAGAGAGGGAGACAAGCCATAAGAGACTCTTACTCTCAGGAAACAAACTGAGGGTTGTGGGAGGGGAGTGGGGGAGGGATGGAGTGGCTGGGTGATGGACATTGGGGAGGATATGTACTATGGTGAGTTCTGTGAATTGTGTAAGACTGATGAATCACAGATCTGTACTCGTGAAACAAAACATTACATGTTAACAAAAAAATTAAGAATGGATCATAATAGACTATGGACTCTGAGAAACAAACTGAGGGCTTCAGAGGGGAGGGGGTGGGGGAATGGGACAGGCTGGTGATGGGTATTAAGGAGGGCGCGTATTGCATGGTGCACTGGGTGTTATACACAACTAATGAATCATCGAACTTTACATCAAAAACCAGGGATGTACTGTATGGTGACTAACATAATATAATAAAAAATATTATTATAAAAAAAGAATGGATCATAATAGATCCTAAAACAAATAACATTGCCTTATTCTTTTTTTTTAAGATTTCATTTATTTATTTGACAGAAAGAGAGACAGCCAGAGAGAGATGGAACACAAGCAGGGGGAGTGGGAGAGGAAGAAGCAGGCTCATAGCGGAGGAGCCTGATGTGGGGCTCGATCCCAGGACCCTGGGATCACACCCTGGGCTGAAGACAAAGGCTTAACCACTGAGCCACGCAGGTGCCCCATCATTGCCTTATTTCTTAATAAAAAAGTTATAACCCAGAAGAAAATAAAGCTATAAAATCCCTTAAATATAAAAATAAATAAAAATAAAAATCCATGAGCTTGTAATGAGGTTCAAAAAGAGAAACCAAACCAAAATAAAAAAATAGTTATGAATTGTTGCATTAAAAAGTACCCTCAAAATTTAGAATCAAACGTCAAATATTTATTACCTCACACAGTTTGTGCAGATCAGGAATCTGAGAGCAGCTTAGCTGCTGGTTTTGGGTCTTTGAGCTGTGCTGCGTCATCTGAAGGTCTGACTGGGGGCTGGAGGATGCACGTCTAAACTCTCTCAAGTGGCTGTCGGCAGGGGCCTTCAAGTCCTCCCACATGGGCCACTCCTCACAGTGTGACAGCTGGCCTCCCTCAGAGTGAGTGATCTGAGAGGCAGGGAGAGAAAGAGACACAAAGCTGGAAGCCACAATGTCCTTTATACCTTAACGTTAGAAGTAGCGTATCATCACTTCTGCGTAGTCCACTGGCCACACACACCAGCTCTGGCACAATGTGCAAGGGAGCTGCACGTGGGAAGAATCCTGGAAGGCGGGGCTCACCCATGGCCATTTCAAAGAACGGCCAGCGCATCAGTGGTCATGGCACCTGAGGCAAGCCACTTACTCTGAACACTGGCACTTAAATTGAGAAAAGTAAACATTTATTGTCCTTCCCGTATGAACTACATTTCAGGAAAACCAAATAGCCCTAAATTTATATGTTGATGAGAGAAAAATCCTTCTGTAAAAGAAATTCCTGTTCATAAATATGACAAAAATTACTGAATCAGAAAAATCACAATTTTGCCAGCCCTAATGAAATGGCGGATTTAGGCAAAGATCAGTAGGTTAAAGCACCAAATGAAAGGCTGATGGGGAACTTTACCTGGAAATATCCAGCTGTCAAGTTAGCATCCCAGAGAGTGGAACAGTCAGACCTCGTGTGCCTCCTGATACAAAACAACAAGTACAGGGCGCCTGGGTGGCGCAGTCGCTAAAGCGTCTGCCTTCGGCTCAGGGCGTGATCCTGGCGATCCGGGATCGAGTCCCACGTCAGGCTCTTCCGCTATGAGCCTGCTCCTTCCTCTCCCACTCCCCCTGCTGTGTTCCCTCTCTCGCTGGCTGTCTCTCTGTCACATAAATAAATAAAATCTTTAAAAAAAAAAAAAAAAAAACAAGTACATAGCACCACCTAAGAATGATTCTCACGCACACAGGTAAACCCACCGCGAATCAAACTTTCAGAGCTAACATCTAGCTAATAGGAAATACAAGCCTAGAGAAATAAATTAAATGAAGATACAAATGGACAAAACCAGCATGCGAAAAACTCAGGACAAATGACCCAGTTTGTTTAACTGGGGTTAGGAGGGTGAGTGAGAGATGGAAAGAGGAACTATTCTAGGTCTCAATTAAAAGAAAATTTAAAGAAATAACCCCAAAAAACCATGTCCACTTTGGCCAACAGCCAGTCATGTTTTATACATTTGGGCAAGTTTAGTACGCACTTTGTACTAGATGGTAACCAGGAATTATTTAAAAATTTTAGGTGGGATAGTGGCACTGTGGTTCTGCTAGAAAATGTCCCTATTTTTTAAGAAATGCATTCTCAAAAACATAATGCTGAAATAACACCTTCTGAGTTTGCTTTCAAATATTTGAGCAAGAAAAACGGGGCTGGGGCGGACAGACGAAACAAGTGCGGCGGAATCTTACTTATTATTAAGTCTGAGCGATGAGTATATGCGGGCTCATCAGTCTTCGCTCAACTTTTGTGTAGGCTTAAATTTTCGTAAGGGTTTTTTTAAATTTTTGAAAAAGAGCATTCCATCACTCATCTTGTGTTTTTGGCTAATATTTAAAAGTGACTTTTTCATATATTTACGTCACAAAACTCCCGCGCACTCCAGCGAGGAACCCAAAGCCGGACCACAACGGGTCGCTGTGCTGTGACGCACTGAACGCTGCGACCCCCGCGCCCCTCGCGCCCTCAGGAACTCGCGCGAACTCCCGGGCCGGGCGCGCGAGAGGGCCCGCGGGAATTTCCGGGGAAGTCCCGACCAGCGAGTGGCCGCGTTTCCTAGAAAGTCACCGGAAGTGGGTGGTGGAGGACTAGGAAGTGGAGCTGGCACAGATGTCCCTGGTTTCTGGTTGCCTGGGGAGGTACGGGCGGGAAGGCTTGCGCCTCCAGTGCGGGCGAGGCGGGAGCTCAGCCGCCGGGTGCCCCAGGGTCGCCAGCGGGAGGGGCGGGCTTTGGAGCCGAGTCCGCGGGGAGGGGTCCGCGGCGGGCTCGCCCCCCAGACGGGGCTCCCCGCAGGTGTTCTGGCTCCCTCCCGCTCCTCCTCTCCCTTTTGTCCCCCCGATTCCTGTCCCCCGCAGCGTCCGCGCACGCATTCGTTCGCCGAGCCGCTGGGGCAGGCGCTGTTGGAGGCGCTGAAGTCGAGCCGCGATCATGGTGGCCGGGAATCCCCGCCCTCGGGAGCCTGGGAGCCCCCGGTTTCGTGGGGGGACACCGACCACGCACCGCCGACGCCGTATTTGAGTAACTTACCGTGTTGGAAAGTGGTCGAGTGCTAGTGAAAAGAATAGAGCAAAGGTAAAAGCCAGGTAAGGCGTCGGGATCGGAAGGAGAGAGTAGGTGGCAATCTTAGGGGGGCCCCGAGAGTAGGTGTGGGGAAGATGACACCAAGCCAACGCTTGGAAGCGAGGTCATCTGCCCTGAGGATTGCTTGAGGTGGAGGGGCGGCCGGTGCAAAGGCCCTGAGGCAGAAAAGAGAGGTCCGTGTGAGTCCGGACGGCTGAACGAGGAGGAGAAGCGTGGGAGCGCCACCCGGCACGCCTGTAGGCATGCATGCCTGGGTAAGACCCGCTTTCATTCTGAGTAAGCGAGGGGGTCAGAGGGAATGGGCGCTCAGCTGTGTGCAGTAAGCTGGAGAATGGCAGGTTTTACGCGGAGATGAAATAATCCAGTTTATGGCTTAAGCACAGCACTCTCACTGTCGTATTGAGAAGAGGCAGAAGGGAAGGACAGACGCGGGGAGACCAGTGAGTAACAGTGGGGAGCAAGGCAGGGGATGGCGGCTTGGACAAGGTTGGGAGCTGCAGAGGTCCTAGTCCAGACACATAGCGGTTTCAGTTTGTCCCCCTGGGCCCCTCTTCTCCCAGAGATCATGCCCAGCAGTTCCTTTTGTTTGCTGTGTTCACTGTCCTCTTTTTCCCTTTTCATGGACTATTCAGGAAAACAAGATGTGAGACCACAGCTAGCTGAATGCTGCTGATGAACCCCAAATCCAGGGCCCTGTGTGACACTTGAAGCTGCCCGGTGGGACAGCAGGGGCCCTTTGGCTGGCATCTCCCAGGCCACGTCCAAACTTGTTGTCTGGGCAAAGCCAGAACTGACTTTGGGAGTTTGACGCAAGCAGCAGGGAAGAACCTGGACTGCGGTGGAAGACTGTAGAGAAAGCTGGGTGAAAAGATGCAGCAGGTAAGGAGAGGAGGGTCTGCAGCGTTTCCCGAGGAGGAGGAAGGAGAAGTGAGTACAGAAAAGGAAAGCAGTGGGGGCTGTGGTGGAAGTTTCCCGCTTCAAAATTCAAAATAGTTTTCCTGGACGGCCTGGTGACCATGAAAGCTTTCCGGTGATAGAGAGGAATTGAAAGACTTTTCTGTTTTTCATAAGGTGTATCAGGGACTGAGTCCCTGAATTTCTCTCCCCTCTTGGTGTGTCTGGGAGTTGATTTCCATGGACTAAACTTTATAGTTGCTTAGAGCTTGTTTTCCTCCCGTCGGTAGCGTCCCTGAGGTTTTCTGTGTCTCCTAATAGGTGATGGTGTCACACGAGAGTCCAGGCCCACCACGCCAGCTGCCTGGGACCCCTGAGGCTGAGCTCCTGCAGGAAAGAGGTGAGGCACACAGGGTGTTGTGCCAGGAGGACAGCAGCTGAAAACAGCTGGGATGTGGCCGGGGGCCGGGGGTGGAGGGAGGCAGGGAGGAGATGCTTCCTGGGGCCTGGAAATCCGCTCCTTATTGAGCATTTATTGGAATTCTTCTGTTACGTCTATACTAGGCTTGGATCAGTATTGCAAGAAACTAAATTACTCAGTTTCTGCCCTCATCTTACATCAAATTTGGAAAAAAATAATCAGAAGATTCTACAAAGCAACTTACCAAGAAATGGCATTCCATCACTTACATACATACAACTCAACATGTGTGATAGATGACTCATATAGGCGTACATGAAACCTGTGGTATCTTTCGGTAGCTCCTACCCCACTGGTTTTGCCACCATGTCCATGTTGAGTGTATGTAATTTTAGTTCTTTAGACCTTTTTGGAACCCTGAGATTTTAGAAGTATAGTATGAGTCCCTGAGAAACAGAAGATAGAACAGCAGCAAAGGAGGAGCGAAGGTTTTGTCGTAAAGCTTTGGGAAAAACACAGGAAGATGGGGAACTGTGAGGCTGGGCTTAGAAGTGCTGAGTGGTGGTGTGTGTGAAGAGCAAAGCGGACAAGACTGTGGCTGATGGAGGTAAAACCCAGGAGACAGCATTCAGCAGTTCGGGAGTCCTAAAGGCAGACCCTGAAAGGCAAGACTTTTGGACAGAGGACTAGGCACCTGGGCACCCCAAAAGTAGGCTTTTAGTATATATTATCTACAAAGAGAAAAAGTATATTATTGGAACTTCCAGAGGAGAAATCCTGAAATTTCAACTATATAACGAATCATAAAGGAAAATTAATAATATAGAACATATTCGGTACAAATTTAAGAGAGGTAGAAGATAAGCAACATTGCTTAACTTGGGTGTTTATTTTAATTCATTTTTTTTTAAATATAAAATTATACACCCTCTTATGGTTCACATCTGACCTGAGTCTCCTGGTCCTCTTTTTTTCATAAGACCTTAAATTCTCTTCCCATAGGTGATTTTCAGGACCATAAAGTATACAGTTACCTAACATATAATATAAACGAATGAATCTCATCCTAGATAATATCTGTACACCATTTTAACGAGTAGTTTAGTGACCGACCGAATGTTTGTGTCCCCTCAAAATTCACACATTGAAGCCCTAACCCCCATTGTGATGATATTTAGAGGTGGGGCCTTTGGGAAGTAATTTGGCTTAGATAAAGACGTAAGGGTGGGGCCACATGAAGAGATTCGTGCGTGTCCTTATTAGGAGAGGAGACCAGAACTCTCACTGCGTCCCCCACAGGTGAGGACGGAGGACGGCAAGCCAGGCACAGCCCATGCCGGCACCTGGATTTCAGACTTCAAGCCTCCAGAACCGTGAGAAGTAGGTTTCCAGTGTGTAAGCACCCAGTCTGGGTATCTTGTTACCGCGGCCTGCATTGGCAAAGGTAGTTTCGTGCCGTTTGAGCACATAGCCTGTCTCCAAGTTCATGTTTAACTCGAGGGCAGACACTGGCTTTCCAAAATCTAAAGCTAAGAAATAAATCCCGAGAATCACTGTGGTGACCAGGGACTGAGGCGGGAGAAATAGCAACTTGGGTAATGGGTAGAGAGTTTTGGTTTTGCAGGATGAAAAAGTCCTGGAGATTCTACAACGTTGTTGTTTTTTTTTTTGTTTTTTTTTGTTTTTTAAGATTTTATTTATTTATTTGACAGAGAGAGACAGCCAGCGAGAGAGGGAACACAAGCAGGGGGAGTGGGAGAGGAAGAAGCAGGCTCCCAGCTGAGGAGCCTGATGTGGGGCTCGATCCCAGAACGCCGGGATCACGCCCTGAGCCGAAGGCAGACGCTTAACCGCTGTGCCACCCGGGCGCCCCAACACAACATTGTATTTTTAACACTGCTGAACTGTACACTTAAAATGGTTAAGATGGTAAATTGTGTTACCTATTTTTTTCCACACTTAAAACAAATTCTTAGTGTGATAAGCACTTAAAGAAAAAAGAGTAAGAAGAACCGCTGAGTTAGCAGAACTTTCCCAGTCTGTGAAGAGGGTACAGTAAAAGTCCAGGTGCGCTACGTCTGGAGGGAAGTTGGGGTAAACAGGGGTTCGCCTTGTCAAAGGCCATCCAGTGGTACACTCAAGACTGGTTTGTTTTACTGTAGTAAATTCTCCCTCAACGAGAACGTAAACAGATGCTGAACTCTGGTTCAGTGTTTTGGGTGCAGTATGCTGATACCTTCGATTACTTTGAAATGCAGCAAAAAACAAAGTGGATTAATAGGCTAGTTAGCTGGACAGATGTGCGATAGAGCATAACAAATGTTAAGGTATGTGGATCTTTACTACGATTCAGCTTTTCTGTGTACTTGGAAATGTTCGTGATAAAATGTGGATGAAAAAAATAAACACAGTTGGGAGGTTTGTGTTTTTGCTGTCACAGGAGCAGAGCAGAGCGAGCGTCTGCTGTGAGCTGTGTGCAGGCCAGGCGGGTGTGGGACTGTGTGCGACAAAGAATTAGGGAGCGCGGGCTTGCAGAGTGAGACATGGAGTGACAGAGTGGGGCCCAAGAGACCCACACACAGCCTGGGTCTTGGTCAAAAGCTGAGAGTCGCCTAAACCAGAGAAGAATTGGGGGAGGTTTCTCTGGGAAGAAACCAGTTTGCTCCTCAATTGAAGTTTTGGTAAAATTGGAATGAAATTTTGGGGACCTAAAGCCACAGGGTAGTCCTCAGGTCTTACCCACTGGTGACTAACCCCACTGGTATCTTCTGGAAGAGATCATTCAAGCCGGGATTTGGGATGTGTTGATGAACTTTCTAGAAAGGTTACTTGCCGCAAACAGTGAGGCTACAGGAAGGTTGAGCTGGCCCACCAGGAGGAAATCAGGGCCCCGTTAACTAGCAGTGTGCCAGACTACGCTGGTGTGGGGAGGACGGCTTAATAGGAGAGGGGAAGGTGGTGTTTCTTGGAGAAACTAACTGGAGGTAGAGCAGCCAGTAAGTTACCGAAAGGAATCAGTTTCGGGCCGTTTCTGGATATTTCTGTCCCACACCTCCCCTCCTTTCTATCCCCCCATCCCCACCCCAAGTCTTTCTGGAGGAAGTGACTTCAAAGTCCAGATACTGAAAGAGAGGTTATCCCACAAGCCAGGAGTCAGTGACGTGCGTTTGGGGAGGGGCGAGGTCATTCTAGGGTAAAGAGAGACCAGACAAAAACGCATAGCAGGTGACGGACAGAACGCTGGCCATCCGCATGACTTTGTGCCGTGGCCTGCTGCCCAAAACCGAACCCGAAGCTGGAGAAATAATGGGGGAGACGGAGTTTGGGAAGTTTCTACACAGGGGAAGAGAGGAGGAGAGAGGAAGGTTTCGGTAGTACTGTGCCAGATTGACCCGCCTCGTTTCCCTCAGCCCTGCCAACCCCTCCGCATCCTGCCTTTGCCAAAGAGGGAAGCCGAGGAGACCGGCCAGGCGCAAAGAGCGCACCGATGAGCCCGGCCCAAGTAAGCTGCGGCCCCTCCATCCTTCTGGAAATACAGCCCTGCCTCCTTCCACTCATCCCTGACGCCCCCACCCCACGTGCAGGTGCTCCCTCTCACCAGGAACATCCCCATTCCTTCGTTGTCGCCTCTGCCATTTGTGTCCACTCCCTTTCACCTCTCCCAAATACACACAGTAACCGCCTCTCATCTCTGTAAACCTTCTCCCAAGAGTCCTGTCCTGCCTCTCTGTCCTGAGGGCACCGGGGGGGTTTTCTCCAGGACAGCGGCAGGGAACTGTTTCAGGACTCTGTGACGTTTGAGGACGTGGCCGTGTGCTTCAGCGGTGGAGAGTGGCAGTGTCTGACCCGCGCTCAGCGGCACCTCTACGCGGACGTCATGCTGGAGAATTACGGGAACATGATCTCGGTCGGTAAGGACGTCCCTGCGCTTGGCTCAGTACTGTTTCCTCTCCTTTTCCTTTCAGTTGTATTTTTTATTGATGTACGTGGGGCCTCATATTCTAGCCTCTGTTACATAGCAAGGTAGTCACAAGAGCAGGGACTGGTCCCTAGGGTCTCCTCCTCTCCCTTCTGAGTATGACTTGTCTGAGAATATCTGTACGCGTGTTTCCATGCGACCAGACCCCTGAACAAACCCCTTCTGTACCCCAGTGGCCATTTCTTCCTTGTTTCCCTACGTGGGCAGAGGGGTCAAGGCTGGGTGTAGGACCCTGGTAGTGTTGCTCTCCACACTCTTGTTCCTTCTCCACGACCAGGCTTTGCAGTCCCTAAGCCACCTCTGATCTCCCACCTGGAGCAGGGGGCCGAGCCCTTCATTCAGGATCTGCAGGACTGGGGCTTCCTGACCTGCTCCTTCCCAGGTGAGTGATGGGAAGCTGCAGCCTCCTGCCGGGTGCCCTGGGGAGGTGGACGTAGAATGTTCTTAGTGCCCAGGCTCCCTAACGAAGAGAAAACAAATAGCAGCAAAGCAGTTGGGGCAGTTATTCTGTCATGATCTAATTGCTTCTTTCCCCCTATCTGATAGGCCCTTTGCAATTTGGGCCTCAGAGAAAGCTCAGTGAATTCATCTCCCTTCTGTGTATCAGTTCCTCCAGTGCCCAGAGAACGCTGCTCTACTGCCCCTAGTTTTTGTTCAGGACCTTCCCCACATTGAGCCTCAGGCCTCTGACCCTTGCCTTTCTCTGTTTGCCCTCACGGCTTCAGCTCTTAGCTGGGCGGCAGGTGCCCGGTGCATGGACACTGCTCACTTCTCCCCTTTCCTGGGCAGCACTCTTGTTTCTCACTCCTGGTGTTTACTGCACAGACCGTTGTCATCTGCAGACCAGCACACCTGAAGGCAAACTCATCTCTCCCCTCAGCCCGTCTCCACTGTGCCCTCCCTGTTTCTGTACCTGAGCCTCCCTCTTTCTCACGTTGCCTCTCCACGCTCCCTGACCTGTGTACCTCGTCAGTCGTGAAACAGTACCAGCTCCTCATTCAAACTGTTTTCTCTATTTGTCCTTCAAAACGTGTCCCTTACCCACAGACCGAGCCAACTGCCCTATCACGATACCTGCTCTTCCTTCCTCCTCCCTCCTACCATCCAACAAACATTTATTGAGCAACTACTGTATATAGGCACTAGACAAGGTACTGGAGATGGCGTCAAACATTATTGCCAAGTAGGGAAGGCAGGTAGTCAGTGATGATACAGCACAGAATAGTGAGAGTCACGGAGTGGTACCTGGGATGTACAAACACGGAGTAGAAGCGTCTAAATCGGACTGGGGACCAAATGACTGTGGAGGGAATGACCATGAACCAAACGTGTGGCGTAAGGGAGGTGGCTCAGCGGAAGGAGGGGAGAGGCATTCTGGGCAGAGGGAGAATGCACTCTCGCATTCATGAAGCGTGAGCAGCGTGACCAGAGCAAAGGGCTCTGAGCGGCTGGTGTGGGGAGGGCAGGAGCAAGGTCATGGTTCAGAGGGGTTTTTATAACCTGCGGACTTGGAGCTTTATTCTGACCATAGGAGCTGACATGGGTGAAGCATTCCCATCCGTGTAGCAGGTGCTTACACACATTAGCTTAGGTAACGATCCCGTCGTACAGATGAGCACCTGAGGCACAGGGAGTGCAGTCGTCCTCCCAGGTTGCACAGCCAGGAGGGTCAGAGCTAGGGTTGCAGCCTGTGGTCCCACTCCAGAGCTGGGGATCTGGCTGCACGCTTCACCTCCTTCCTGTCTTGTTAACAATGCAGTGCCGCTGAGACATTTTAAGCTGAGGAGTGGCATGATTAGATTTGATTTTTAGAACGATCTGGAAGCAGAGTAGAGCACAGATTCAAGGGGAGGCAGATTAAAGGACAGTTGGGGGTGGGGTGGCAGTTAGTGAGCAGAAAAACCCTGGCAGCAGAAATAGAGAGGAAGGGGTAGAGCTGAGATAAAGAGAAGACTGATTTGAACTCTGGTTGCCTGCAGAACTTAACTCAAGCGAACTTAAGCAAAACAATGAGAATTTATTATTCAGGGGTGTCGTGGAACCTAAGAGCAGGGGGACATGAGGCCCCTCACCCCACTGTCCCCTTGCTGCTCGGTGCCGAGGGCAGAACGTTCCCTCCCCCGGGCGGTGCACCATCCCCCAGCACTGGCTGTTGTCAGGGTGCGAGTCCAAGGAGAGAGAACCTGGCCTGTTTCGGGTGGGGGATGGCCCAGCTCTGATGTGCCCTGGCCCCCGGCGGGAAGAGTTACACTGCAGAGCAGACGGGTCCCTGGGGGGTCAGACTGCAGTCCGTGTCACGACAGGTGGGATTTGTAAAATGTCCGCTGAGCAAATCTGAGGGAGGGAGAGGGTTGAATGTGACTCAGTTTCCTGACTGAGGTGACTGGGTGAATGAGTTTGCCAGTCACTACACTAGGAGATTCTCGAGAACGAGTAGGTTTCTAAGGGTTTTTGGAAAGTGTGCAGAGTCTGAGCTGTCTTGGCAGCCTTTGGCCGTGACCGTAGCCTTCTTCCAGCCCGGGCGTCACGTACCCTTCCAGCGGCTTCGCCCTTTCACCCCTCCCGCCCCCCCGTGTTTCCCGACGTCTGAACATCTGGCATTTTCATTTCCTTGTCCAAGTATCAGCGGACAGGACCTGGCCTGGGAATGAGAAGGCGAGTTCAGAACAGGAGGTGTTCGACCGCGGCGACGTCTGCCGGGTCCGAGTCGAACATCTCCTGAAAGCCCTGTCCCAGGATGCTGAGGCTGGAGGAGCTGGTGTCCAGGATGTCAAGTTAGAGAATCCACGGGACGCGCCCGGGATGGAGACACTGGGAGAGGAGAAGGTGACCCGCAACGAAGGAAAGACCAGGGAAAACTTCGGTGCAGCCCCGAAGCGTGTTCCACAGAACGGAGTCCTCCCAGAACGGCAGCCCCACCGATGTGCCGACTGTGGCAAGAGCTTCAGCGGCCGTGCCGCCCTGGTTCTCCATGAGCGCGTGCATTCTGGCGAGAAGCCACACGCGTGTCGCGAGTGCGGGAAAGCGTTCAAGACCAGAAGCCAGCTGTCGGTGCACCGGGTCACCCACACGGGGGAGAAGCCCTTCGGCTGCGCCCAGTGCGGGAAGGCCTTCGGCAGCCGAGCCGCACTCTGCCGGCACAGGAAAGCGCACAGCGGGGAGAAGCCGCACGCGTGCGGCGCGTGCGGGAAGGCCTTCGAGAGCAGGAGCCGGCTCCGTCTGCACCAGCTGGTGCACAGCGGGGAGAAGCCGCACGCGTGTGCCGTCTGCGGGAAGGCCTTTCAGCTCAAGCACTGCCTCACCCTCCACGCCAGGACCCACACCGGCGAGAAGCCGTACGCGTGCGGCGCGTGCGGAAGAGCCTTCCGCGGGAGCTCCGACCTCCGCAAGCACCTGCGCATCCACACCGGTGAGAAGCCCTACGCGTGCGGCACGTGCGGGAGGGCCTTCCGCCGGAGCTCGGACCTCCGCAAGCACACGAGGACGCACGCGCGGGGGCCGGGCGGTGGCTGCGCGCAGTGTGGCCAGGCCTTCGGCAGCCCGGCAGAGCTCCGGCGGCACCGGAGGAGCCACGCGCCGGAGAAGCCGTACGCGTGCGGGCAGTGTGGGCGCGCCTTCCGTCATAAGTGCAGGCGCCGGGCTCACGAACGCGCGCACCGCGGGGACAGGCCGTACCCGTGCGCGCACTGCGGGAAGGCCTTCCAGGACCGGCACTGCCTCGCCGTCCACCAGCGCGTGCACACCGGCGAGAAGCCGTTCGCTTGCTCACAGTGCGGGAGAGCCTTCCGCGGGAAGTCCAACCTGACCAAGCACCAGAGAATCCACACCGGGGAGAAACCGTACGCGTGCGAGGCGTGCGGCAAGGCCTTTCATCACAGCTCGGTCCTGACGCAGCACAGACGCATCCACAGCGGGGAGAAGCCGTACACCTGCGGCCAGTGCGGCACGTCCTTCCGGCAGCGCGCGGCCCTGCTCGGGCACCAGCGGGTGCACAGCGGGGAGAGACCCTATGAGTGTGAGCAGTGTGGAAGAGCTTTCCGGGTGAGCGCGAACCTCACGGGACATAAGAGGAGACGACACGGAGGATGGCGAGCGCACGCACTCGACGAGAGTGGGAAAGCCCTCTCCCCGGGACCTGACCGGCCGTCTCAGTAGCCCGTGTTCGGCCGGCAGCCCCTGGGGAAGCGAGCCTGTGTGTGCACGTTCCCGCTTCTCCTGCTCCGGAGCCCGGCCTTGCTGTGCGGGGACTTCCAATCAGCAATTCTAGCACCGAATACTTCCCAGTGCTTGCACGTGCCGGCCACTCTTCTCACGGCTTTGCAGTTTTAATCCCTTTAATCCATAAGACATCCCGAAAGGATGAGGAAATTAAGGTGTACAAGGAGGACAGCGGCGCAGGGTCACTTAGCTATAAGTTCTGCGCAAATGCCTCCCAGGGGCTCAGGCCCGCGCCGTTCCCGAAGGCCGGCAGCACACCTCTTAGATGGGCGGCTGCAACTCAGTTCGGCTCGGAGCTTGGTTTAGTTGATAAAATACTGATCTTTTTACCAAGGTTTTTCTGTTTAGTTTTAACTTAAAGACTGGATGGAACTTTTCCATGTGGGTTCAGGATTGCTGAGATCGGGCAGATTTAGAAATTACCGATAAGCGGGATTCAGCTCTATGCTGCTCCAGTAACCGTTTACATATGGAAAGAGCATGAAACCCACCTCACTTTGTTATAAATACATCAAACTGTGCATGTGTTGATTTCTTAAATATTTACTATATCTATTTGCATGACACATGAAATGCTCTTTCAAATGTATGAGAAGTTTGCATCTACCTTTCCAAGTCTTTCAATCTCTCTTAACATACACCCTTTCAAATGTTACAAGTACGTTTTACAGACAGAATTAAAATAAATACAGTCAACAAGGCTGTTAACTAGAGATTGAAAATCCTAGGGGCGCCTGGGTGGCTCAGTTGGTTAAGCGCCAGACTCTTGATTTCAGCTTAGATCATGATCTCGGGGTTGTGAGCTGAGCTCCGCTTAGTGGAGTCTGCTAGAGATTCTCTCTCCCCCTCTCTCCCTCCAAAAAAAAATTTTTTTTAATCCTATAAGAAGATGCAAATGTGTCAACCTAATTAATATAATGACCATAATTGAGAATTAAGTTTAGTCCTAAATTCCTCGGCTGGTAAAAAAAAAGAGAAAGAGAAGGATGAGCAGTGGGTTATCCAACATTTCTCAAAGGTGTTTTACAAGTTAAAGCTTTTAAAATAATGACTTTAGGAACTGTTAGCTAGGTGGGTTTTTTAAATTCCCTTAAAGACTTCTCAGAGTTTAAAATATGTTCATCTAAATCTTAAAGGAGCAATAAAAACCACTGCTTTCCGGAAGTAATTGACCACACAGTCCTGTTGGAAGCATTTTCCTGGGCTCTTGTTTCACAGAAAAACTTTTGGGAAATGGTTATGTGCTATCTAATACTAAAAACAAGGTGTCCGAGAGATGTGATTTTCTAGTAACAAATTCCAGAGGGGAGTACATGGTTTCTTATTTTTAAAAAAGGGCAGACTGAAACATTGTCCCTTAGGCTCAGTTTCTGCAGGAAATGCCGTGTTCGTTATGTGACTGTTTCTCACATAGTTTGGTGATGAAAGCCGAGATGGAAACTTTGAAGACGTAACTCCGTGAAGTTGCCTCTGGAGGACGAAGTTCTGGATATGTGGCTTTCTGGTGAGAAAACATGACATAAGGGCAGAGTTCAGGATGTGTCTGGACAACTGACAGTGGTTTTCCGATTAGTTTTGAGGATGAGAACCCCTTGTTTGGTCGTCTACAAATCTGAGCCACCCATGCACACACAGCAATAGTTGTTCTTTAACGCTCGACGGAATATTGTCGTGCTTTCCTAGAAAATCGGAGGTTTTGTGTCTCACAGCCACACGTGTAAGCTTTTAGAAAAGGCATGTGCGTGCTCAGAACGTCTGTTTTGCCCACAGGCTACGGTGTGCTTTTGGACTTTGGACTCAGAGTCATCCCAGCCGGTGAACCGGCCAGCCCTTCGTGTGGCCTGTGCAGTCGTTGTAACAGAGCCCGGACCAGCCTTGAGGGTGGGTGTGCCCCTGACTGGAGAGCTCACCTCTTCAGACACCAATTAGCGGCAGGGGGTAGCAGGCCCACGTTCTGTTGTGAAACATGAAAGGCCTCTGTGTGGAGCCCAAATAGGAGCATTCCAGACGCATCCTCACCCGTGCATGGTGCACGTGACCACCGTCTCCCTAGAACACTGCTGTGGTGCAGACACCTGCTGTGAAGACTGCCTAAGGACTCTCAGTCCTGCGTCTAAAATGAGTGCTGTGCGTTGTGCGGTCGGTGGAGGGGGTGGGGGATGGGCTAGAGGGGGGCGGGCACTAAGGAGGGCACCTGCTGTGAGGAGCACTGGGTGTTGTGTGTAAGAGACGGATCACTGAATGCTCCTGAAACCAATACTTCACTGCATGTTAACTAACTGGAATTCAAACAAAAATTAAGTAAATACTAAAATGAGCGTTGGGGGGGAAACACTGAAGAAAGTTCAGATATTTTACCTGTGGGAAAAGCCTGTACATTTAAAAGGGGTCCAAAGCTGGAGTAAAGTCTGCCATAGGTAGTAAATTCGGCAGGAATACCATGGAAGGAGTTCAAAGACGAGATGCATAGTTGAATAAGAAAACATGCTAGTATTTCTTAAAACCCTAAGATGTTTGTAACTAATTCTGAAGAGTTACCGAAACTAGAGTTATTGATTTAGTTATAATTTACTTAGAAACTCACCAGGTAACACACTTTTTTAACTTGACTACCTTAATGCAAAATCTGAGAAAATTGTCACTCTGATCATTGATACAATGAGATTGTTTTCACTTTACCTTCACAACGGAAGTAGAGAATGCCCACTTCTCTCGGTTTTACAAAGCGGAACAAGATACAGGTTTCAGATTTTGAGCCACCCATGAACAGAAACGTGTTTCTGGGGGCGCCTGGGTGGCACAGCGGTTAAGCGTCTGCCTTCGGCTCAGGGCGTGATTCTAGCGTTTTGGGATCGAGCCCCACATCAGGCTCCTCTGCTATGAGCCTGCTTCTTCCTCTCCCACTCCCCCTACTTGTGTTCCCTCTCTCGCTGGCTATCTCTATCTCTGTCGAATAAATAAATAAAATCTTTAAAAAAAAAAAAAAAAAGAAACGTGTTTCTGTAGCTTCTGCGCAGTTGAGGCCCTGCTCTCCTTACCGAGCAAGATTCACCCACGGCTCACAAGATAGTCTTTCAGAGTTTTCAAGACAAATCAAGCACTTCTTTTTCCACAAGGCAAAATACCTGAAATTTCTTTAGTGCTCTCTCACAGTTTATTTTTAAATGTTCAGGAAGCAGAAGATTCCTGGAGTTGCTGGTCCCCTGGGGTTTCCTGCTGCAGGACTGAGACCCTCGGCAGTCTTCACAGTCGGTGAGCACGTGCAAGATGGGTTTGTGAGGGTGGTGTCTGGAGTCCTGGCCTTTCCTTCTGTTCACCGATCTACTGTCTGTCCTTACACCAATGCCAAACTGGTTAGCTTTAAAATACCTTTTCACCTGGTAGAGTTAAGTCCTATTTCTTTTTCTTCAAGACCGACTTGCCTGTTCTTGGTCAAGGCTGTATTATTTGTTCATGCACTGGAAGACTCAGTGTTATAAAGATGTCAGTTCTTCCCAAAATTGATCAATAGATTCATTGCAACCTAAATAAAAATTCTAAGAGTGCATTTTTGTGGAAAATGACAAACTGAGTCTAAAATTTATTTTTCAGTATAATTCTTAGTCAGAATAGCCAAGCCTTATGAAAGGCAAACTTTTATCCTTTTATGAGTAAATTGTGGATAGTATTTGTACCCTCAGGTTAAGAAAGGATTTCTCAAGACACCAAAAAAGGTTAATCTTAAAGAAAAAGTTCTGATAAATTCAACTGGATTAAAATGAATTTCTTTAAGCAAATTCACCATAAAGAAGGGAAAATACTATTTTCTCATGACTTGAAAAAAGATATTTTGAACACATACACTTGGAAAATAATTGTCATCTAAAATGTTTTAGGTTGGGGGTGCCTGGCTGGCTCAGTAGGTTAAGCGTCTGATCCTGGAGTTCGGCTCAGGTCACGATCTCCAGGGTGGGAGATCCCCTCCTGCATCAGGCTTAAGATTCTCTCTCCCCTCTGCCTCTGCCCCTCCCTCCCCCATGCACACTCTCTCTCCCTCAAAAAAAGTGAATAAATATTTTAGTTTGAGTCATACGAATGGCCATATCTAAAGGCTGAATAGTGGCAGTTTAATACGGTCTGACCTTATATAAAAATTCCTTTAAATCGATAAGCAAAAGACAACCCCAAAAAAGGCAGAAAGCATGAAGAAGTATTTCAAAGAAAGACGACTAGACACAGAAAGCAGTCCAGTCTCCATAACAAGGAGCTGAGCACAGTGACAACGTGTGGGACTCCCGCCAGCCTCACCCAGTTTTGGCCGGGACGTGGGGCTGCAGTGCTTCCTGGTGATGCTGTAAATTCATGCAGCCACTCTGGAGAATGCACAGATGCCGTCCTGTAAAGCTGGCCTGTACCCCACAACCTTACAGATCCATCCCTGGGGATGCGCCCCGAGAAACCCTCGCACGAGGATTTTCACGGCGTATCTGCTCATGATAGCAAAGCCCAGCAACAACCCAAATGTTCACCAGCAGTAAGTAGAAAAACACGTTTTGCCATATTTAAACAATGGATATCTTACAGAAGCGAACACGAATGACCTAATTGTGTTACCTACGCAGTACCATGGGCCGGTGGTGGAGAGCCCTGGGTGAATGGGAAGAGCCAGGCCCAGAAGACGGCATACAGTTTGGTGCCAGATTTATAAAGCTCAGAAGCAAGGAAGACAAAATAATACATTGTTTGGTGATGTATTCCTAAGAGTATTATTTGTGTAAGTAAAGGAATGATAAACAGAATTTAGTAGAACGGTTGCCTCTGAAAAGGAGTCACAGTGATGGGGCAGGAGAGAGGCCCATAAGTCTCAGGAATACTCTTGCCAGACCTGTCCCACAGAAACTTAATGCCAGCCACATACGCAATTTAAAATGTCCTCATTAGGGGCGCCTGGGTAGCGCAGTCGTTAAAGCGTCTGCCTTCGGCTCAGGGCGTGATCCCGGCGTTCCGGGATCGAGTCCCACATCGGGCTCCTCTGCTGGGAGCCTGCTTCTTCCTCTCTCACTCGCCTGCTGTGTTCCCTCTCTCACTGGCTGTCTCTCTGTCACATAAATAAATAAAATCTTTAAAAAAAAAAAAAATAAAAATAAAAATAAAATGTCCTCATTAAAAGAATAAAAATAAATAAATTAATTTTAGTAGTATGTTTCTGCGTGGCCCAGTGTGTTCAAACTATCATTTCAATATACAATCAAAAACATTTTAATGAAGTATTTTATTTTGTGCTGTCTTGTCCATTTACAGCACCCCTCGGTTTGTCTGCTCGATTTTCACTAGAAAACTATGCTTAGATCTGTATTTGGATTTCATAAAACTTATAGTTAAAAAAAATAAATTCACAAAGCCAAGTTGTCCCAAACATACTTAGAAGTTTTCCAATAACAGAATGCAGAACCCTCTTTTAAATTTAAATTTTAAACAGTTAGAATCAAAAATGCACTTTCCCAGTCACGTGAGCCACATTTGAAGCACCAAAGTGCCACAAGGAGCGACAGGACCCCGTATGGGACGGAGCAATTCTCAGTCTTGAGTGATATGTTCAAAAGTGCTCCTTCTGATCCTGTGCTTCAAAAGTTTTATACTTGCGTATCTTTTCAAATGTATAAAGTAAAAGGGAAACCAAAAAAAAAAAAAAAAAAAAGCAATCCAGGAATCCCAATTAGTAGAAGTTCCAAAACAATGAAATGATCAAAAGAGACAGGAAATTATCTAATCAGGTAAGAAAATCAGTTTCTAGAGGGAAAGGCCTGCCAAGCATATGGTTCAATGAAGGGCAAAACATCTGCACAAAATACTGTGGATAAAAGAAAGATTGCCAAAGTGTTCAGGCAGGAAAAAGAAAAGTCAAATACAAAGGACAAGAACATTAATTAGCTTTGGAGTAATCAAGAATAGCACTTGAAGATGGCAGACCAGAGAGTAATGCCTTCAAAATCCTAATGGAAACAATTTTAATTTAGATTTTATAATCAATTGATGAATCAACTATTAGGTAAAATAAAGATATTTTAAAGACATGAAAGTTCTCAAAAATTTTATCTCACATGCTTATCTTATCATGAAGTCCACCCAAGCAAATTAGTGAAATCAAGAGTTTAAAAAAAAAGGAGGGGGGATCCGAGAAGCAGACTCACAGCAAGAGGAAGGAGGTGGCAAAGGCAAACCCCAATTCTGTGCAATGGATCCGGACGCGCCTGACAGAGCAGCAGTCTGGGAGGAAGGTCTCCAGGGAAATAACACCTGCTGCCCTGACCAGTGAGAAAACAGCATTTAGGAGTTTCACTGTTATTGTGATGAAGTAGGGAATAATAGGCAAGAGTGACAGGAAATTAATCAAGTGACAAGATAAATCCAATATGATCAAATTTTACAAAATGGAAAATCTCATCAGATAGTTCATCAGTATCACCATCATTTCATACATGAATCAGAATAAAACAATATGCTGTACTGAGAGGATGGAAGACGGGAATCAGTTATGGGGTCATGAGCACCAGAGGGCAACTCTCAAACTCCAAAGTGGAAAGAAAAGACAAGTGTCTAAAAGGGCAAATAAGGAAATAACAAGAGAGTACGATTTTTTGGCTTTATGCAGTCTCATAACCTGTGTCCCTTTGCAGCACTGTAATTCCTAAATTTAAATTATAATTTACACTTAAGTGGTAACAATCTGAACACCGAAGTGTCTCCTTTTCTCTCCTTTCTCCTGTTGACAACATGCATCGGTCAAGAACTGTGAACATTCTGATATTTTACTGTATTTACAAGGTAACAAATTAACCTCAAGATTGCTCCCGGAACACAAGAGACTCCTGGGTCAGAGATGTAAAGCAAAAATTGACCTTACCCTCTCAGGATTTTCTGGGCCTGACATAGGACATGAACAAGAGAAAACCATGCAAACTTACTTCATAAAGGTTTTACATGACATGTGAACCCTCAGAAGGAAATGAATACCCAGCAGTAAGTGGTAGAACTGAACTGCTTTCATGTCGTTGAACAAAGAGAGGCAAAGGTGGGAAGGTAACTAAAACAGATGAGGAGGCTAAAGGGAGAATTCCCCTACCAAGGTCTGTACGGAATCCTCTCAGCTTCAACGTCCTGCCCTTGGTGTTACGAAAATGATTTTCATCTTGGTATGTAGGGAGGACATCTTCCACATAAGGGGTTTATCTCCTGCCTTCCAGAAGGAAAAGGAAAGGCTCAGAGCACCCTTCCTGCACCCGTATTGTTAAGTGCCTTTAGCTCAAAATAATTCTTATGCCAAAGTGACATATTCTGCCACCCTTCAGAGATAAAGGATGTTTTATTTCTCGCAGTAATAGCAGGAGCCAGATTATCAGCTTCCCTGCAGATTCTTGGAAAGCACTAATTCCCACACGGGTGGCTCAGATGGGCCCAGATGGATGCCTGCTCACAGAGTGGGTAGCGTACCAGAAGAGGAACTCTGAGCGCAGGAGCTCAGCAAGAACGCCTGTCCTTTGCACCAGACGGACACTGTCTCTGTCTTCCAAGGCTGTTCTTCACATGCATATTCTTGAAAGACAGTCCAGGGCAAAGGACAGTTACTGACTCTGTGGGACAATAAGAAAGATATATTTGGTCTTTGTCCCCAGTTCCTGACGTAGCTTCTAAGTCCCTTGGAATTTCCTGGGTGCCAGGAGCGTCTTTTGCTCTACCAAGGCCATGCTGGGTAGCTTCCTAGATAGTTTCAGAATGGGACTAGAAGCTAGAAAGACAGAGCCACAGTCAGAAGCCTAGAGCTTTCAGCCTCCACCTCCATCCCCAACCTTCCCAGGAGGGGAGAGGGGCTGGGGATTATAACCTGTCATGCCTACGTGATGAAACTGTCATTAAAAAAAACTCTCAAGGACAGAATTGGGAGAGCCTCAGAGCTGATGAAGGCATGGAGGTGCTGGGCAGGGGGCCCAGCTGGAGGGGGCACGGAAGTTCGGTATTCCCCCACCCCTGCAGAGCTGGCCCTGTGCATCTCCTCCCTTTGGCTGTTTCTGAGTTACATCTGTTTATATAAACCAGTAAATGAAAGTCAAACGTGTGCCTGAGTTCTATGCGCCATTCTAGCAAATGATCTAACCTGAGCAGGGGGTCCTCGGAACCCCTGATTTATAGCTGGTCAGTCAGAACGACGGAAGTCTGGGATTGCAAACACCATCTGAAGTGGGTTACAGTCCACGTGCCCGGCTGGTTCAGTCCATACAGCCTGCGACTCTTGGTCTTGGGGTTGTAAATTTGAACCCCACCTTGGGTGTAGAGATTACTTAAAAATCTTTTAAAACCAAAGTGGGGTACAGTCTTGTGCGACCTGTTGGTGTCCGCAGAGAATCAGAGAATTGGTTTTTGGTGAGTGAAAATGACAAAGCAGAAACTGAGAATGGGTGAAAGCTGGCCGGCCACCCCACCGGGAGCCACGGGAACGAGGGGGTGCGCGTCCTTGCAGTCGGCGTGCGGTCCCTGCTATTCTCTAACTTCTCTATTCTCTTATACCGGCAGCTTTGAAGTCCACACACACAGAACCATCTTTTTTGGTAGAAATTATACCGTATGTGCAAAATAACTTGCCGAATGCTGTGAACCCCCCAGACTCTAAACTTCATGGTGGGCGTGGGGGACTCCGAGCTCTCCTCCACAGCCCCTCCACACCCCCCAACCGTAACTCCGGGCTGCTGGGAGGGAGAGGGGCAGACCAGGGAGGGCTTCCGGGAGGAAACAGCTTGAAGCTAAGGACCAGAAGATGAGAAAGACAAGCCATGTGTGCATAAGACCCGCTCAGGGCAGGGAGCACCCCTGCCCCGAGCCGCAGACACGTGCGCGCAGGGGACTGCAAGCGGAAAAGCGTGCAGAGGGCGAGAGAGCCGGCGATGGAGGCAGCCGCTGGACGGCACCGAGGATGGGGAGTACCCGAGACTGGGGGGCACCCGACGCTGGGGGGTCACCCGAGGCTGGGGGGCACCTGGCGATGCCGCGGGTCCGCAGCCGTGGGACCAGCACCGGCGCTTTCCGCGGTGTCTTCCCCGCTCTGCATGACAGGGTCCCGAGCACGAGTCCCGCGCGGCAGGCGCTGCAGGGATCCGAGAGGATGGCCGCAGTCGTGCACAAACGCGCTTCTCGGCCGTGGGACTGCGCGTCCGCCGCACCTGCACTGCACCGGCCTGTCCTCGTGGACGAACACCCCGCGTGGGCGAATGTTCCCGGGGGGACCGGCTCCGGCCGCTGGGCAAACAGCGGTTCCAGGAGGAGAGGAGCGTCCTTACTGGGGGACCCGGCCACACTCGGCGTAAAGAAGGAAAAAACATTGGCAGCGGTGGGATTCGAACCCACGCCCCCGAAGAGACTGGAGCCTTAATCCAGCGCCTTAGACCGCTCGGCCACGCTACCATTTCCGGTACAGGGACTCCCTCACGGTCCCCTAGAGACTTGAACACCGCCCCCACGGAGCCACCGCCCCGCCCGAGCCTCCGCCCATCGCGGGGTCTCGGCCCTCGGACTCGCAACAGGCTTTCCTCACTGCCCCCGGCGCATCCTTATGTCGTCACAGGCAGGACGCCGGCGGTGTGCGCTTCGCTTCCCTGCGCAGGCGCGGGGCTCCAGGACCCGACGCTGGGACCCGCCCGGGAGGCTGAGACCGGAAGTATGCCGTGGCATATTGTGTCGGGAATAAGGTCGCCGTGAAGTTAGAAGCTGCCGTTTCTGTTTGCTCGGCCCTTCCTCTTCAGTAATTCTAGGCGTGTGTACAGCGGACATTCCGGGGAACGCTGGCCTTCCTTACAAATCCCCGCCTGAACGCTCGTGGATTGCACCGCGCCGTGACGAATTGCCGAACCGGCCGCCAGAACCGGGGTGTCCTCGTGGCCACCGCCCCGCCCGCCCCGCGCCCTCCCGGCCGCCCTGCTTCTGCCATCTCTGCTGCTTCAGGGCCAGCACCTGCGAAGCTCTCTGCTCAGTCTTGGCAGGCCGCCGCCTCCTGTAAATCCCCCCGGATTGCTCCCTATGAGGTTCCCGTGGGAGCGCCCCCCACATGAGCAGGATGCGGCCCGGGGCTCCGCGGGAGAATCCGCCCACCTCAGACCCTCCCACGGGAGCCCAGCAGCGTTGGAAGCGTGGCTTATGTTCCCAGGGCTTTGACGGGAGTGCCATCTTTGAGAGACACGCGTGGACTCAGATATGGCCGGTGGAGTTTAAGGGACGCGGGTTGACTTTGGGCGTCAGTGAAGCCCTTGGGAAATGTTGGCCTGATCGCTAGCTTGCAGAGTTCCCAGCCTGCACCGAGTGTGAGAGCACCTGTTCCACTGGCACTTACAGTGTGCGTCCACCTGCCGGGGAAGAGAATATTCCAGTTGGCTGAACCCTAGCTTTTCAGCCTGGCGATGACGGACTCGCTCGCTCCAGAGCCTGGAACTCACTCCCGGCCCAGGACGGGGTGTCTGGTTGTGTTAAGTTGTAGTTAAAAACAGACATCACCTACAATTTCGCATTTTAACCATTTGTAAGTGTAGAATTCTGTGGCGTTAGGTACATTCACGTCCTGCTCATCGAGTTACTTGTTTTCATTACATTTTTTAATGACCCCAGGAACACAACTCAGAGTCACAATTTGCCCAAAGAGAGCGCCACCCACCGCTCCGTGTGGAAGTGCCATCTGTGGGGCTGGTTCGTGTTTGTCCATCTTCCTCCTTTTAGTGGAGAGAAGGCACGTGAAACAGCCAGTGATTATGTGGAATGAGACTTCAGGATTGCCCCTGGGAAGCAGGTGGGAGGAGGAGGACAGATCGACGAATAATCAATGAAGTGTTAGTGTTGCTACAATCAATCAATCAATCAGTAAATTAAAAGGTCACAAATTGGTTCACTGGTATCTCAATCATCCTTAGCTGCAAAAATTTAGCAATTACCAGATGTTCTTTCCTGGGGATAGATAATCTTTTATCAAGAGAGCAAAAGTAACACAGTCACCACCTTCTCTTCCTCCTTGCCAAAGCCTCACTGTCCCCTGTTCCACCATCTATCCCAAGCTGGGAGCCTCCTTCCTCACTTGCAGTGCCCGCTGTCCTCACCTGAGCTCTCTGTCTGGTTGTCCCTCAATCCCTCACCACAGTAGCAAACTCCTCTCCACTGTCAGGACTGTGTGTTCCCACGGGTTCTGGATCTCTGAGTGCAAGATGGCCAGAGCTTGGTACAGACTCACCACTTGGTGACCATTTTAACGCTTAGAGACACAGAGCAACAGTATCCTCCTGCTAGGTGTTGCGTCAGTGATTCGCAAACTTCATTGTGATCCATGAAGACGTCAGTCCAGGAACCAGTTTTCTCTCTCTCGTGTTTGCATTCCTGCATGATGAACTCAGAGGGGGAAACATGCAGAGCAATGAGGAAGGAAGTTGAGAGAAAGTGACCTTATCAGCAGTCCGCTCACTCATTCAGCTGGATTGACCACGTGTGAGCTGTAGAGTCTGTCAGCTTGCAGAATATACTGAAGCTCTTCTGTGCTTTTCTGCCTAACCTTTCATGGGAAATCAGCCCTCCAAGCCTGATGGCAACTGCTTCCTGCACAGGTGACTTCACGTCATCTTTTCTTGTTGTCATATTTTGTCTTCTCCATAGGTAGCAACAATCCTTTGCTTCATTTCTTTTTACATCTCTTTTTAGGGAGCAAGCAGTCTGGGTGGGACCCCTGAATGTGCTTAATGCTTTTTTTTTAACTTCTCCACATAAAGCTAACTAGATTAGAGACAAGGGACTCTTCTTTGAAAGCTATATGACTTTTCTCCTTCTGCTATAGGCTGTTACTCTTTCTCCATGGAGAAAAAAATCTCCCTAATCTGTATCTTAGCACAGTAGCTTTTGGTTCTGTTTGCTCACCAGACTGCTGCCTGTGGATTTTGGTTTTGTACATGCACTCAGTGCCAAGCCTAGCACCCAGGTCCATAGTAGGCAAACTTCTTAGACAATTTAATCTTATACATGTGTCAAAGTGTATTAACTGAAGGAAAGTATTGGCAAGATGACAAACGAGTGTCCCAGCTCACAGAGGTTTTGGAAATCATTAATTTCTATATGGGGGCGGGGGGAGGCAGGGAATGTGCAATTAACCTGAAAGAAGACTACTGCTTCATTTAACATGATCGTCTAACGATCATGTCCCCATCTGTTGGTGAAGCAAGATCAGAGGCACCACGACCTTTGGCAGCTTGCAGAGAGGTCAAGCGTGCTTGGAACTTTTATGAGAAATGAGAAGGAAATAAGCATTACAATGTGGCTGCTATTTAGACGAACCAAGTAGCAAAGACCCGTGCCACGGTGCTCAGGCCGGAGCCAGGCAGCACAGAGACACGGAACCTTGACAAAGCCGGCGGTACCATCCGCTTTCGCAGGTACGCGTTCAGGGATGCTGAGGCCGCGTGTGCCGCGTCTGGGTGTCCCACAGCACTTCCCCGTCCCCGGCACCAGCGTCCGGGGCAGGGCTGCCGGGCGACCCCGCGTGCACCTGCCGCCGCCGCCAGGTGACTTCCCGGCCCCTCCCGTCCTGCAGATGCTCTGCTCGTCCCAAACAACCCTGCGGGGGACCGCTTCTCCGAAATTCTCGGGCGACAGGGCCATCCAAACGACAGGAGACGGTCGAACACTGAATACTGCCGCCTCGCGGTCTACGCAGGGGGAGTGCTCTTTAATTACGTTTCCTAAAACAATTACGTTGCTTGTCATTTTGCACTTGGACTATCAACAGTGTTGGAGAATTTCTAGGCAAAAGATGCCTCGTGTGAAAACTAAGAGTTAAGTCTCACACCATTTAGTGCTGAGTCTTTACAGGATTCCCCCTCGGCCTGCGCAACAAGAAAATGAGCATTCCCTGACCGGGAATCGAACCCGGGCCGCGGCGGTGAGAGCGCCGAATCCTAACCACTAGACCACCAGGGACCGTGTTGGAACCGCCTGAGAACAAGCCTACAGGCTGCATGCACCTGTCCCTGATGGGAGCTGCGGCAAATGGCGGGGCCGTCTCACGTCCCGGCCGCACCCGCCAACGGAGGCACCTGAACCCCGCCCTGGATGAATGGCAGAGGTGACAAGTCCTTGCGGCAGTTCTCACGACACCGATCTGCGCCTGTCTCCCCGTGTTTCTCATAGTCGGGGGAGTCCGTCCAGGGCGAAAACCGTTTTTGTAATTTATCTTCCGTCCCCTGCAAGGTCTTGCCGCGGTGTTTTTAAGTAAGTACTTGGAATGTCGTGGACAGAAAGACTTCGGTGATGAAGTCGTCCGCGTTACTTCAGAGCAGGAGGGGTGGAGCCGAAATAGCTCAGTTGGGAGAGCGTTAGACTGAAGATCTAAAGGTCCCTGGTTCGATCCCGGGTTTCGGCAGGAGGAGGACCCCTTTTTAGAGCTTGAAATAATAAAAATACTGAATTTGTCTACAAGAGATATGAAAATACTCGTTGAGCCGAAAAAAAGTGGTCTTTTTCCCAAAAAGAGGGAAACAGAGGAAGAGTGTGCGGTAACAGGAAGGCTCCAGGGGGACAGGCCGGGGGAAGCGTGTAAGAGGCGGGGAGGAGCGGAGGGAAAACCACGGCCCCGTCTTCTGAGCGACGCGCCGCAGGTTCCGTTCTTGGCTCGGGCTCTGCTCCGCTCTGTCCAAACCCACCCTTTCTTCCAACAACCGGAGCCAAAGCCAGGAGGCCCACGGGTTCCTCCTGCTCCCGAGCATTCCCACCTCGTGACCCGCTTCCCCCGGCCTCCTTCCGCGCGGACGGACCGGTCCCCCGGCAGAGGGAAGAGCCACACCTCCACCCCACGCTCCTTCAGCAAACAGGTGTTGCGTAAGTGGGCTCCCCGCAGCTCTGAGGCGCCACAAGGGCAAGGAAGGGGCCGCAGGGCAGGTGCCTGCCACAGGGCGCCCTCCGCGCTGAACCCGGGCTGCGGGGCTGCAGGACGGGAGGGACCGGGCGCGGCCCTCGCTCCCTCGCCTCTGCTCCTGCTCCCGGCGCGCTGGCTCCACGCGTCGTCCCCTCGTTTCCAAGACCCGTGAACACCCCGCCCGAGCTTAGGGCCGCTCTGGCCGCTGCGTTCTG
This sequence comes from Ursus arctos, assembly GCF_023065955.2. Classification (NCBI taxonomy): domain Eukaryota; kingdom Metazoa; phylum Chordata; class Mammalia; order Carnivora; family Ursidae; genus Ursus; species Ursus arctos. The sequence goes on from NW_026622997.1 coordinate 746,908, forward strand.
CGCGGTCCGTGCTCGCGCTCCCAGGTCCGCCGCTCTCCAAACCCCGGAATGCCAGGCTCTCCCTGTTCCCACGGCAAGGACCCGCACGAGCCCTCGCGTCTTCCCTCGTGATCCTTGCCCAGACCTCCACCCACCACCAAACTGGCCGCGGGAACAGCGTTTGTTCTGCCGCTTTGCCTCCTCCGTCGCTCATCCACTGAGGTCGGCCTTCCGATCCCAGGAGAATATTACCCCCGCTTCCCAGCCTTGGAATGCCGCGGTTCTTTGTGGTCCTAAACTGAATCGTGTGCAGCTGCACACCACGGGCCACCCGTCCTTCCCGGAGCAGTTCCCGTGGTTCTTGGGGCCTCACTCCTGCCACCTTCTCTGGGCCCTGCATGCTCTGTCTCCCACTGTCCTCTTCCCTCTTGTGAGGACTCTAGAAATGGCTTCTTTCCAGCTCCTGACCTCCATCTCCTTGGGGTTAATTTGTAATTGTTAGACGACCGCAGACTCACGTGCAGTTATAAGTAATAGGCAGAGATCCCAAGTAGGCACCTTTACCTCGTTGCCCCCAGTGCTGACACCCTGCAAAACTTCAGTCCCCAGCGGGACACTGACCAAGTCAAGATACAAAACGTTTCCATCACCATTGGGGTCCCCAGTTTGACCTTTCATGGCCACACCCACTCTCCCCCCACCCCTCTCCCCACAGGTGGCAACCACTGAAGGGCTTTCCATTTCCATGGCTTCCTCATTTCCAGCGGGATGTATGGACTCACACAGCATGTAACCTGCTGAGATGTTGAGCCTGGCTTTTGCACTCGCTGTGGTTCTCTGAGATGCATCCAGGTCGTCCAGGCCGTGGACACTTTGCTCCTCTTCATCCTATTCTGTGGTAGGAATTCAGCACACTTGGAACATGCTCTCACTGAAAGACATCTGGGGTGTTTCCAGACTTATTGGGAATAACGCTGTTGTAGACCGTTGCATACAGGTTTTTGTATAAATCCCAGCCTTCATTTCTCTGGAATAAATAGGCAGGAGTGCAGCTGCTGGGTGTACGGTACTCGCACGTTTAGTTTTCAGAGAAACTGCAAACTGCTTTCCAGAGCGGCTGGACAGTTTTACACCCCGGCCACCACACACACAGCCTCAGCAGTACCTGGGTGTCAGGAGTTCGATTGTAGCCATTTGGACAGGTGTGCGGTGACGTCTCCTTGTGCTGGGAACGTGCCTTTCCCCAGCGGCTGATGATGTTGAAACCTTTCTCATCTGCCTATTTGCCATCTGTGTATCTTCTCTGGTGAAATATCTCTTCAGGTCTTTTGTCCAATCCGATAAGAACACTCGTGTACAGGTTTTTGTGGGAGAAGTCCCTGGAAAAACTTGAAGTTCAGACCACTGCAAATCTGTCTTGGATTATACCGTTGTCGCACAATGCAATTCTTAGGCAGCAGTATTGACAAAATGTGATACAGTCTTACTGTTTTCAGAAAGGCCCAGGGCAGAGTGGAGCTGTCCCTAGGGTATGAGGCTGGTAAGAAGAGTTTCTTCCAGTCCCACTGACTACACCACCCTTCACTGCAGGCAAAACCTAAAGGTCAAGCATAGGACAATGTTCAAAAAAAAAAAAAAGACCACAGGCCCAAAATGGAGCCACTTATGTTAAGCCCCATGTCACCAAACCAAGACTTAAGGACCGCTTTGGCTCTCCCAGAAATGGAGTCTTAAACCAATCAATTGGGAATCCCGTGATCAGCACTAGTGAGGTAACCTGCCTGACAGACACCCTCCCCTCCCCCCGCAGAAGAAGTTAGTTTTCCGGTAGAAGGGGCGGGAGGGTCTTCACAGATGGATTACCTCAACTTCCTTCCTGAGGAGGGAGAAGGCCCAAGCGACGGATTCTCTCTTTAGTGCAGATCAGAAAACTCCCCACTGGCCCAGTAAGACTTTCATTTCTGGGGGACATTGAAACTGCAGTCAGTTTAGGTATTAAGCCCGGGTTTGGTGACTTGGCCTAAATGACACCATGTGGGGCCTGTGGTTTTCCTTTGTAACAATAATAAAGATACATTCAGTCTTGGTTGTGTTCCTGCACAGAGCTCCAACAGCCCTTGGAATTTTCTAAGTGAGGAGATCCACAAAGGTGCCTTTTGTGTTAATAAGGTGACTTTTGGAAAGCTCCAGGTCCCCTGAGGAAGGAGACAGGTTGCCAGGGAAACCAACCTTGAAAATCACTAGTTATTAGCTTAACTAAACCCGAGCAGAGTCGAAGTGCACGGGCTGAGAGAAAGACGATTTAGCCAGTCTCCGAAGCCGCCCCAAAGTCGCACGTCTGTCAGTGATCGTCCTGTGGCCGAGTCCCGGTGAATCTGGGCTGGCCTAATGGAATGTCCTTGAAGTGACCCTGTGACAGTTCTGTCAGAGGAGGTAGTCAGTGAGGCTCTAACGGGATGCCTGGAGGCCAGCAAGGAGGAGGCCTGTCCTGGCCGCATCCAAAACAAAGCTACAAGAAACTGGATTAAACCAGACAGGCCCAAGATGGCTGACAAAGTAGGCCGCACTTCACGTTATCTCTTGATCGTGCTGTATTAACACACTCAGATCTCCTCCCTAAGTTTGCCCTTGACGAGGGAACAGAAGGCTGGCTGAGGACACAGCAGGAGCTGACACCCCACAACACCCCCTCCCATAGGATGTATACAACATTCCTCAGGCACTCCTGGCCGCCCTAAAGGACAAAGAAAGAGTTAACCTGTAGAGACCACAATCCTGCAAGACCCGAGTCTCCCTCAGTTTACAAATGTCTTAGCAGTTTACAAGAACGCAGCATTTCTACCAATAACCTAACTTCCGGAAGGGAATGTAGATACAATTAAATGTCCTTATAATCTGCAGCCTCCAGGAAGTTCCCAACCATCTTCATGTGAATGCCTTCCTACAGGGGTAAACAACCTTAACTTGACAATGGCCAGGCCTCCGGTATCCTGTGCGTCTTTAACACATGAAAGTACTTTCTCGACCTCCCTGTTTCCTCACCTCCCCCAACCCCATGGTATATAATCAGCCCTCTCACAACCCGGGGCAGCAGCTCTTTCTGCCCACGGGTCCTGTCCCCGTGCTTTAATAAGCCACCAGTTTTGCACCAAAGACGGCTCAAGAATTCTTTCTTGGTTGTGGGCTCCGGACTCCACCCCAGCGAACCTCACCGATTTTCCCAACCTCATCAACAGCATATTACTACAAACTTACTGGTTTTAAGTGACACAAACTGATTAGCTTCGAGGTTTGTAGTCCTGAAGTCTGGTGTGGACTCACCACGCTGAAATCGAGGCGTTGGCGGGCTGCATTCCTTTCTTCCAAAACCCGGGTCTTTGTTTTCCGCCAGCTGGGAGCCGAGGGCCATTTTGAAGAAAGTAAACATTGACCATAAAGCTTAATAAACCACGACAGCCTCAACATCATGAGCAAACAAACCACGATTTTTCTTAGCCGTGTTGCCTACAAGATCCATGGAACATTCACCAGATAATATCTTTTCATTTTCTTTGGTAAAAAGTTCATAGGCTAGATGGAATTTGCCAAGTTTATATTTGCACTTTCTGCCAAACATGCAGATAGGCAAGCAAGCTCCAGTTTGTATCTGAACAAGATTCCAACAATAAATCGTTTTACGTATGGGTAGTTTCATTAAATTAGGTAAGGATCAGGAGGAAGGTTTTCGACGCTATGCTGTGCTTCAAGTCAAAGTAGGTAGGAGCTAGGGGGGACTTTTCGTTGTTGCTTCTGTATTTTGACACATGACTTAAGCTGACACCGGATGGTAGAGAGCAAGGTCACCTGCTGTTGTCAGCTTCACGCTGCAAGGGACCCGAACACGGTATGGAAATGCCCTGTTTTGTTTGTCCACCGATGCAACCCCCGAATCAGGAGACAGAGCAATCAGTAAGATAATGCGTGGTTTTTCCAGTATTAAACCCAGCGCTATTTTCAACTGAGTGGGGTCATTTTGGGAGGAGAAAAACCCTTTGATTCAGAACGTCATCGACTCGCAGGTTCCGTTTGCCTGTGCAAGTCCACACGTCCTTCTGCGGCGGGGTCAGTCCCCAGCCCGGCTCCGCATACCGTGCCGTACCCTCTGTCTTGGGCACCGCCCACATCCAGCTGGACCTGTTGGTCCATCTGCCTTGAAGTAACACAGTTCCTTCGACTTTTTCGGTGATGTCTGGGTCACGCATTCTCATGTTCACTCTGGAAGGCCTTAGACAATGTGGTCACGCGACTCACGATGTCAGCAATGACACTGGCACTGGAACGCACAGGGCAGCGGGGCGAGAGGTCCGCCGCGCAGGGCATACGGTCGGGTCCTGTAACCGCGCTGCACGGTGACAGATGGGAGCTACAGCCGAAGCGAAGCGTAGCCTCGTCCAGCACCTGAGCCTAAAGTACCATCGCGCTCCACGACACGGCCGTCGCAAGTCGTTCAGCCAGCACTGTTGGAACTCAAAGCGCAACAGCTCGTCTCGGGGCAGAACCACGCTGTTGCCGGAACGCTTACTGCGCACAGTGGAGTCACCGAGAGCCGCAGCCCGGAGCGCGCGACCCCCAGACCACCGCCACGGCAGGTGCAGAAGCGGGATGACACGGGCAGGTGCACCTGGACGCAGCGATGCCTCCAGCCCCGGGGTGGCCGGAGGGGTGAAACTGTCGCCGTGTGACAACCCTAGGCGCTGAGCTCCGAACCGAAGGGGTCTCCGGGCAGCCGGCCTCAGGAGGAGCTCGTCGGCGCTGGCAGGACGGGCGCACGCGAGGCGTGGACCGCGGTGCGTAAGCTGTGGGTGCGGAGCACAGGCGCGGACGCGGCGGCGGGTGAGCGAGCAGGGCCGGGCCCAGGTCCAGGACACGTCCTTCCGCTGCGGGGTGGGGTCGGGGCTCAGAGGACGGGGAGCGAAGGCTGGAGCACCAACGGCCACCTCCTCCCTCCGGCTCAGGTTTCAGAAACTGTTGCAGGAGAGCCTTTTATTTGTGAAGCGTGAGGGGAAATAATCTGGGACAGAACGAAGTCGAAGCGAAGTAAAATCCAGCGCTAAATCCATGCGCTGAGGACCTATCATCACCTGCCTCCTTAGCGCAGTAGGCAGCGCGTCAGTCTCATAATCTGAAGGTCCTGAGTTCGAACCTCAGAGGGGGCAGTTCTGTTTTGCGCTCTTACTGGGTCAGGAAAGGACCCCCACTGGGCCGAAGAAATGCCTTCGAAGAGGCCGAGTCTCGACTTTCTTCCTCCTGATTGGTAGATGTGCGCACGGAGATGCTTCCGTAGTTCCACACGTGCAGTGACTTATCTTCGCCTCTTTCCAAGAAACAAGCCGTTTTGTCCAAGTTCCTCTGATTTCTATCCCTTCTTGGGAGGCTCTCCATCTATTGGTGCAACTTAATTTATTGAAAAAACGAATGGACAGATAAATGAAAACCTGATACTGAATTTTCTCAGCAAGTCTTGTGGCTTCCTCTTCTTACACGCATGGTCTCCTTGCCCTGACCTCCCTGTATAATCTGGTCCCGACTAGCTTCCCACCCTCTCGGCAGTGGTCAGTGATCCCCAAAACCACATGTGCAAGGATTGCCAGCAGCCACCAGAAGCTGGGAAGAGGCAAGGAAGGATTCTTCCCTGGAACCTTCAGAGGGAGCGCAGCCCTGTCAGTACCCAGGTTTGGGGCTTCTAGTCTCCAAAACTGTGAGAAAATGAATTTCCATTATTTTAAGCCACCTAGTTTGTGGCCATTTGTTAAGGCGGCCGTAGGAAATGAATATCCAGTCCGTCTCTCCGCCACCAACCCCCCACGACATCGCTGCACCTGTCTTATTTCTTCGTAGCGCTTATCACTATATGCAGTTGCTTTGTCCTTCTATGTAACACCCCTACTTTCCAGTACCCATCCACCTGCTTGGACTGCGTATTCTGTGAAAGTCACCACTGTCTGTTTATCCACTCCTGTGTTCCCAGTGCCTGGCTCAGCATCCAACAATGAACACTTGCCAACTAAACCAATGAATTCATTAGCACATTAAATCTTCTTTTCCTTCCATATTCCCTATCACTCTCTTACTCAAGACAATGAACATCTCAAATTTGGATTTTTGCAGTACTCCCCACGGGAGACACACCTACTGAAATCCCCCTGCGGCCGTCCCTCTCTGATTCATTCAGTGGTACAAGAGGAGAGGGCAGTACTCGGACTGCTCCTGCAAAACGTCTGTACCTGAGAAGCGGTATTTCAGGAGAGCTCTCGCAACACTTCATTCTGATGCAGACGCAAGAAGGCATATAACATAGGACTCATCTTAGTGTCTTCTGGGCCTTCGGCCTCTGGTTCCAGAAGACATGCACTTAAAGATTTGGGAGAGGCCAAAGAACTGGATGGGATTCAGGCAGTGGCTTAGAGAATGCTTGATCCTTCTTGGAGCCATCACTGTTCAGAATCTGTACCTTTCGTTTGTAGAACAGAAACTATTTTTTAATTTACCCCAGAGTTTTTGAGGCTTGCAGGACTGACACACAGTAACCACACGTCAGAGACATTCCAAGCCAGAATGTGAGTGTATTATAGCCATATTCGTGGTTGGTGGACATATTCTCACCTCTGTAAAACAAACTCTACAGTAGAAATCAAATCTTTGCCTCTGTGATGGGAGTAACAGAAGCAATGAAACATCTATGATATCGAGCAACAATGGTCTGATGCGTTCACCACCAGAAACGAAGCCCAGCTGATCTAAAGTTGTGTTGGCCCGTGTGGTGGGCAGACATGGAAACTCGGAGTTCTGATCGTAGCATGTTATTCTCCTAAACAAGGTTGCAATAGCTTTATAAGATACTGTACAATGCAAGGTCAGACGAGAGTTTTTAGTTCTATTTAATTTTTATCCTTTTCACCCTTATTGAACTTGAATGTCCAAAAAAGCCTCCACAGACATTCATTTACCAACCAGCTCTTGAGTAGAGCCCTTCTGCTTCACTCGGGGAATTCTAGAAATGGCCAACAAAGCAGCTGTAGTAACTTCACTCTGGCCTAATGTTTCTAGTTAAATGAGATCAAAGGCAAGGATTATGACTCTGGAACCACACACAAGTTAGTTTTCTTCACATAGATTTGGGCCATCTTACTGTAAAGCGCCCACCTATTCACCACTATCTCTCTTCACTTACTTACCCGTTTTGTGGGCTAGAAGTACCTGACTCTAATGTTGTTCTGTTGGTGTTGTAACCTAGGTAATCTGTCCCTGTCCCATTTCTGCATAAAACAGACACTGTTGCAAAGGTGGAATCAGTTAGACACGGAAAACCAAGAACCATGCCCGAACAGGGACTTGAACCCTGGACCCTCAGATTAAAAGTCTGATGCTCTGCCAACTGAGCTACCCGGGCCCTATGACTTGAATGGATTCCCCTATGTCCTAGTGTGAAAAAAAGTGTATGTCCTGGTGCAAATATCTTTCTTTTTATTCTATCATTATTAATATTTTTAATGACTTTCTTTCTAAATTCTGTTTGTGTTCCTTTTCCTTATTCCCAACTCCACCCTTGTCCCTTTGAATATGGCTCCAGACAGCTCCTGACCCCAGGTCCCTGGGGAAAAGTAACTCACATCCTTGTTTTAACACAATGGTTGTCATGGGGTTTGTTTCTAATTATGCATTTATTCACGCCACCATTAAAGGCAGATTTGAGGTGGTCTTCACAACTATACTAGAATAAGGTAAAATGGAAAAACCTAATAGACTTCAATCAGAATAAAGGCAGAATAGAGGGAGAAAATTAGGGGGAAAATATGCATGCTATAAATAGTGCACACACATCCCCCGCCCCAAATAGCACGGACTGTAAAAGGAGGTGATGTCTTCAAGGGGGTGAGAGAAGACTTCTCCCAGGACGTCTTGTTTAAACTGAGAATTGAAGGCTTGGTATGATAAGTTGGAGAAAAATGAGGCTCCAGCATGCCCAGAAGAGCAGAGAGCACAGCACTCTCAGAGAGCGGAAGGCAGGCCCGGGGTGCTGGCAGGCGGAAAGCTGGGGAGAGTGTTGATGGTGTGGAGGGAGACAGGAAGGCAGGCGCCCAGCAGAGACTGACAGGTTCTGAGGTTATGGTGGCCAGGCGAGCGCCCTGAAGACACTGCGGACTTTAAGCAGGGAGAAACGACATGATCAGAGGTGATCTCGGAGAGACCATGCTGGTCTCACGTACAGAATGGGCCAGAATGGGGGAAGGCATGATGGGAACACAGACTAGGCCACCATGCCATCGAAGGCTGCACAGATTTGGCCTAGTGACCATGTGGCAGGAGGACAGTGGTACAGAGCACGTCCTAGGCCCAGGATTCCAAAATGCTGTTCAGCTGCTTGCATTCAAGTCCCCTGGCGAGGGTTTGGGAAAGGTAATTGGTGGGTGCCCAGCCCTGACATCACAGCGCGCAGTATTCAAGGATGGATTTAAAGCTGAGAGAGAATAGATTCAGAGGAAAGGACCCGGCTTTGGCTAGTGCCTGGCCTATCCTCGGTTCTCAGTGAATTCCTCCTCCATTAGCTGAGATGTTCAGAGCAAGATATTAAGTATCCATCATGCCCGCTTTTGTTTGAGTCCGTGTTTCTCTTGACTCTAAATATCACTTCCTGTTTCTCTCTGGTGATTTGAGTCCAGTAACAGGAGGAGGCGCGGAAAAGAGGGACATGTAATGAGACTGAGCGGGGATCATATTTTTTCACATAGTATGTCTCGGGTGATCTGTTGGTAAGAAATTCCAGAAAAACGGTAAGAGATGACCAATCAGTAATTAATGAAAACGTCTTGCACACCATCCTACACCCTCCCCATCCCCAAACAGCCTTCTGCGGCCCCTCCTCTCAGGGCCCCAGGGCCAGTAAGTTTCTGACCCCGGTGTTTTTGTAACAGAAACAATTGCCAAGCCTATCTGAAAGGCGTTTTGAAAATCTTCTACCTGCATCTGCAATTGGTTTAGGAAAGAACCCGAAGAACTTTGGAGTATTGAATGCTTAGTGGAAAATCACTGTTTTGTAACTGAACATTCCACGGTTCTGTTGAACAACAGAAAATTGCCCGCCAATCTTATCAAGCGAGTTCCTCGGTTTAAAGGGGAAAAAAAAGATATACTGTGCACATTTCAGCGGAAAAAAAGGTTAGGGAAAGAAGGAAGATTCATCAACACTCAAACACGAAAAGTAGTGCCCCCTCTGAGGTTCGAACTCAGGACCTTCAGATTATGAGACTGACGCGCTGCCTACTGCGCTAAGGAGGCACCTGCGTCTGTCACCTGCACAAAACGCTTACCAACACCACCGTACGACTGGCCGTCTCCAATCCTGCGGCCGGGGTTTCAGAGCAATTCGCGCCAAGCCGTCCACAGTCCGGGGTTGAGCTGCGCAGGACAGGGCGGCCGGCCCGGCCCTCGCGACCTCTCCCGCGGAGCCGCGGCCGTGCGCGCACCTGAGCCGGGCTGGGCGCGAACCCCGCTGCCGCCCCACCCGGAGACACCTGGACCTTCCCGGAGGCCGGACGCGGTGGGCGGGAGCGCGTCTTGCCTCCGCCCTGCGGTCCGCCGGATTCCTCCTTTGCTTCTGTTCCCCCTTAGCAGCTCCCGGGCTCGCCCCCAAACGGCCGGACTTGCTCGCTCCTGGAGTCGGGGGGCTCACTGCCCGCCGTCCCCGCGCATCTGCAGCCACACTCTCGCTGCAGCGCTGGTGACCAGCCCGGCGGGGGTCTCCGCCGCGGCGTCGGGCTCAGGGCCGGCCTGGAGCCGCGAGGAAGTCGAGCGGGGCGTCCAGCGGGCCGGGGTCCCCGCGCGAGCTGCGGGCTGGAGCGGCGAGGGGACGCGAGCAGGGCGAGAGACGCGCGACTCTCAGGTTGGAGAAGGGTAGGCGGCGCGCGGCTCTCGGGCGGTAGCGTGGCCGAGCGGTCTAAGGCGCTGGATTAAGGCTCCAGTCTCTTCGGGGGCGTGGGTTCGAATCCCACCGCTGCCAGGGTGTCATTTTTTTTTTTTACGGCTCTCCGGCTGCATACGTGTCCCTTTCTCACTCGCAGTGTAGACAGTTATCCACAGACTCCAAGTCCAGGCAGGAGCCCCTCCCCTACACCCTCTGTTTTCCCAGGGGCCGCAGAGAGCACCCATCCACACCGCCCCCAACACATTGTGGGTCTTCAATTAATTATTTCAATCAACAAAAAGTTCATGAGCATTTACTGTGTGTGATACTGACTCCCTCCATCACTGTATTTTCACCACCCAGAAGTATCCAACATGTAAAAGACCTTCATCTCACCCACTCATTTATGTTACAAAGTACCTGTCAGCATCTCTACGTGCCAGGTGCTTTCTTAGGCCCTGCGCATACAGCCGCGCTTCCTACTCAATAAACGATGGACGACGGAGGAGCGGTCAGTCTCCCCGAATGCGCTGTTCTCGCCGTGCCCGCGGCCTTTGGCTCCACGTTCTGAGCCTTCCTTGCGCTCATCCGCACCGCGGCGACCGCACGCACCGCCCGGCCTCGCCTCGGCCGCTCTCAGCCCGCAGACCAGAGGCGCCCGCCCCTCCGCGTCTCTGCGTGCGCGCCTGGGCTCCCCCTGCTCCCGCTCCAAGCGCTTCCCTCCGACTTCAAGGCCTTTTCTCATCCCCTAGGTCTCAGCTCGGAAGCGCTTTCTCCTGGAAGCCTCCCTTGATCTCCCCCTGCAGAGTTACAAAGAGTCAAACAGCAAGGTTCCCCGCCCTGGCGCCTCGTAGGGAAGACAAGCGTTAGACGCATGACCGCCCCAAGATGGCACAACTTCCGCGGTCGAGAGAGAGCTTGAACTATGAAAGAGAGCCAGACATAGTGTTACCAGAACAAAGAATGTGACCGAATGGTACAACAGCTCGAGGTATAGAAGGACACACTTCGGACTGTTGCCGCTAGTAACAGGGTCCCGAGGAGAGAAAGGGGGGAAGTTATAAATTTTACCTGAGACACTTCTGCCAGAGGTGTTAGAACGACTGCATATTTGGCTCATAAATCAAATAAGTGGATTCATGAATTTGTAAATGAATTTTTTAAAACCCCAACCCGATAAACAGGAAAGGAGCAATGCAGCGTGCTGGGGCCAGCGCAGGAGGCCTCGGTGCAACTTCCCGACCCCGGCAGGCTTTCCTCCTTCACTGGTATTCCTGTGGGTGTGCGCTGGCATGCTCACTTATCCCTCAATCCATTCCTCGCATTTGCCGAAACTTTCGGAAACTGTGGTGTAATTGCCGGCTTTTCCTCCTGCGTCCTGAGCTTCGTCGGACACAAAGCCGCATTTCTCTGGCTTCCCCATATCGGGAAAGCGGAATACACACGTGTGGTAAATTTCAGTGAATAAATATATGAAAGAATAGCTTTCTACTTTGCGAAGTGAGCAGGGTATACAGAGCGGAGCACCCAGGAAGACCCTGAGATCTTCGGTTTCACGTAGGGTCATGTGTTCTGAAGCCCCTTTTTCCGGGACAGCCCAGCTGAGGCTGGTTGTAGGAGTCCGATGACGCCACAAGGACTTGCTCTTTGGATTCAGCTCTGCTACCAGGTGAGTGCAGGTCATTTCTGCTTAGATCACCAGACGACAGCCTGTTTCCGGACTGTGGGGCCCAGGCATTTCTCCGCCCTCCCCACACTGCTCCCGTTGCTGGTCTCACTTTCTCGCTTTCACCCTGCGGGATTTGGAACCACTCACGGGCAATCCAAGGAGAAGGTGCTCCCTTTTGAATTCCACCCTCAAAAATAAACGAACCCATGGCCACCTGCCCCATTTTCCAGGTCTTTACCCACGTATCCTTTCCTAGGGAATAAATGTGCTAAGGCTGAAAAAGCAGTCATTCATACCCCTTCCCCTTGCCTACCTCAGAGAGGAGTTGAAAGCCCATAGTTAAATAATGGCCTTTTGATGGGCTGGTATCCTTTTAAAACCAGCGGACATTTTTTTTTTTTTAATTCTTTAAGAAATAAGGCTGCGGCTCATGGGAATAAAAAGGATGCCACCTGTACTGGGGGAGAAAGACTTGGTTCACTCCTCAGATCTAAGATGAATTAGACCATCTTTTAAGGCCAGGAGACTAGTGAACATGGGATGGAAAGTTGTGTGTGCATAAACATGAGAACGTTAGTCACCTGGCCAAAAGTCGACTTTCTCGCTTCTCTCCCCCCACCATGTTTATTGAGCCTCTATCTTGTGACAGGCACCTTGCCGGGTTGGAGATCCAGCAAAAGGATGAGCTACAGAAAATGATTCAGGATTCCTTAGCAATTCAGCCTGGGGGGAGGGCTACCAGAGCACTTGGAGAACAGACGGTCAATTTATGTTGAGCGAAGGGCAGTTTATATCTGAGTGTTTCCTCCAGTCATGGTGTATATACGATCTCTTTATTATGTGTTGTTCTTACAGTTACTACGTAAATAATCACATTATCTTAATGAAGTTAAGATTTTGAAAAACTAAATGAGTATGCCTAGCACTAGATGTCCTCTCTTGCCATCCATACCCAAGAACAGCTGTTTATGGTTCTGTGTGAACACTGGAATGTCCACCTGGGAGCTGTGACCTGGAAAGGGCAGAAACAAAGCAAAACAAAACAAACGATGGGGTAGTCATCCCTATGAGCCTTGTCAGATTTAGCTTGGAGAGAAAGAAAAGGAACCCCTCCCAGTGTCTAACGCTGGGCCCTTCCACTGAATATTCATGCACTCACCCTATTATCTATGGCCTCAAGCAACACGCTGGATGAAGCTTCTGTTAGTACCAGGCTCCTGGGGTCAAAGAGGAGAGAGACGGGCCAGCACCGAGACCTCTTCGAGTGGGACCGCAGGTTTCCAGGTTCCGAGCCCACGATGACCGCTGCCAGGGAAGCAGCACCGCCCTGCAAGGTTGTTCCAAAGGCGTCTGCAGGTCCTTGGAATGAGTAAGCGAAGCTATAGGAAGGAGATGCTGTACTTTTCTTTTCTCCCCTTTGAACAGAGAGATGAAAATCCAATTTGCCTTTGCGTGAGTCAGAAATGAGGGCAACATCAAAACCACTGGGAGAATATCCTCCGGTCCCTGCGCTGCCCTGACATCCAGGGGAAGAAACCCGGGAATTAGGCGCGGTGGAGACGGTGGGTGAGAGCCCCTCCCACCACCTGCCACCCATGTGCTGCTCGGGGTTCGGCCTTTCCATCGCCTGGAGGCTGGAAAGTGCAGGGATTTTCCACTTACCCCCCAAAAAAATGCCCTCGTAGATTAAAAAAAAAAAATCAAGAAGAAAGAAGAGACAGAACTTTCATTGAAAGGGATGCTTCATTTTCAATTGTATTCTATGCAGCTCTCATTTTCTTTTTAAAAGAAGGCTCAAAGGAAGAAGAGATCTCAGATGGACAGCGTATACAAGCATCATCAAGTGGGGTTCCATGGTGTAATGGTTAGCACTCTGGACTCTGAATCCAGCGATCCGAGTTCAAATCTCGGTGGAACCTTCCTATTTCCCGTCTTTTTACCGGACTTCCTGCTTCCCTTACGGCCGGCGATTTTTGATGGGCTGGGGCAGGACCCCCGGCCGCGGCCCCCGGCTCCCGGGCGCAGGACCCGCGGTAGGGCGCCCACGTCTCCGTCCCGGGTCGGCGTGCGGTGCACAAAGACGGCACCGGGGACGACGAGGGCCCTGGCCGACTGCAACCCGGACGGGGGAAGGAGGGCACAGACCTCACCGAGCCCGCTGCTTGGGTCGCAGAAGGAAAAGCAGAAAGAAAACCGAAGAAATGCGGAGAAAAGGGTATGTCAGAAGTGGGATTCGAACCCACGCCTCCATTCGGAGACCAGAACCCTCTTTCCGAGGAAGCGAAGCTTGAGTCTGGCGCCTTAGACCACTCGGCCATCCTGACACCCGGAGGTACGCCCCCTGAAGAAGTAAAATCTTTCATTCTTATGAACTAACGCCTCCTCTGAGCCGCCGGGATTTCCTACCGCTTCGGGTGCATCCGAGAAACCCGAATGAACTGAACCGCTTTCCTGGCGGATCCGGAACTTGGAGTGAACTCGCGAGGCTTTGCTCTGGACGCAGGCGGCGACTCGGATCCCTCTCCCGCCCTCTGCCTTCCCCGCCCCGCCGGGACCCCGGGCCCGGAATGGCCCCAGCTGACACTGGAGAGCCCCTGTGTCTACCAGCAGCGCGGCTCGGGAAGAACGCGCGGAGCCCAGCGGGTGTAGGCTGGGAGACCACCGGCGCGCGGGTCTAGACCGCAGAGGGGCGGGGCGAGCGGGCGGGGAGCTGCCGGCCGCTGCGGACTGAGTTGCGCGCGGGAGCCCGGGGTCCGCGGGCGACAAGGAACAGACGGCGGCCCCGCAGGCCCCGCAGGCACACGGGTTGGCTCCAGCCCCGCGTCCAGCAGCAGGTGCGCAGGCCGGTCTTCGGCCGGGAACCACGGACAGCAGCTCTCTGCGGATGCTCGTGCAGAGATTTCCAGGGTAAAGACCAAAACTGACACAGGAGCTGGGAAAGAGCTAAAGCGAAACACACACATGCGGGAAACTGAATTTTTAAAAAGCATAATTAAGTCCTCAGTGAGGTAAGAGAAGATACAGCGTTCCTGAAACAAGGAGAGAAGGGGGAAGCCTGAAAATTACTATTATGATGGCAGAAATGTCCTTGTAAGAATTTCAACATAAGGTTGCAGAAATCTCCTTGAAAGTGTGGGGCGGAGATGGAAACCAGAAGAGAGTCCAACAGAGCATGAAAGGGTACTTGGTAGAAGGTGTGCGTCAAACCACCGTGGTTTCCAGGAAGAGAAGCGGAGAAAATGAAGGAAAGGAGATAAAAACATAACACAAGATTATTTTCCAGAACCGAAGACCTTTATCTCCAGATAAAATAGGCCCACCAAATGCCCTGCGTCGTGTGTGAGAAAAGCCCCACATCATGAAATATCAGAACCTCAGGGATAAAGTGAAGTTCCCACAAGTTTCCAGAGAGAAAAGAAAAAACGTGGCTTGCAAAGGACTAGGATCAGGATGGCGTCTTCTCCACACCAGCCCTGACGCTGAGGTCAGAGGAGATCTTGGAAATCACCGTAGACTTCTGAACCCAGACCTGAGGCCAGAGAAGGGTGGGCGGGCGTTTCCGGTCCTGCAAGGTTTCCAAAAAATAAAAATAAAAAATAAAAAATGGCCTCCCATGTCTTTTTCCCCAAGACGCTCGGGGGGAATTGTTCCGCCAAACGTGGAATTCCAGTAAGAAGGAAGAAGGTGTGAAATCGGGACTAGGGGACGCACCGCAGCAGGTTGGTGCGGACCCGCTCCAGGTTGCGTGCGCGCGCGACAGCAGCAGGTGCAGGGTGCGGCAGGCGGGAGCAGGGGGTCACAGCCCGAGCTCCAAGGGAGCTGACGTCGCCCCGCGCTGGGCCATAACAGGGTCAGAAAGCTGCTGCCGAATTAGGAATAAACACTTAAGAAAAGTAATCAGAGACAGAGGAGGCAATTAGGTGTGAGAGGAACAAAGGTTGTCAAAGGAAGGAAAAACTAATTATGGTCGATCATGCAGCCCAGGTCTGAAAAATATTACGAACTCATAATGACGAGAACTCAACAGTGATTTAACTAAAAGTGAAATATGTATTTGAGAATTTAAATTTAATAAGTATTTGTTGAATTAATGAAGAGTGGGTAAATAAATACATCCCCAAAAAGCAATTCATGAAGAACATATGCTTAAATATAAAGGATTCTTATGGATATATTCTTAGAATAAACATACTTTCATGAATATATTCTTTTTATGTCTCTCAATCTGTCCTTTCTCTGCTCAGCTAAGGAAAATTAAATTGTCCCTAAAATGCCATTATTAAGACAAATAATGATCTTAATGGTCAATTATAACCTCACAGAAATCTTTAAAAGCTGCTAAAACCACCCCAATGTATATGAACTGATGTAAGTTTTATAATTAGTTAAAATAAACAAGTAACTTTGGTGACCTGGTTTTCCATCAGCACATCTACTTTCTGCTTTTAAGGACACAGTGCTAAACTGAAGTGAATACACATATATGCATTTGCAAATTCGTGATCCAGCTTTTCAATAAATGGTGCTGGACCAACTGGGAAAAATAGACGTAGACCCCTATCTCACACCTGTTAAACAACAAAAATTCAACTGACCACATTTTAAAGATCTAATTGGCTATATTAAGCAACTCATGAATTGGGCAGCATCCTATCCAGCAAGTAGAGGGGAGCTCCAAGGGGCTACAGAAAGGGAAAGGTTTTTAAAGGCAGGACAAGAAAGTCATCAACAGAAAAAAAGGATTATTTCAGGTTCAATCACCTTCATTTAGGGACAAAAGGGTTTTAGTAGGTGGCTGACCTTTGGGGGATGAAGAGGGCCCATGCGACAGATTACCTTTTTGGCACTGACCAGGAAATTCCATGTTGACTGGTTAAAGCTTACACTTCTGGGGGCTGAAACTGCAGTCAGGACAGGGATTAAGTCTTGGTGTACTGACTTGGGGCCTTAACCTAAGTGGGGCCATTTGGGGATTGTGGTTTTCTTTTTAACATATCAAACATAAAAATGAATCCAAAATGGATCATTCACCTAAATATGAAAGGGAAAGTAGAGCTTCTAGAAGAAAGAGAATATCTTACTGAACCTGGGGTAGGAAAAGATTTCAAAAACAGCAGTAGTAACCAAACAGAAAAAAGTAGATAAAGCGGAATTCATCAAAACTAAAGACTGCTCATCAAAAAAGATTATTTAAAAAGTTAAAAGGGAAGCCATAAACTGGGGAAAAATATTTGCAATATACATATATCTGGCAAGGGACTCATTCCAAATATATAAAGCACTACTATGAATCAGCCAGAAAAAAGACAAATACCTTATTTTTTTAGTGGGTGAAAGACTTGATCACACATTCAGTAAAGAGGCCATTCAAATGCTCAGCAGCCATGTGAAAAGATGCTCCATATCATTAATAATCAGGGGAAATAAACTAAAATTACAATGAGTTACCTTACAAATCTACCTGAATGGCCAAAATTTAAAGAAACAAAACAAACACACCAAATGTTGGTGAGTTGTTGGACAATTAAACTTCTCATATATTTACTGCTGGAAATGTAGATTAGTACAATCACTTTGGAAAACTGTTGGCATGTCTGAAACACTGAACAGAAGCATATCCTTGATGCATTAATTCTACTAGAAATGAGTGCGTTTGTCCATCTACAGACATGCAGAAGAATGTTCGGGGCAGTTCTATTCATAATAGAATAAAATTCTTAAGACAACTCAATACCCATCAGTGGCAAAATGATAAATTGTGATATAGTCACACAATGAATCACTACAGCAGCAGCAGCAATAAAAATTGAATTATGCTACAGATAAGAACAAATCTTACAAATGTAATGAGTAAAAAAAAAGCCTGACACCAAAAAGTGCTTATTGTATGATTCTATTTATTTATTTTTAGTTTTAAAATTTTTTTTATATATATGGGCTCCTGGGTGGCTCAGTCATTAAGCCTCTGCCTTCGGCTCAGGTCGTGATCCCGGGGTCCTGGAATCGAGCCCCGCATCGGGCTCCCTGCTCGGCTGGGATCCTGCTTCTTCCTCTCCCACTCCCCCTGCTTGTGTTCCCTCTCTTGCTGGCTGTCTCTCTGTCAAATAAATAAAATATTTAAAACAATTTTTTTGATATATAATTCACATAACGTTATACATATTAGTTTCAGGTATACAATGTAGTGATTCAATATTTGTATAAATTGCAAAATGATCACACTGTAAGTCCAGTTAACAACCCTCATGATACAGTTACAAAATGTTTTTCTTCAGATCAGAATTCCTTTTTTTTCGAATTCTTAGTTAAATTCTAGTTACTTAACATACAGTGCAACATTGGTTTCAGGAGTAGAATTCAGTGATTCACCACTTACATCCAACACCCAGCGCTCATCACAGCAAGTGCCCTCCTTACTGCCCTATGCCCATCTAGCCCACCACCCACCCACCTGCCTCCACCAACCCTCAGTTTGTCCTCCATGTTAGGAGTCTCTTGTGGCTTATTTCCGTGTCTGTTTTATATTATTTTATTTTTCCTTCCCTTCCCCTATGTTCATCTATGAGTGAAATCATACAGTATTTGTCTTTCTCTGACTGACTTATTTCACGTAATACACTCTAACTCCATGTATGTTATTACAAATGGCGAGATTTCATCCTTTTTGATGGCTGAGTAGTATTCCATTGTGTGTGTGTGTGTGTGTGTGTGTGTGTGTGTGTGTGTTAATAGACACCACATCTTCTTTATCCACTCATCAGTCCATGGACCTTTGGGCTGCTTCCACAGTTTGGCTACTCTGGACAATGCTGCTATGAACATTGGGGTGCATGTGCCCCTTCTTTCCACTACATCAGTATCTTTGGGGTAAATACCCAGTAGTGCAGTTGCTTGGTCATAAGGTGGCTCTATTTTTAACGTCTTGAGGAGCCTCCATACTGTTTTCCAGAGTGGCTGCACCAACTTGCACTCCCACCAACAGTGCAGGAGGCGCCCCTTTCTCTGCATCCCCGCCAACACCTGTCGTTTCCTTTCCCTGTGCTGTTAATTTTAGCCATTCTGACCCCCGTGAGGTGGCATCTCATTGCTGTTTTGTGCGTGATTTTATTTATATGAACTTCAAGAACAGGTAAAATTAATATTTCTGGAAACTTGGAAGAGTGGTTTCCCGTGGGTAACTCTTGGGGGTGGGTACTGACGGAGGGGAAGCGTGAGGGAGCCTTGGGGAGATCAACATCATGGTCCGATTGTTGGTACACACACGGAACAATCCATCAGGCTCCACACTGAAGACCTGCGCCCGTTATGTGCATTTTACATCCTATGTTTGAAATTACAACCCAAGACGACTTCTTGCTCAGTGTCCCTTAGGTGCCCCAGACCATGAGCTCTGAAGATACTAAAGGAAGGGAGAAACTGCTGTTTCAGCGGACACTGCAGGCTCTCCGAGGGGCGGGTTCGGAGGGAGTGGGTGGCCTGCAGGGAGCTGGGGCAGCTGCCTGTTCGAGTGCAGCACAGAAACGGAAGAGAAGTGGTCCCAGAGCTCGAAGAGGTGACATCATCTTCTTGAGGCCCAGTGTGCTCCGGGTCCTTCCACGGTTGCCTGCTTGCTAGCCGGGACGCCTCTCCTACCCACCGTGATCACGCTGGGTAACCGCAGGCCGACTTGCCTGGTCACCTAGTGCACTCCTTACCGACCTGTTTCACCCCGGCTAACCAAGGGCACCCAATCCAGGGCTCGGCTGCCAGGCTGGGCTCCGCGGAACCATCCCCGCTGCAGAGCCCGGGGTGGCGCAGTCACACATCGCCGTGCACTCCGTTGTGTCTCCTGGAAACTCCTGTGCCGGAGCTCTAACCCCCAGCGGGGCCGTGTTTGGCGATAAGGCCTTTACGGAGGCAGCTGAGGCGAAACGAGGTCGTGAGGACGGGCCAGCGTCCTGAGAAGACGACGGGGAGCTACCAGGAGGCAGTGTGCACAGAGGAAAGGCCCTGCAAGGACACACCAAGGACAGAGGCCTCGGGAGAACGAACGCTGCTGACAGCTTGATCTTGGACTTCTAGTTTCCAGAAAATCAACTGAGAAAACAAATTCCTGCGAGTGCAAGCCAGCCAGTCTGGTATTGTTACGGCAGCCCAGGCCGACGAAGACACGTTCCCTGGTGGCCGGCGGGCCCAAGAGACCAAGGCGCGGCCCTCGGTCCTCCTCAGGCCCGCCCAGCACAGGGGAGTCTCTGCGCGGGACTGTGTTGGTCACAGTGTGCGCAGCCCAGCCCAGGTCCGAGCGCGGGGAGTAGACCGCACACACGGGGAGGAGGGAGCTGCCGTCCCTGCCCACCCAGCCCCCAGGGCAGCATCTGGCCTACCTCGGGTGCTCACACCAGGGTTCCTGCCTGCAAAACCCGCAGCTGCTGTCTGACCCAATGAGGATAATCGGATGTTCATTATGCGCGTCTCTCAACTTTCCTGCACATTGGAGATTTTCACAAAATGCACTTGATTACAGTTGCTGGCTTAGTTACAGGTCTTCTCTATTTGCAGAAACCGTGAGCGCCTGGAACATGTCTACCTAGTTTACTGCTGTACCCGGGCTGTAAGATGGTATGTGCTCAATCAACGTGTAATTAAAGATGAAAACGCAAACGAGAAAACAAAACCAAAACAAAAAACAAAAAACTCTAACTTTTCAGAGGTTTGCACAGAGTCCCCCCTGTTGCAAGAGTGCCTCTCTCTTCCTTGTAATTATCCTTTTGAGTAAAGTCTCTGCTAAGTCCAGATTTGTTTTTATTTGACAAATGTTTCTGGATCAACATTACTTATAAAAATTAAAATACTTAAGGTTAACTTCTTTTATGCCACAAAAAATGTCTATACTAAAGAATTTCTGTACAATGCCAATAAAATGTAAACTAGATAAACCTATGAGTTCCCATCATCTGTCAGGAAATCACAGCAATAAAGCTTTTTGTAATTAAAAAAAAAAGGAAAAAAAAAACCAAGCACCTTTATTGAACAAAATCCCCTAAACGCTTGCCGTTTAAAAGGACAGGTCAGGGGCGCCTGGGTGGCTCAGTCAGTTAAGCATCTGACTTGGACTCAGGTCATGATCTTGGGGTCCTGGGATCAACCTGCAGCTGGCTCCATGCTCAGCAGAGAGCCTACCTGTCTCTCTCCCTCTGGCCCTCCCACCTCTGCCCCTCTCCCTGCTCATGCTCTTTTGTCAAAAAAATAAATAAAATTTATTTTATGTCAAAAAATTTATTTTATGTAAAAAAAAAAAAGGACAGGTCAGATTAGCTTTTCCTCCATTGTCTCCAAAGATCTGATCCTCAGGAAACAGAACACAGTTAAAAGCTGGGAAGCAAATGACCAATTCAAAAAAGTTAATATTTAAGAGACTGGAGATAATCACATTTTTCAGGGATGGTATTACCTGAGTATGCCTTGAGTTCTCATATCCTGTGTCTGGTCTTAGATCGCTCTATAACCTAGGACTCTTCGTACTGGTCACTCGAAGTAATAACCTATACAGGGAGTGTGGTCAGGAGAACTAAACCCAGCAATTTCAGTGTCTGGGTGGGGGGAAAAAAAGTGTCTGGCAGAGCCCCGGGTCAGATGAAGAGACCGTTTGTGTAGTGGTCAGGGCTCAGACTGTGGACCCAGTCGGCCTGGACTCCCGTCCTGGCTGGTCATTCACTGACTCTGTGACCCAAGGTAGTATCCTTACCAATTTCCCCAGCCAGAAAACGGGGATCATAATAAGGGCCCATAGCTCGCAGGATCCAGGGACTCTGTGCCCAGTATACAATAGCTTCTAAGCACCTACTCTAATACCTATTAAACGAACAACTCATCTCTCCTCCATCGACCTGAATGAGAAGAGGAAGGACCAGCACCAATCCATCACTCCGTGCTTCTTCAGTCGTCTGTTTCAGGGTCTCTCTTCCTCGCCTGCTTCTGCTCCATCCTCTGGAGACAGCTGAGGAGAAGCGCACGGGGCTCGGAGTCTCACCCGGTCCTGTGTCCATCGTTCCATCAGCTCCTTCCCGGCCAACACCCCCTCGTACCACCACCGCAGGAGCCTCCGATCGGTATGCGGTGCCGGGGTTGCTCGGCTCACAGAGCCTCAGTGGTCCTCCCTCCTGCAAGGGTTCAGGGCTCAGAGTCTGTCCGTCACCGATGCTTCTTTACCCAAAGGCACCTGGCCAAGTGGATCCGGACGTCCTGTCCACATTTCTTCCACATACTCATGCCTAAGCTCAGAGCAAGTCAGAGTCTCTCACAGTTTACAACACCTCGATGGTGTCAGTGTTACCACTGTCGTGGGCAGCCCCAAAGGATCTGAGGGGCTTGCAAAGACTGCTAATCATATAATAAAACACGGAGTTTTATATTTGGGGGAAAAGTCTGAGGAGAGAGAATGCCTCGGTTTCTTGGCTTGTAACCCTTTGGTCACTTGCCTAGCTCTCTAAAATCCCTCCCTTTTTATAACTCTTAAATTATCTGTACAAAATAAAACATATATTGCAGAAAAATCAACCTAGAAAGTAGACATCACTCATAATCTATCCCCTCCTCCCAGTCCTTCTGACATATCACCCCCACTTTTTTTTAAGACTTTGTTTATTTATTTTGGAGAGAGAGCAGGGAGGGACGAAGGGAGAGGGAGAGAGAACCCCAAGCAGACTCTCCTGGGGGGCAGAGCGGATGCGGGGCTCGATCCCACGACCCTGAGATCATGGGCTGAGCTGAAAACCGAGAGTCTGCCACCGACCGGACTGCGCCGCCCAGGCGTTCACAACACGTTACACCCTTACTAATTTGGGTCATATTCCTCCACGTATTTTTTTAGTGTGTACATTTGTATGTTATTATCTTACAAAAGAATTCATTCTACATGACCTACAACTTGCTTCTAACAAAACAACACGTGGATGACCTTTCACATCCGCACATACGTTCTTTTTAATGACAGAATCGCACTGTAGTGTGTACCATAATTTTTAAACTAATACATTTTTGATGATTTTTTCTTTGCTGCTTTCTTTTTAACTACTTTGGTTCTCCTTGTCTTTCTCACTAGACCAAAAGAACTTAGATTTAAACAGTAAATAAATCTGAAAATAGCAAGATGAATGACGTCTTCTAATGGAAATTTTCGGATGCTGAGGAATGGACAGACTGCTATCTCAAAATGAAATACCTCGTGTTTCTTTTCCCGTTAGAAAAAATTTCAGAACTTATTTGTAAATGGACCAATATTTCTCAAAATCAAAAAGGAAATTTCTGAAAGAAAACTCATTCCTTCACTCAGGCAAAACCGTCTTGACAGTTTGAAATTTAAAACAGAGAATCCACTTCTCTGCGCAGAAAGGAGTGCTTTATGCCCTTGAGAATTCATTTGTGTCCTTGTTTTCTTTTAATTAGCCTTGGATAACGGAGGCATGCACACGGTACAAGATTCAAAAGATACAACAGGTCCACCAACTTTTCACCCCACGCAGAAATGCAGAAGCGTCTCCACTTACGGGGAGTCTGATCACTTCTCTGCAGGATTTTTAAATTGTGGACCTAGCAAATCCCTCCCCTCCCCTTGCATTTTGCACCCCCCACCCCTCCGGCACCAGCTATCCCTCCCTTCCAGATCAGCAAGACGCAAGGGAACGGAAGAGGGGCTGTAGGGTTCCTTACTTTGCCGCCTTTTGCGCGTGGCCCAGAAATGCTCGTCCACCTGGGGTCAGATGAATGATGAAGGAGAGGCTTCTTACCTATACTACTGGAGACAGTTCTAATATTTCTATGAAGGTTTTCTCATCTTGTGTTCATGGCTTTTGTGCTGTAAGGAATTCGACCTCGCCTAAAGACAGGTCTGGCCTTCATCTTCTCCAGGAAGTGACCTCTCAGCACGTGGGATTCCCCCGGTGACAGTGGTGTCTGCTATTCCGCGGGCCCTCACGACACACAGCCTGTGTCCTGCACACTCCTCGGGCTGGCTTCATGGGGACACTTGGCTTTGGGCGGAGGGAAGATGCTGGAAAATGAAGGAGACAAGGACAGGATGAGGAACAGAGCAGGACTGGCCCTGGTCATGTTTCACCTACTACTCTGAGTGACGTCAGAGAAATGGGGAAAAGGGAAGCGTCAAAAGGAGGTGTTTCATAGAAACTCTGAAATTAGGTCACAGATATGCTAACCCAGGGCTTGTGACAGAAACTGCTAATACCCATTTTCACCTTCCTCCTTCTTTGCTTAGGAACCCAGGTTTTTATTCTGCTTAGCAATGTGCTCAGAAAGACTTCCCTTCCCAAAGTCCTTTTGCGGTGGCCAGACATTGAAGGGAAATTTGCTGTGGGTAAGAACCTTCAAAATTAGGGTCTTCGGGACGGTGTGAGGATTTGTCTCGGTGTTCTGGGATGATGTCACGTGACGTTGGGGTCTGGGAACAACGGTCAGTAAAGACGTCTTGAGATATTTTCAGTGCGAGAAAGGTGGTTTTATTAAAGCATGGGTGATGTGGTTTTGGAATAGAGGTGAGGTTCGGTGGGGTGGAATCCAGAGCCAACGACTAAGAAAGAATTCTTGAGGCGTCTTTGGTGCAAAACGGTGATTTATTAAAGCACGGGGACGGGAGCCGTGGGCAGAAAGCGCTGGGGCCCCAGGGTCTTGAGGATTATATACTCCGGAATTGGGGGAAGGGAAAGGGAGGTTTCGAAAGAACCTTCATAGGCTAAAGAGGACAGACCTACAAGATACCTACAAGATACCAGAGGCCTGGCCATTGTCGAGTTAAGGTTGTTTTCCCCTCTAGCAAGGCATTAACATGAAGATGGTTGGGAGCTTCCTGGAGGAACGTCACAGGTCTCCCACCCACGAGTGAGGGCTGGGGGAGGGGAAGGTTGCGGGCTGTCAGCTTACACTCTGTCTTCAGCCCGCCTTCCGCTCCCTCGTCACAGGGGCAGGACCCATGAGCAGGAAGAGCTGCACTGGGGTCGTTAGGAGTGACTGGCGATATACTTTTTTTTAAATGATTTTTTATTATATTATGTTAGTCACCATACAGTGCATCCCCGGGGACGATATACTTTTAAGTTGGGAGGGGGTTAGGGACAAGTTTCTAAGGAATTTGGAAGCCAGGCTTTCAGGACCGAGAGGGGCTAGCTGCAGGTCAGATAAGGTCATTTGCGATTGTCTAGTGAAACAGTCATGAGACCCTTCGGACGTATGTTTGGAGGATGATTGCTAACAGACCTTGTGGGGGTAGAGATCAAAGAAATTGTCTCTGAAGGGATTTTATACGTTAAAGTAGACTTGCGGGATCCCGGGGATTGGGCTAAGATTGCCTTCTGTCCTCAGCAAAGTACTAACATCAAGGCCTCTGAGTTCCTTCAGGAAGGTCACTCTGCGTATCTCAAGGATTTGTCAATGGGTTTTCTAAGGAAGTTTAGTTTTTCTCCATTTCTTTTGGCTTTGTTCTCCCCATCCTGGGACACTTCCTATTTGAGTGCAGATTTTTACGTGAATTTTCTCTGACACACCCATCCGAGCCGCCGTTCGGCTCCCTCCCCTGGCTGCCCAGTACACAGAATCACGCCAGTCACTCTCCACCCTTCACATCCGGACTCACTTTCACGGCATCTTTCACACTATGCATTCATTTCTTGGTTTGCTTATTGTCCATCTTTCCCTCCGAAAGCAACTCCATGTGCCCAGAACTTTGATTGGCTCCCTGCAGTACCCTGGAGTCCAGAAGAGAGCCTGGCACGTGCTGGACACTAAGCAAACACTTGTTGAAGGAATGAATTAACGAATGAAAGGATCTCAGACGTCTGTCCGTATTATATACGTAGGTTTGACTCATTTCCTTGGGTACCGAGTATTGCACGCAAGCCTGCAGTGTTTTCCACAACCTGTCCCCTACGGAAGCGTGCTTATGTCGGGTCCAGTGTTTCACAAATCCAAACAATGCTCTGATTAGAACCCTAAGTCACCATCACCTCTGTGCAGATGGGAGAGAAGCGGAGTGGATGGCTCAAAATTTTTTTTAGCTACCGCCAAATTGTTCTCCACAATGTTCTCCCAACTCACATTCCCACGGTGCACGGAGGGCCGATTTCCTCACAATCGCTGTAATCTTTACCAATCTCATAAACTGAAAGCTTCACATTATTTCATGAACATTGAGTCGAACCCCTTTTCACGCTCATGAGCCAATCGTTCTTTTTCCTCTGTTCACATTCTTTTCTCATCTCCTCTCTGCAGTTTACTTACAGTTGCCAAAGTATTTTGTCTCTCAAGGGAAGTTATCCACTGTGTTATTTGCTAAAGACACTTTTTCCTAATTTTCCTTTATTGTTCGACTGTTTAAAAGTACTTTTCTCTATAGAAGTCATTCAATTTTTAATTTTATGTAAATGTACCCACTTGTGGTTTCTGGGTTTGTGGTCATATTTAGAAAGACCTTCCTCTAGGTGACTTTTTTTTTTTTTAAGATTTATTTATTTGACAGAGAGAGAGACAGGCAGTGAGAGAGGGAACACAAGCAGGGGGAGTGGGAGAGGGAGAAGCAGGCTCCCAGTGGAGGAGTCCGATGCGGGGCTCGATCCCAGAACGCCAGGATCACGCCCTGAGCCGAAGGCAGACGCTTAATGACTGAGCCACCCAGGCGCCCGTAGGTGACAACGTTTTTAAAAATGTCAATCTGTTTTTTAAAAAGAGCTTTTGGAGATTCATTTTTTTTTAAATTTAAACCTTTCATTGATCAGAAATATATTTTGGTACAAGAAGTAAGATGGAGGGGTCCTGACAGGGGTGCCAAGGAGGGCCTTTGGGGTTGGTCTTTTATAGGAAGCTAACCCGGCGCTTAAATCCCTTTAAAATCTCTACTGATAACACCTTCAATGGTTTACTTCCTTTTTAGGATCTGGTTATTTTTTGTTGGTCACAGGTGATTATCATAAAGACACCCAGCCCACACGCCTAGGGTAGGGTGGTCTGGATTTGTCCCCTTATCTCTCACTTTTGAGAGCTTTTTCTGTATCTTCACTTAATAAGCTTCTACTGCTTTACTAAAAAGAAAGAAAGAAAGAAAGAAAGAAAGAAAGAAAGAAAGAAAGAAAGAAAGAAGGAAAGAAAGAAATCCTGCCATTTGCAAAGACATGGATGGAATTAGAGGATATTACGCTAAATGAAATAAGTCAGTCAGAGAAAGGCAATTATCATATGATCTCACTGATATGTGGAATCTGAGAAACAAAACAGGATCATAGGGGAAGGGAAGGAAAAATAAAATAAGATGAAGTCAGAGAGGGAGACAAACTATAAGAGACTCTTAATCATAGGAAACAAACTGAGGGTCGCTGGGGGGGGAGGTGGGTGGGGGATGGGGTAACTGGGGGATGGGCATTGGGGAAGGTACGTGATGTGACGAGCACTGGGTATTGTATGCAACTGATGAATCACTGATCTCTATCTCTGAAACTACTAATACACTATATGTTAACTAATTGAATTTAAATTTTTAAAATGTGAAAAAGAAAAAAATTCATTAAAAATAATTGTATTTTATTAGCTAGGTTTAGTTTGTTGTTGCATATGCAGAAAATCCAAACAAGTGGCTTAAACAAGACCCTGGCTTTAGTCTCTCTCACATATATGAAGTTTGAAGCAAGCCTTCTGCAGTGTGTAAGGACTCCGGCTTATTTACCTTTCACTACACCATCCTAATTGGCTTCCAGTGTTCAAGATTGCTTCATGGTCCAGGACAGCTGCCCAAGCTCCTACCATCCTGTGCACATTCCAGGCTGAAAGAAGAAGGAAGGACAAAGATTAACCCCAGTGTTAGAGCTGACAGTCAGTGAGGCTCTAACAGGATGCCTGGAGGCCAGCAAGGAGGCCCCCACGGCCGGCTGTGGGGAAGGTCCGAGGCCTGTCGGATCCCACCAGACAGACCCAATATGGCGGCGCCTTGACAGGAAACCCCTGAGCAAGTGAGGAGGAAAAAGCGGGAAACCCTGCTTCCAAGAAATCCTTGCCCTAGTTAACAGCTGTCCGTAAAAGACAGAAGGTGAACTCCACCGGCATGCAGCTTGCTGGCTTGCACACTCCCCTCCCTCTCCCTCTCCAGCCGGTCTAGCCCACGCCGTCTCTCTGTCTCTGTTTCTTGCTCTCTCTTGCTCTCACATCTTGAGATGGTACTTTCACTTTTTTAAAAGGATTTGCAAGAGAGAGAGAGAGAACAAGCAGGAGGTGTGGCAGGCAGAGGGAGAAGCAGACTCCCCATTGAGCAGAGACCCCAACACGGGGACTCGATCCCAGGACCCCGAGATCACGACCTGAACCAAAGGCAGACGCTTCACCCACTGAGCCACCCAGGTGCCCCGGAACTTTCACTTCAGTGAACTTTCCTGCTTGGGTCACTCATCCACTATGCTGTGTGTCTGTCCTTGAATTCTTTCTCCTGAGACTGAGAACCCCGGGTGCCTCTTTGGGCCAGGCTGGGTCGAGGCCTCAGGGCCTGTGCCCCCCCCCCCCCCCAGTTCACCCGGCAGCAGATCCATAACCAGCTGGACGAGGTTCCAGCCCGTAGGGTCGCGTCCTCGAGCACGTACTGTACCTTAGGACCAGCAGCGAGGGGCTGGGACTACCCTTGAACTGCTATGCTGCTGTCTGCGGTGAAACTTGGAGGAGGGAGTGGAAACTCGGTATACAGTAGTCAAGCAACAGTCCTTTCTAGGTTGTGTTAAGATTGAAACACACGTATTAAAATGGATACGTGTGCCAGAAGTCCCCGGCTGGAGGCCAGGAGGTCAACTGAGCTGCAGAGATGATTTCACAACTTCTAGTTTTCAACAGCTAAAGGTCAGTAAGTTTCATACAAAACTCCAGATTTCTGGGGCGCCTGGGTGGCTCAGTTGGTTAAGCGTCTGACTCTTGGTTTTGGCTCAGGTCATGATCTCAAGCGTCCTGGGATCAAGCCTGGCATTGCACTCTGGTCGGCTTGTCCTTCACCCTCTGCCCCTCCCCCACCCCGTGCTCCTTTCTCTCTCTGTAAAATAAAAAATTAAATCTTTAAAAAAAGAAGAAAAACCCTCCAGGTTTCTGCCTTCTCTTGAACTGAAAATCTGGCAGTATGCTGGGCCCAGTTTCTCAACAGCAGTTTTTAGCAAGAGAGGAGAAGTCGCTGCGTCCTAGGAAGACCTCGGTCCCGCAATGAGTCACTGTCCCCATCTTTCCCTGTTGCTCCCTGGTCTGGGCTGCTCATTTAAGCTCCCCTCTTGCCTCTAACAGGCATTTATGTTTGTACGCCCATCACTTTACAAATAAATAAATAATGATTACTTTCAATGTGATTAGAGCGACTCCAAATTGAGAGCACAGAGGGTCTGCAGAGAAGTCTGTCCCCACTTAAGCATCCGATACCAGTTTCCTTATTTATGAAGTATGTTGGACTACGTGAAAACCAAAGTCAGTTCCTACTTTAAATGTATGCCCTGATTGAGACCTTTGAGAGAGTGAGGGTTCTGTGCAAGGCAGTCAAAGTCTTCCCCCAGAAAAGAGCCAAGTACTCCCAAGCTGAAGTTCTACCTGAACACGGGAGGCCGGCTGGAAAGGAGCGAGGTCAGTGCAGTCGGTCCGGCAGGAAGGAGTCGGACTGAGGAGCGGGCCTTGCAGAGGACTGAGGCAGGCACAGCCCAAGCCCTGCGAGGCTGGGTTGGGACTGTGGCTTCCTAAGAGGATGCCCAAGGGTTTGGACAACGTCCTGGAGGCACAAAAGGAAGCTTTGAAGATTTCTGAGTGAGAAGGGAGAGAATGAAAGGGGCATTTTAGGGTTTTATTAATGATGACTCTCACGCTGGAGGCGTTCTATAAAGAGGTTGGAGGGAAAGACTGGCAACAGGGAAATGAGTGGAAAAGCTGACGGTCAGCCGGCTACCAACTCATCTAATAACCGCCTGCAACTGACAGTGTTGAAATAATTCCGGCCAAGGTGTAATCATGGAAATTAAAGGAAACAGAGGCAAGTTGGAAACAAAGCGAGGCAAGGCTGTCTGGATTCAATGAGCTCGAGAGGAGACCAGGGAATGCCAGGGCAGGACTACGGGTATCGACTGGACCCAGCGCGGGAGCATCGCCGACCCGCACCTCAGGAAGGAGCACGCGGCCGGGTCCTACCAGCGCTCCTCGCACTGGGACGTTGTACGCCAGCGGACGAAGCCCCGACGGTTAAACACCTGAAGAGGTGATGATGTCTCCCTCCTTGTTGGGGTGCGGTGCTCATCCCCCATTGTCACCGGAGAGGAAGCCGAGGCTCGCAAGGGTAACGGCTGGCCCTGGCACAGTGGGAAGAAGCCGAACCGGGCTGGTCTGACTCATTCTGTCCTGCAGAAATGTTGCCATCAGATAATTAAGATTTTCTTTTCCGAAACAAAACTGCGCCGGCAAGTGGGGTTAATGGTGCAATCAGTCGGCTACTCCCACCCTCCGGCCTCCCGGGGAGGCTCCCCCTCCCGCACCCACATCCAGCCCGCTCTGCGGCGCCGAGGCCCGGGCGCCGGGCAGGACACCCAACAAAAGCCTCGGGGTCCAGGCCCAGGCCTCGGGAGCTCGGCGCGGGGCCCGCAGCGCGCAGGCGGGGTCGCCGCGTCCCGTCCCGCCCGCGGAACACCGTCGGCCGCGGTCACCGGGCCCCGAGGAGCGCGCCCCCGCGCGTCGCACCCCGGGCGGTGGCGGGGCCTCCCCGTTCGCTCGGGAGCAACCGTGCGCACCCGAGGCCGCGAATGCGCGTCGCAAGCCGGGCCCGCGCCAAGCCCCGCCCCGGGGCCGCCCCTTCCGCTCGCGCCGGGATCCGCTCGGACGCGGCCACGTTGTCCTGCGCGCCCCGAGCGCCGGCTGCGCCAGTCCGGCCGGCGGCGCCCCTCGGCGGCCCCCTCGCGCAGCCGCGGGGCTCGGCGCGGCCGCGGGACCCCCCACGCCCGCTCGGCGGGGCGCCGCGGCGCAGGGAGGGCCGAGCCACACAGGGGCCCGCGCGCGTCCGGGATCCGGGCCGGGAGGCGCCGCCCTCCGCCCGCCCGCCTCCCCGCGCCGCCCGGAAGCCGCGAGCGGGAGGGCGCGCGGCAGAGTTGGGCTCCGCGCAGAGCTGGGCGCCAGGGCCCATGCCCGTGCGCCCCCGCGGGCCCGCGCCATGGCCTCCGGGAGCGTGGCCGAGTGCTTGCAGCAGGAGACCACCTGCCCCGTGTGCCTGCAGTACTTCGCCGAGCCCATGATGCTCGACTGCGGCCACAACATCTGTTGCGCGTGCCTCACCCGCTGCTGGGGCGCGGCGGAGACCAACGTGTCGTGTCCGCAGTGCCGGGAGACCTTCCCGCAGCGGCACATGCGGCCCAACCGGCACCTGGCCAACGTGACCCAGCTGGTGAAGCAGCTGCGAACCGAGCGGCCGTCGGGGCCCGGGGGCGAGATGGGCGTGTGCGAGAAGCACCGCGAGCCGCTGAAGCTGTACTGCGAGGAGGACCAGATGCCCATCTGCGTGGTGTGCGACCGCTCCCGCGAGCACCGCGGCCACAGCGTGCTGCCGCTCGAGGAGGCGGTGGAGGGCTTCAAGGTGAGGGCCGCGCGGCGCGGGAGGGGCGGGAGCGCGAGCGGACAAAGGGAGGAGAGAGCCAAGGGGCTTCCTCTTTTCCGCCTAGAAAATGGCTGAGCCGGACGTGGGGTTCACAGCCGTCATTTCCTCTCTGTCCGCTGCAGAGCCTCGGCACTCAGACTGGGGAGAACCTGTAGCTGGTGAGGAAGCCAGGAGTGCCCCCCCCCCAGGTGCCCCTGTGTCTACCGGCTCTCGGGCACATTACCCACGGAGACCCCGCCCTCCCTTGACGGGGTAAAGGATGTGCGTAAAAGCAGGCACACATCGCCACGCTGTGCTCCTGTCGGATCACAGATGATCTCACGCAACACACACTCGCGTGCACCGGCTGTGCGCGCGGCAAGCAGGTGCCCATCACGCAGTCTGTAAGCCCTTCCCCAGCACTTCCAGTGCTCCGTCCCGTTCTAGAAGCTCCCGGAAAAGAACAGCTCTTTCCTGCCGAAGTCACTGAAGCACCGTGAGACTCTACACAGTTGCCGGGAAGATAAACGAAATAAAATGAGTGGGTGGCGCTCTGTGGACCGTTGAGTCAACAGACCGCACAGCCGAACAGTGACGCGGAAACAGAGTACTGACCACAACAGTGTAAGGCGACGTTGGAAGAGCGCGCCTGCGGTCTTCTCTGTGTATTTCAGGGCTGCGGGACAGGAAGTGCGGAGCGATGTTTGAATGTGCGTACATTCGTGCCTAATTCATCACTTGGCACTTATGCTATAACTTTCCGATATATTCCTTTACTCACACTGGCAGTAACCCTGGCGTAGGTTGGGAAGGTGGTGTTTGCCTGTGACACACGTGAGGGAAATGAGAACTTAAATCATTATCTCTGTGGCTTCTATGGAGAGCCACAAGTTAGCTCTAAGCCTCCTAGTCCACTCACCTTTCCACTGAGCCATGCAGTATCCTTCCAGGTGTAGGCAGGTGGCCCACCAGCTAAAGCTACACGCAGACTGCCAGGGAGAGGTGTGGAGACCCCCTGTGCCCTGCGAGGGCAGCAGGTCCAAGGATAGGCTCTAAGCAGGGACGTGGCCTCAGAAATGTGGGCTGCATGTGATAAGCACGTCAGCCATGCCGATGCTGGGGTCTGCCTAATCTTGAACTGTGCACCTGTGTTTGCTTTTCTCAGGAGCAAATCCAGAACCAGCTAGAGCACCTGAAAAGAGTGAAGGACTTGAAGAAGAGGCGTCGGGCGCAGGGGGAGCAGGCACGGGCTGAGCTCTTGGTAAGGGTGTTTGGAATTCAAGAGAATATCGCTGCTGCCGGCCACTCTGTTTTGAAGGCGGGTATTACTTCCCTTAACCTTAGGTCACCCAGAACGTCCAGGTGTGAGGGAAACAACCCCACATGGGAGTGGGGAACTCACCTGGAGAAACAAGGGATTCCCGCATTTGGGGGGAAGGGATAGAAGAAGTGAAGTTGGAACCCCTGGAGATCTGACCTATCAAAAGTTCAGCCTGCCAGTCTTGTGTAGGTCGGGGTTGATCCTTGACAGCACTGACGTAGGGAAGTTCTTGGGCAGCTTAGCCTCCCTTGGTGCCATTCTGCAGGCGGGTGCTGACGGTGGCTGACAAGTGATTGATGTGCTCGGGACATCTGGGGCTTTTGACAATCAAAAACCAAAAAGTACGGAGACTCTTATAATATATCCTTATATCCAGCACACAGGTGTTCGAGCAATTTTTTTAATTGTAAATAAAACAGGAGAAATTCCCAACAGGTGCTTGCAACTGAAAAGCAAACTCCTAGACTAGTAGAGTCCAGCACCGTCTTGTGAAACTGTCAGTCCTGGCCAGGGTGCAGGACAGAACTTTGGGGCAGGGAGCTTACTCTCATGATGTCTTCAGATAACCACCATTTGCTCTGCCTGCGCTCCCGAGACCTCAGCTCCCCTCGCTTGAAAACACGGCTGACGGGCGGCCGGGCTCCTAGTGTGTCTGAGTGGAGTCACCATGTGCACAACCGTTGTGTTCTCTGTGGGAGGAGTGCCAGGGGAGAAAAAGCCCTTCTCTGAGAATCAGGACACTGGGACATACTTCTTGGCTCTGACGCTAGCCAGCTGCATAGATGGTGGGAGTGATGCACCCTCTCTGGCCTGTTTCCCCCTCTGTGAAATGGGTACGTTGGACTTGGCCTGTGGTTTTCTGCAAGGCTGGTGCTGCCCTCTCCTTCCGTCCCGTGGCGTGTGGGTGTTCCTTCGGTTGTCACTCGAGGAACTGAGTGACTGCGGAGGGGAGGTCATGCAGTACAAGGGAGTCCCATGGCGGGCAAAACTGCCCCACCGGGGCGCCAGGAGCAGCCCCTTCCAGAAGCCCTGAATCAGTTGCTCTTTATGGTCTCTTTCAGCTTTAATTTTCCATTTCTGAGGTTACATTGTATCATTTATGTCTTTGAAAGACTTCAGCTAAGGAGAGCTGTGACCTTACCCAGAGGATTTGGAAGGAAGGTGTGTGCTGCCCAGTGAGTGCTGAGGGCGGCGAGAGGGACGGTGCTTGGGGAAGATTCTCAGGAGGGGCGGAGCTTAGGACAGGTGTCGACAGGCTTCTGTATTTTTGGCTCTGTGGGCCACATCATCTCTCACAACCACAACTGTGTTGTCATAGCCCAGAGGCAGCTAAATATAACATGTGCATGATGGGTGTGGCTCTACCCCAATAAGACTTCATTCCCCAGGAGTAAACGCAGGGAGCTGCAGGGAGCCTTGAGCCCTGTCGTTGGAAGGGGGTAGAGAAGGAAGGGCAGAACCACACCCACAGCCAGTGACGGGCAGTTGACGAACACTCCTGGAGGCCAGAAATGGGGTACGGGCTACACAGGAAGGGCCTCAGGGATGTGGTCCCAGTGACAATGCGAGGATTGAGTGTTCAGTCCATCACCGCGTGGTCGTAGCCGACCCCATCCCTTCCCTGGCCGCCTTTCATGGCTCCCAGTTGCGACAAAGTCTTGCCCCACCCTGGCCTGCCAGGCAAGGTGTGTTCTGCGCTCCTACCTTTCCCGGCTTCCCCTCAACGCTCACGTGCTCAGCCAGATGGAATCTTTGCCCGCTCTGACCACAGGGTGAACTCCTGTTCCTCCCACGGACTGTGTCCACGGTGCTTTTGTGGAGGCTGTACCAGCCTCCCGTCCCCACGTACCACCTGTGATTACGTGTCACGTGAACCTGACCCTCACGGACTGAGTGCCTTTGTTATCCCCCCGGGGTAACACTTCTCAGCTGTCGTGTGTCCAGTCGTGAGCGAGGGAACAAGGTGCTGGGATGAGGTGCGTTGTCGGGGAGGAAACACGAGGGTCTAGAAGGGAGCCTCTCGTCCCTTCAGTGCCCTGCCCTGTCACCTGCGCAGAGCCTGACCCAGATGGAGAGGGAGAAGATCGTCTGGGAGTTTGAGCAGCTCTACCACTCCCTGAAGGAGCACGAGTACCGCCTGCTGGCCCGCCTGGAGGAGCTGGACCTGGCCATCTACAACAGCATCAACGGCGCCATCACCCAGTTCTCCTGCAACATCTCGCACCTGAGCGGCCT
Source organism: Ursus arctos (assembly GCF_023065955.2). NCBI lineage: Eukaryota > Metazoa > Chordata > Mammalia > Carnivora > Ursidae > Ursus > Ursus arctos. The sequence continues at coordinate 781,649 of NW_026622997.1, forward strand.
GATTGCGCAGCTGGAGGAGAAGCAGCAGCAGCCCACCAGGGAGCTCCTGCAGGTGAGGCTCGCAGCCCCGCCACGGGCCCGCCACAAAGTCTCCCTTCCCCCTTTGCCACGCGTCTCGAGGGCCCCCTCCTCCCCGTCAGCCCCAGCGGTAGCGAGCCCCAGCCCAGCTCTCTGGGCTTGTCGGAGGGAACACAGGCATCGCGGAAGCTCCGATCGACACCGCTTGGATTGGGCAGTTGCGTCGTCTCACAGAAAGAGCAGAGGGAACCCCTGACGCCCAGGCCTGTCCTGTGCCAGGGGGTCTGGTCACACACAAAGCTCTTGACCTCTCCGGGCTTCAGTGACCTGATCTGCCCCTGATGGAATGAGGAGTTTGGCCCACATGCCGTTTAAAGACCGTCTCCGTGCAGTATCTTGTAATGTTCGCATCTGTGTGGGCGTTGGCACAGCCACAAAACTGAGCCCTTGAGAGGGAGCAGTTGGCCCGGGCTGTGCGTGGTTTCACCTTGCTGTCCTGCGGGTGACAGGCTGCACTGGCCACGGGAGGTGAGCTGTTGAGCGTTCGCTGCGTGTGAACTGTTCTGGGTCAGGCACGGTTCCCAGCTCTGGGGTTAAGGGTGCAGAGGCTCCCCTGAAGTTCGTGTTCTGACGTCAGGGCAGACAGTTGAACAGTGGGGGTCATGGGTGTGGGTAAATGTCATTAGAAGCCCTGGGGGCGTACGGCGGGGGTCAGCAAACTGCCCCACCTGCTTTTGTATGTCCTGCAGGCTAAGCGTGGTTTTGACGGTTTTGGGGGGTTTTGTTTTTTGTTTCTCTGTTTTCTTGTGGTGGTGGTGGTGGTGGTGTTTAGTGGGGAAGGGGCAGAGGGAGAGGGGAAGAGAGCGTCTCAGGCAGGCTCCACGCTGGGTGCAGAGCCCGACTGGGGGCGTGATCTCACTAGCCTGAGATCATGACCTGAGCAGAAATCAAGAGTTGGACGCTTCCCCGACCGAGCCACCCAGGCACCCCTGGTTTTTACAGATTTATTTATTTATATTTTATTTCTTTGGGAGAAAGAGAGCGCAAGCTGAAGGGAGGGCAGAGGGAGAAGGAGAAGCGGACTCTGCTGAGCAGGGGCTTGGTCCCAGGACCCCGATCAGGATCATGACCTGAGCTAAAGACAGACGCTTCACCGACCGAGCCACCCAGGCGCCCCTGGTTTTTATAGTTTAAACGGTGAGGAAAAATCAGAAGAATTTTGTTTCGTGCTGTGTGAAAGTATGTAAAACTCAAGCTTCGTTGTCTGTACGTTTTATTGGCCACACGCATCCCGTCCCGTACTTGCTGCGCGGGGTTACTTTCCACCACACGGCAGGGCTGCAACTGCGAGACGACGCCTGGCCCACAAAACCCAAAGTGGGTACTGTCCCGCCTTTGAGAAAAACTTGACCGACGCCTGCTTTGGACTCCTAAGAAGGCCAAGCCTTGAGCCTCAACAGACACCAGTATTTAATGGCCAGGGATGAAGGAGGAGTTTGCAGCGGGAACTTGGCCAGAGAAGCAGAGTGTGACCAGGAAAGAGGGGGTGGACAGCAGAGTCCCATGCACTTGAGGGCCGACATCCGTTTGGTTTAAAACCATGGGCATCACGGGCCCTCAGATAGGACCGCCGCAGCGAGCAGTTTGGGCAGGAGCCGTGATAGGGCATCACGGGCCCTCAGATAGGACCGCCGCAGCGAGCAGTTTGGGCAGGAGCCGTGATAGGGAGGGGATGGGCAGGGGGAGCGGCCAGTGCAGCAGCAGGTGCCTGGGGCAGGAGCCGTGATAGGGAGGGGATGGGCAGGGGGAGCGGCCAGTGCAGCAGCAGGTGCCTGGGGCAGGAGCCGTGATAGGGAGGGGACGGGCAGGGCGAGCGGCCAGTGCAGCAGCAGGTGCCTGGGTCAAGGGAAAACACCGGGAGGGGAGGTAAGAAAATACTGAGAGGTGGGGTGGGGTCGTGGGCCTTCCTGGGAGGGGCTGCTTAAAGAAGCAAGCTCCACGCACTGGAAAGGAATATGCAGCAGGAGGGTCTGTTGTAAGGATCCACCAGGAGACTCCCTGAAGCCGTGAGGTAGGTGAGTTCTCACTCAGGTCTGCTGGGGAAGGGAAGGGAAGGGGACTAAGGCACATGGGGAGGAGGTAGTTTTGGGAGATCTTTGGGAGGGAGGGGGTGGGGTGAGGTTTGGTAGCAGAAACCCCGCGGCTTCTCATGTCTGACATGGGAAAGCAGGATCCCTGGCGGCCCTCGAGCAGGAGTTAGGGAAAGCAAGCTTTGAAGAATAGGGGCAGTTTGGGAATTACCGTTTCAGAGTGTGGGGAAGCCCGGAGGATTGTGAGACACAGTAGGGTTATGGTTGGGGTCGGTCTGCCCTGTTGCGCGACTTTCCCTCGCGCTTTCCGAGCCCGTGACCGCTCGTGCAGGCGTGGGGCAGGCGTGGGGCGAGCAGGTGGTTGGGTGCTCCCCGGATTAGCGCTTTGCAAGGTGCAGTGAGGGTTCGGTTTAGTTCTGTTACGGCGATAAAATACACGTAACGTCAGCTCATCGTCTCGGCCGCTTCAGAGTGTACGACTCAGTAGCGTTTAGCCAGTCATCACTGTGTAGTTCCGGACGCTGTCGGCGCCTCGAAAGGAAACCTTGTATCCACTAAATAAAGTTGTTCCTTTCCCCCGACTGGCAACCATCAATCCTCCACTATGTGGAGACACACAGTGTCTGCATAATATGTGGCCTTTTGTATCGCATTTCTTTCACTCGGGGTACTTTTCTCAAGGTTCGTCCCCGTTGTAGCCCGGGTGGTGCTTCCCTTCTTTGTGTGGCTGGATAATGCTCCGTGGTGTGGGTAGACAGCACATGTTGTGGACTCGGGCTGCGTCCACGAGCTGAGGGACGTCCGCCTCGTTTCACCGTGGGGTGGTTGTGGGCAGTGCTCTGATGGCGCCGTGATGGGCTTCAGCAGCTTGGAGCGTTCGTCTGCAGGGGCCACCCCCCACTTGGTGTGCGTACTGCCAATGCGAGCACTGAGGCTTCAAAACTTGTGTTCTTAACACGGGAGATATTTGTGAGGACATTCTGGAACAGATGGGGTCTGTTGAAGAGAGAGGGGTCGTGCACGTGGAATGAGAGAGAGGGAGGGTTATGGTGGGTGGCCCTGGAAAAGCAAGCTAAATCTTACTTAAGAGGAACTATTAGAGGCATTCCCGCTGAGGTCAGGAACAGGGCAAGATGCCCACCGTTATCTGCCTCTTTAACCTTGTACTGGAGGTTTTAACCAATGTAGTCAGAACAATTGCAGGCATAAGAATTGGAAAAGCCTGGGGCTCCTTGCTGGCTCAGTGAGTGGGGCATGCAATTCTCGATCTCGGGGCCTTGAGTTCGATCCCCACGTTGGGTGTAGAGTTTACTTAAAGTCTTTAAAAAAAGAAAAGAATTAGAAAAGATATTATACTGTCTTTTTGGAGAATATGTGTTATATAATTATAAAGAATTCAAGACAGTAGGATGTGAGGTAACAGACAGAAATCAGCAGCCCTTCTTTGCACTGATAACCACCAGAAGACATTTTAGAAAAGGGTGCCCCATTTCCAATTGAAAAAGAAAAAAAAGTAAAATACCAGGGAATAAACTTAAATAAACTTAAAAGCAATGTGTAAAAACCTGTGTGGAAAATACTATAAAACACTCCTGATGACACAAGATAGACTTGAGCTAATAAAAAAGACATCCCTGTTCTTGGCCAAGACATGTTGATATCATCACATCAGTTCGTCATAAGTTAATTTGTAAACTTAATGCAATCCCAGCAAAAACACAGCACACTTTATCTGGAGCTAGACACAGTGATGGTAAAGTTCAGATAGAAAAATGAGCCCACGAAAATAGCTGGGAAACACAGAAAGAAGAGCTGTGGGTGGGAACTGGCCCTATTAGACATTAGAACGTACTGTAATGCCTGTGTAACTAAGACAGCTGGTAACAGCACAATGGAAAAACGTAACATTATACACTGTAACCATTCAGAAGACCGGTGTCAAGGGTGCCTGGGTGGCTCAGTCGGTTGAGCGCCCGACTCTTGATTAAGGCTAAGGTCATGATCTCAGGGTCCTAGGATTGAGCCCTGTGTCAGGCTCCGTGCTCAGCGGGGATCTGGTTGAGGTTCTCTCTCCCTCTCCCTCTGCTCCCGTGCACTCTCTCTCTCTAAAATAATAAATAAGTCTTCAAAAGACCAGTGCCAGGGGCGCCTGGGTGGCGCAGTCGTTAAGCGTCTGCCTTCAGCTCAGGGCGTGATCCTGGCGTTCTGGGATCAAGTCCCACATCAGGCTCCTCCGCTGGGAGCCTGCTTCTTCCTCTCCCACTCCTCCTGCTGTGTTCCCTCTCTCACTGGCTGTCTCTCGCTCTGCTAAATAAATAAATAAAATCTTAAAAAAAAAAAAAAAAAGACCAGTGCCAAATGGAAAGAAAATTGCAGCAAATATCACAAATAGGGATAATAGAAATAATATATAAAAAACATTCAAAAAATTGAGGGGGGGGAAGACAAGTTCTATAGAAAAATGAGCAAAAGATATGAATAGGCAATTTACCAAAAAAATGGTTGGACCATGAACTTGTGAAAAAGTGTTCTACTGTACTTTTAATAAGATGCGAATTAGGAACACCTGGGTGGCTCAGTCGGTTAAGCATCTGCCTTCAGCTCAGGTCATGATCCCAGGATCGAGTTCCATCTCGGGCTCCTTGCTCAGCAGGGAGCCTGGGTCTCCCTCTGCCTGCTCCTCCCCCCTGCTTGTGCTCTCTCTCACTCTCTATCAGACAAATAAAGTCTTTTAAAATTTTTGTTTTAAAAAAATGAGATGCGAATTAAAAACCATACTATAATACCCTTTCTCCCCCATTAGAATAGCAAAATTTTCTTAATTCAGTACACTGTTAGCAAGGATGTGGGAATGCTGGTGGGAAGACATTGTTTTGGCAGTATTTAACAGAAGTATCTATGTAGTTAGAATTTGACGAAGAATCCTGTCAGGAATTTATGTTCAAGATATAATCTAAGTATGAAAATACGTACAAAAATACATACATACAAGGTGACTTGATGTAACATTGTTTGTAATTGCAAAATATTGGGAAAACCCCACCTTCCAAGCCGAGAAAAGAGGTTGAATCAACTGTGTGTGTCCATACAGTGGAATTCTGGGCAACTGTACGGAAGAGCAAGGAAGATACCTAAGAACTGATGGAGAGGGGTTTCTGGGAATGTTTAAGTGAAAGTCATAGTGCAGAGTATAGAGTGTGCTACTTGTTGTGTAAGAAAAGAGAGATCATTGGAACATCATGTATCTGCTTATTTTTGTGGAGGAAACGGTTGAAGGGTAAACCAGATGGGAATGGGGAAAATAGGGTGCGATGGAATAGGAGACTTTTTGAGCACCAAAATAAGTAAGAACAGTGATAGATTATAACCTATTAAATAAGAATGTATGAGCCCATACTAATAATAAAGGGGGAAATTACTCCTAGTAAAATGTCGACTAAGTAATATAGAAGGGATTTTGAAACGAGCCAATGACCCTTTAGTAACCATCATAGTAAAAGTTAATTCAGACAGGAATTATCAGTGGATGCTAAATCCAAGGGAGGAAGTTTGGTAAGGATTGGAGTACTAACATAATTTCAAAGTATCACTCCTAGATTGCTTATTAGTTACAAAAGGAAAGATGGTAGCTATACAGTGATCAGAATACGGCCAGTAAGGGGCGAGCGAGTGTCATGTACCTGTAGGAAGACACACCATACCTCCTCACGGACGATACAGCCTGGGTTTCATCATGAGGGGACGATCCCAGAGGAGGGATGGCTTCCTGTAGAGTAAATAGCCTATATTAAACCAGAGTCAGTGTCACGAAAGACAGATCGGTGCTACGGAACTAGACGTGTCGTGACAGCTGAGTGTGGAGAATGGTCATGGGTCACTGAGCGGGGAGGGGAGTAGCTGCAGGTAACTTTATTGAGATGATGGTTAGACGGGAACATGGACTGTGGGTTAGATAAAGGTTCATTCAGATCATTGATTCACAGATCATTAGATCAGTGCTCCTTTTCCTGGGTTTGATAACTGGACGGTATTTCTGTAAGAAAACGTACTTGCCCTTAGGAAGTCTAAGGGGGCAAAGATACGTTGTATAATGTAAACAGTGATCTCTCAAATGGTTCTGAGTGTAAATGTGGTAATAATAATCTGGGAAGGAGTATTCAGGAGCTCTATGCTAGCAGTTTTTCTGTGTATTTGAAATTATTTCACAAGAAAAAGTCAAAGCAAACTGGACAGGTAGGCAGTTGGGGTGTGAGGGTGGGACTCTTGTTAGGAAATTTGAAAGTGTGAGGTCCCTGGCCAGTGGGGCAGGAGCAGGACATAGGAAATGCTGGGATAGCAAATAGTGTGCACCCCAGATTTGTAGCTCCTTCACTGTGAACCCTGTTCCTTGTCTCCCTGGCTCCTCGCGGTCATCCTTTCCCTTTCTCTTGCAGGACATCGGGGACACCCTGAGCAGGTACCGTGTTCTCCCTCCCCAGCACTAAATCAAGTGCAGGAGGGCGTTGGCCTCGCGCTCATAAACCCTGAAGGAGCCCAGAGCCCGAGAAGGACATCTTACCAGAGTGACACACACCCTGCCCGTCTCTGAACAAGTCACTCGCGTGCAAAGAGCTAGATGGACCAGTTCTTCTCCGTAAAGTTCAGGAATTACGGACAAATTGGGAGGGTGACGGGTAGGATGGGGCTCCCATGGTTTGTGAGGACACGTCCATGGAGGGAGCGAAGGCACACACACACCTGGGCAAAGTACAAGGTTTCTTGTCGTCCTTGCTGCTTCAGAGTTTCAGAGACCTCCCCCCAGGACTCCCCCTAATTCCGTAATGGGGACAATATGGCCTCAGAAGAGTGTGACTGGTTCAGAGTTGCAGAATTAGTGCTGGGTTACCCGGATTCTCTTGTTCTCATTGTTGCTTGGCTCTGTTGTCGGGGGGAGTGAGGAGAAGCTCTAGGAGAAGGGAGAGCTCTCAGCGGGCAAGATGGCGAGGCTCGCTAGTGTTTGTAGGGCAGACCGTGAGGGCAAGCGGGGTCGGCCTTGGGAACGCGCTGTTGGTGCAGGAGTGCCCACCGGGACAGAGACTGACTTTGCAGGAGCTGAACGTTGAAGCTGGTTAAGATACTGAGTGGTGAAAACCCTGCAGAGGAGTCCAGTGGGGCTGTGTGCGAACACCCGAGGGGCTGGGGCAGGGCCGCGTAGACGGAGTAGGTTGGCTGGAGTGCCACGTGGATAGATGATGCTGGTGAAATTGAGGGTTTCGAGGGAGAGGAGTTAGGTGTCCAGTCCCAGCCACATGGCCCCAGCGATTACTGCCCTGACCTGTTACTTGTGCTTTTTGATGCCAGTCTGGTTCCGGCCGAGCACAGGGAGGTCGGTCTTAAGAGCCTCGCTCTCTGTGACATTAATGTTTGTCTGTGTGAGAGAGGAAACCCAAATTTCATTGGCTTAAGGCTTAAACATTATTTAAGACATTGTCGCCATATATGTGCAGGTAGGTAGCCCTGGGCTGGGCTGGTGGTCTCCTTCCCTCACTCTCCTGCTGTCCCTGAGTTGTGGTCCTCGGTCTGACAGTCCGAAATGGAATGCCAGCCACACGGGGGACGTAAGTCACAGCATACTCCTTTCTAAGCAGTCTTCTCAAATTACTGCGAGACACTACTTACCTCTTATTGGGCAGAACCCAGTCATAAGGTCACATCTAGACGGGGCAGCCACGAACCCGTATAATTTGGAAGATGGGGGGAGGGATGTTAGGGAGGCAGCCGGCAATCAGTTTTTGCCATGGACCCCCGAGCAGGGCGCGTACCTGTCTGGAGGGGTTCTCACCGTACTTGGGAACCTGAGGGCTCTGGGTTGTTGCCCACCCTGAATCTCCAGGACTTTGTCTAGGAATCTAGTGCTTTCTGGCAAGGTCAGCCTTACCTTCAGTTTAATTCAGTAAACCTTTCTGAGGACAAGTCATTTGAAAGTCCATGAGCTAGGTGCTGTGGGGGGAATGAAAATGGGTAAGATGTTTAGAGGATCAGAGCCTAGGAGGAGGATAGGGAGAGAGCTGGGGTGGCTGCTTTTAAAGACTGCCGGTCAGTTTAACCCAGGCTTGGTCTGGGCTCTGCAAGTGGCGGGGCTGGGGGAGGGATTTACTCATTTTCTTTTTTCGTTAAACATAGGGCTGAAAGAATCCGCATCCCTGAGCCCTGGATCACACCTCCAGACCTGCAAGAGAAAATCCACATTTTTGCGCAAAAATGTCTGTTCTTGACCGAGAGCCTCAAGCAGTTCACAGGTACTAGGAGGAGAGGAGGGGTCCGTTAGGGGAAATGTGGTCGTGCTCTGAATATCTGTCGTGCCTGAGGGGAGGACAGACTCTCCGGCCAGATGTGGGATGCAAACTGAATGTCGTCTTTTCTCCCCTAGAAAAAATGCAGTCAGATATGGAGAAAATCCAAGGTAAATTTATGTATTTACTGGGTTTTTGATGTTGAAGTTCCTGGGAAGGTGGACATCTACTTTAGAAGTGGGGGGCGATGGGAGGGGGCGGCACCCACTGGCCCGCCTTCTCATCGGCTGCATCTTCCTTTTGCTTCAGTTGTTTCAATTCACAGCCTCTCCTTTGAATATGACGTCCTTTATATGCACTCAGTTCTCAGTCTGTATTGAGGTGAAAAACAGGCAATCCCAAAATTAATCCAGAATTTGCTTAATTCTTTTTTAATTGGGAAAAAGAATGAACAGAAACCATCCTGGTTGCATTTCATTTGCTCTCCTCCCGCTCGAGGGCAGGCTGGGGGTGGGGATGGGGGCGGGAATCAAGCAGCCCGGGTCGAGGACGGGAGCGGGGGTTCGGGAGTCCGGCTGCCCTGGGCCCAGCTCTGGCACTTAGGAAGGATTCTACGCTGACTTCCTCACCTGTAGAATGAGGACAAGAATAGTTCTTACCTCATGAGGTTGTAGGATTAAGTTCTAAAGCCTTCAGAATGGAGCCTGACGTATAATAAACCTTGTATTATGTTTATTAAATCAAGTGGGTTAGGTATTCAAGGGAAGCCCTTGTAGATGTAAAATTTTCCGACCGGAAAATTTGATGCCAGTCTGGTTCTGGTCGAGCACAGGGAGGTCGCACTCGGTGACGTTTGGCTGTATCCTAAGTGCTCAAATCCCTGGACTGTCTAGTGGGATCCGAAACCTCTGTAAGTTGGTAAACCCTTGTCTTGTTACAAACTACGGATCCCCATCATCTCTGGTTTTCTGTAGGACGTATCCTGAGACCTTGTTTGCGTTTTATCTTTTCAGATACACACATGGGGGACACTCAGGTGTCTTCCACAGTCAAACAAATAGGGACAAACCGCACTGCCCCGGTGCCTGACGCCGGACGGCGTGGCCTTCCGTGATCTGGCTCTCACTGATTTCTCCTCCTCTCTTGCCGTTTAAAAGGCTTGTGAGAGCTTACTGTGCACATGCTTTGTCCACTGCTGAGTGGCGCGAAGTGAGTGGTCCTGTCCGCCCCAGCGTGGTAGTGGGCACCACCCAGTTGAGCACCGGCCCCTAGCACGGAGGTGGCTTAGGAAAGCTGAGAGTCGCGTCTGACGTGGACGTGGGACCGTGTTTCCCCCTGCAGGGCCAGCTGGCCCACTGGGGGGTGGAATTCTTGATCTCGGCTCAGTTTGACCCCATTTACTACCCGTCTCAAGCACGTGGTTACCCTTCCACCAGAGTTCCCAGTCCCTCTTCCCTTAGGGCTCTTGGTTCAACGATGGAGTCACAGGTTGTGTAGAGAAGTCAGCACACGACTGGCAACAGGCGTTCCGGGCTGTCTGATGAGACTGTAGCTTTACGGGGACTCTCAGGGAAGCCCCTTCAGTTAGGTGGTTCTTGGAAATACATGTCGTAACTCCTTCTCTCTTGTTCTTTCAGAATTGAGAGAAGCTCAGTTATACTCAGGTAGGTGTTGGACACAAAACCATATGAAACAGGAGAAAAAGTCCTAAAGACCCAAGTACTAGTGTGAATGATTTTGGAAATTGCCTGAATTGGGGTTCTTTAGATTACGCGTCTCAGAGTGATAAACAGCACCCACGAAAACCATGGGTTGTTTCTGTGTTTACAGTATCTGTGCTTCCCAAAATGCCTCCGAGCTGGAGGCAGATCAGGCTCGGGTGCCGCCCCAGCAGGGGAGCGCTGCCTGCCGCGCTCGGGGGCCGTGTGTGCTCTGCAGTCGTCCTGCCAGGAGTTCGGGGCCCGACTGTTCTTCTGAGGGCTAGGGGTGCAGGCATCTCGGGTCATCCCCTCTGTGCTGGGGCAGGAACTCAGCTCTCCTTGACCATCAGCATCACCGAAGGGTCGGGAAACTGGGTACATCTGTGGTCCCAGGGGTATTCACATCTTAGCTGCGTGGAAGAGAGGCGTACAACAGGTGTCCTTTCTACGGTGTCCACCGCTGTGCCCCATACCTCGTCCTTCAGCAAGTATTAGCTGGATACCGTGCGCGTGTCCTGCACTGTGTAACACCGTGCGGGCTTCTGTAGGGGGAAGGGAGGAGCTTGGAGTTGGGTGTCTGGTTGGAGGTACGAGGCACACCTATGAGCTGGGGGACAGATCAGTGACTGCTGTGCACGGATGGTTGGACCACGGACCTAGTACCTGGGGCTCTCGGTCACCCCCACGGTTGCCCGTCAGGAACGTTTTGTGGGCATCATGTAGCCCGCCTGAGCTGTGGTCCGGGGAGGTAGTGCTGGGAATTTTCCCCCTGAGCAAGATTGAGCAGCAGCGGAGAGAATCATACCAGTGCTCTAAAGCAGGAAGCTGTGATACTGAACACCCCAGGACGTGACACGGGGGGTAGTTTCAGGTTTAGGAGAGGGAGAGCGTGATGGCCGGTTAACAGCAGCTTTCTCGGGAAGATGTGGGTGTTGCGTTGGACATTAGAAGAAGATGAATGGGGTTTGCATGTGCTGGGGAAGATCTCGTGGAATGGAGGATATAAAAGTGATTTTTTAAGATTGTTTATGTTAGAGGAGAGCGTGCAAACACGTGGGGATGGGGGAGAGGGGATGGGAGAGAGAAACCGAGGCAGACACCGCGCTGAGCACAGAGCCTGTCACGACCCTGACGTCATGACCTGAGCCAAAACTAAGAGTCAGACGCTCAACCGACTGAGCCACCCAGGCGGCCCTGAAGGTGACACAGGTTTGCAGTCCCCTAGTTACGTACCCAGAACCCCAAATTTAAGTTGGGAATTCAGTTTATGATGGGCAGTGTGGCTTGAGATGTTTGAAGGAAAGGGAATGGAGGTATAATTTCGGCACTCTGAATACCTGTAACCTCCAGGACGACTTTCGAGGCTGAGCGCAGCCCTGCGTGGGCTGCTCGTGTTCTGTCCATGGGGGGACGTGGGAGGCGCGCTGGGTGTCCTCGGGTGTGCCGTCCCGGCCTCGGCTGACCGCCCCCTTGCCCTCGGTGTCTCCGCAGTGGATGTGACTCTGGACCCAGACACAGCCTACCCCAGCCTGATCCTCTCCGATAACCTGCGGCAAGTGCGGTACAGTTACCTCCAGCAGGACCTGCCCGACAACCCTGAGCGGTTCAACCTGTTCCCCTGTGTCTTGGGCTCTCCATGCTTCATCGCTGGGAGACATTACTGGGAGGTGGAGGTGGGAGATAAAGCCAAGTGGACCATAGGTGTCTGTGAAGACTCGGTGTGCAGAAAAGGTGGCGTCACTTCCGCCCCCCAGAATGGATTCTGGGCCGTGTCCTTGTGGTACGGGAAAGAATACTGGGCTCTGACCTCCCCGATGACGGCCCTCCCCCTGCGGACCCCTCTCCAGCGGGTGGGGATCTTCTTGGACTATGACGCGGGCGAGGTCTCCTTCTACAACGTGACAGAGCGGTGTCACACCTTTACCTTCTCTCACGCCACCTTCTGTGGGCCCGTGCGGCCCTACTTCAGTCTGAGTTACTCGGGAGGGAAGAGCGCAGCCCCTCTCATCATCTGCCCCATGAGTGGCATCGATGGGTTTTCTGGCCACGTTGGCAGTCACGCTCATTCCATGGAGACCTCCCCTTGAGGAGGTGAACCCGGCCAGGAGGGCTGTTGGCCACAATCCCACCCCAGGCCTGAGGCGTCTTGTTGCCTGGCCTCGTCCCGCTTATCGCAGCTGGATGTCCTTGCCACTGCCTGTGACCCTGCCGTGGGAGACGGGGTGTCCGCTGTCCTTTCCCTTCCCGTGCAAACTGTCAGAAGATTGCCCAGAAGTAAAAACCCCATGTCCACCTCCAGTGTCCCCACACTTCGGTTTGACACAGTACTGGGGGGGATGCAGAGTAGGGATAATCCTTGGAGAGCATTCAGCGTACTCCCCGTGGCTCAGCCTGGCTTCCCCTGGTTCGGTCCCACATAGTGATCGTGGATATTTGCTGTGTCGGGACCAGGGCTCCTTTCTAAGAACTTAGACTGGACCTGCCTGGCCCTGTCAGCATGGCTCCCTCTAACCCCGTTTTCCTTTGGGAATAGTACCTCTTTCCCTGATTCCCATTCCGCCGTAGTTTTATTAACTCCACTCAAGAGGCCTATATGTGTTTTGATTAGTTAGTTATTTTACAGTAATGGTGGGAAGTGGCCCCCCCCGCTGTTACGAGATACTGTTCTAATCAATGTGCTCTTTGCCTCTGTATCTTTCCGAGGGCTTTGTCTGCTCCCTTCATTCTAATGAAAGCCGTATCCTGGTGCCGGGTGCACACCGTCCAGGATAATTTTCTGCCAACACCACCCATCGTTCTAGAATCCCCCCCCCCCCCTCACATCTGTGGACTGACGGTCAGTCACACACCATCCCTGGAATGATTCCGAGGCAGTGTTCTGGGGACCCATTGACTTTTTGCCTCCTTTTCCCCATTTCCTTTGGGGAATGGGGGAATTGACCTTTCTAATGTGTGTACCATCAGGGGGCGGTTCCATCCCCATAGCCGTTGGGCCCCGAGGCAGTCTGGGGCCAGAAGGCAGATCACTTCCAGCCCCCCCAGTGGTTCTTAGTCCTGCTTCCCTTTGGGTACATGACCCTCTGTTTGAAAATAAAGTGACTATGGATGTTGTTTACATTGTTGTTTTCTGGGTCTTGGTGGGAGTGGGTTCGTAGGGGTTGGAGTGGGATCGAAGGGGTTGGTTTGTGGTGGTGATTTCCCTTACGGGTCCCGAATCCGGTTCCGGCCGATATTTTACTTGATACTGGACGTGGACCATGTCACTCTCCCATGGTGGGGAGAAAGCAGTGTTGGCCGTCCGCAGCCTACAGCTCTGTATTGGTTGATCTCGCAATTTCACTAGGACAGGCTTCTCTCGAGGCCTTTTCGTAACTGGTGTGGGATAATGCAGCGATGGTCGGCATAGATCGGAGGGCCCAGACCTGGCTTCCCAGCCCACGGCCACCAGCCTAAGCCCTTGCGGGTGCAAAGGTTGCCACGTGCTGAGGAGCCAAGACCAGGCTAAGAACAGCTCCGTTTCAGGGATTTGGGTCTTTTCTGCGTCTGGACATGGGCTCAGGAGACAAGATGGTGTGGTCTGTACTTTGTCCTGTACGGGGCATCGAGGTCCCATGGCTGAAGATCAGGAATTGGTGATACCATGTCCTCCTTCATGTATCTCTTCATTCTGGTCAAGGAAATAACGTAACCAGGGCCTGTGGAGAGGGGCTTACGTGAGGATACAGTGTGTGTATGTAAAATACGGACACAGACACGGGCGAGGCACACAGTTTCTGAATGTTCCTAACAAGTGCCCTTTGTAGGGTTGCCCTTAATTTACAGATGCAGAGGGGCGCCTGGGTGGCACAGCGGTTAAGCGTCTGCCTTCGGCTCAGGGCGTGATCCCGGCGTTGTGGGATCGAGCCCCACATCAGGCTCCTCTGCTATGAGCCTGCTTCTTCCTCTCCCACTCCCCCTGCTTGTGTTCCCTCTCTCGCTGGCTGTCTCTGTCTCTGTCAAATAAATAAATAAAATCTTTAAAAAAAAAAAAATTTACAGATGCAGAAACTGAAGCACAGAGAGGGTCCGTGGCTCATCTGAGGTGCACAGCTAGGAAGCTGCCGAGCCAAATGGAGATGACACGCTTGACCACGTACTCCTTGTCCTTCCCCTCAGGACATGTGATTATGCTTTTCCGCGTGGGAAGGCAGAGCGTTGGCTGGAAGCCTTAACGTGCCGGCCCATCGACCAGGGTACCTGCCTTTAACAGGAACTGTCTACTCGAGGTGGAAGGGTCTGCAGTCGGAAAGTTGGGTGGAGAGTCCCAAACCGCATCCCAGCCTCACTTAGTTTAGCCCCTGGGAGCAGGGAGGAGGAATAAGAGCCCACAAAGAGGATGCCTTGCAGGTGACCAGGAAAGCACGTCCCTGGCGTGGCGGCCAGTCCTTGGGCCAGCGCTGGAGCGGTCTCCAGGCTAACACGGGGGGGCTCGCGGTGGGCCTGCTTATCCCCAGGAGACCCAGTGCTCTAGGAGCAGCATTTCTAGTAACAGCCCCGGCAGCTAGATCGCGAGGAGTGTGTTGGGTTCAGTGTGATGTGGTTGTGCTTCGAGATGAGTGTTCCCAGCCATGCGGGCTGGGAGTGTCAGAAGACCACGTACCTTACGATACCCTCTTTACAGTATGAACAAAAGGGCTGGTTTCCAGTGGGGGGTGTGGGGGGATGGCAAAGAGGTGGAGGGAGAGGTTGGTATGTCACTGGTTATCTTCTGGTTCTTGTGGGTGGTGGGTTCATAGGTATTTAAACATTTTTTAATTTAAAAAAAACCCTGCCATTTTTTGTGAGGTTGAATGAACTTGTAAGTCATTCTAAATTTACACATCTGCAGAAAGGTAAGCAGCGTCTGAATTCGTGGGATCAGGGTTGGGGCCCCTCAAGTACCACCCTTTGGCTCCTGTCTGGTTCTCCTCATTACGTCGGAAGTGGGTAATTACACATTAGGACTTCAGCAGCTCGTTCTTCAGACCTTTCCTGCCCCAGGACATCACTGTGTGTCTGCAGCTGCTCCTGCTTTGTCTGGCACTGGCCTGGCAGGCAGAGAAGAGCATCTTCCCCGAGAGCAGACAGGCCTGGAAGAGGCCGGCGCAGAGAAGGAGAACAAACTGAACACGGATCCTGCCCGCACCCCCACCCCCCTGGGTGTGCAGTTGAGAAGATGAGAAATAGTTGGGGTAACTGCCTAACACTTACAGGTGCTACGAGATTGAAAGCAAATCACTGTCGTTACGGTCGATGAGCCGTTCGTCAATGCCTTCCCTTACCTGCGATCCCCACCAGAGAGTAGGTGGAAATCACACATCTCCCAGCAAAATAAAAAAACGTCAAAGGTTCTTTCTCAGTGTACTGGTGGTGGGTCTGGTGCCTCTTCACAAATGAGGGACAATGACTCCTTGATTCAAATGACAATTACCCAGTGTTGGGGACCCCAGCTGAACTTGACTCCCCAGGAGGATACGAGAGAACATGGCTTCTGTTCTTGGAAAAGTTAATAAAGTCAGTTAAGAGGAGAAAAAGTAAAATGAAAGAAGTAGCCACAAAAGCTGATTTGTGGGCTAGTGAGATGTGTGCTGCAGACCGCCGTGGTCTGAGGAGGCTGAAATGCCACGGCTGCACTTCCTAGGCCGAGGGGCTGGGACTCACTAGCTCGGGCCTGCAATAGAAGTTTTATGTGATTATGTAACCAAATCCCGAAACCGTGCACCTCCTTAACCCAGGAACTCCCCCTGCGTGAGGTCTCAGGAATCGTGAGAAAGCCCTGCCACACCAGGGTAGGTGACGAGTAGCTCGCATTTCCAACTCCAGACAGACTTGAATATGACCATAGTGGCTGTTACATTTCCTGTTTCCCTACTGGAGAGAAAGCACAAATATCTCAGATTTGGCTTATTTGTTGGCTTAATTTCATGTTTGAAGTTTGAAATGTAACCAGGGCATTTGAAGGTAACTTTTTGAGGTACATTCTTCCCTGATTCCCCATTCAGAACGCACAGGATTTGTCTGAGTAACAGTGTGGGA
This sequence comes from Ursus arctos, assembly GCF_023065955.2. NCBI lineage: Eukaryota > Metazoa > Chordata > Mammalia > Carnivora > Ursidae > Ursus > Ursus arctos. The sequence continues at coordinate 797,783 of NW_026622997.1, forward strand.
TACAATTGCCAAATCCAGTTTGGGGTTTATGATGCACTGGAATGTAATAGGAAAAGAGGAGATAATTTATTTTAGTGTAGAGATTGCACATTTCTCAACCTACATGTTTTTTTTTTTAAACTGGAAAGAAATATGCCAAAGTATTAACAGATGCTTATGATGAGATTATGGATGCTTTCTCCCCCTGTATTGAACTCTTCACTATGGAAACCTTTAAGTACACACAAAAATGAGGAAAATATTCGATGAACTCCCTATAGCGTCCCCTAGCTTCAACCATCAATTTGTGGCCAATTCCATTTCCAATGTAGCGTCCCCTGAATTTCCACCCCTATCCCCGTTCCTTGGACGTGATAATCAAAAGAGTATCAGATGTGTTTATGAGCCTCATATAAAACATTCATTTCGAGGTTGGGAATTAAATTTTTTTAAAAAAATTTATATAGACCACCACTGTCAGCTGGTTTTCTTTTTAGTTCCCTCTACCCTTCAAAATTTTCAGGTCCTTCAAAATCCGTCTTGTGGAAGACATTTTCATAAAAATGTAGGATGGGGGAGTCCTACTGCACGGTAAATCATGCTAGTAAATAGTAAAAATACGTATTATACCTCACCTTAGTCCAGAAAGGAGCAGGAGTTTGACATGCCATAAAAGAAGAAAGAGAAATCAGGATGGGGCAAAAGTGACCCAAGAATACAAGTAAATGTATAGCATGATGACAGGAAACTAATATGACCCACGCCTTGGCTTTTTTTAAAGATTGTTAAGGGAACCTAGTTAATTTTATAGCTCATAGTTTCTATGAGATGAAAATTGACTAAATAAGGGACAATGAGATTAAAAGGTTAAATATAGTAAAAGGAATTTCTGCCTGGGTTCTTGGTAAATAGAAACTATCACAAGGGTTTATCTTTCATATAATGAGTTTCGCAAATCAGTAAGGAAAGATGAACACATCAGTAGAAATGTAATAAGCAGTTAACAACAAACATGAATGTTGAGCCTCACTAGTAAAGCTATGGAACAATATGCCACCTTTCACCCATGAAAATGTTCTGCTGTTTAATCGTAGTATCCTTTGTTGGCCAGGTTGGACGTCTCTAGATTGCTTCAGATTTTCTGGTAGGCACTTGGACGGTATGTATCAAAAGCCTTTAAAACTGGATAAACTTTCATCTCGGGATTCTACTTCTAGAAATGTAATGAAATAATTACAGGTATTTGAAAATATTTATCTACACAAGAATGTTCTTTAGAGTGTTGCTGACAAGAGAGAAATTGGAAATAATCCAATGTTCAACAGTACTGGTTTGATATGGGGCATCTGCAGTAGCTTGCAATTAGAAAAAAGGTAGTAATTACACATTTTTAAGAGGTTACAATTGCCACCTCTAGAATCACTTCTGGGATAACTTCCTTCCCATAGAACTACAGCTTTTGAAAGAAAGTACAGCAAATTTCACATCTTTGAGGGAGGGAAATTAGGAAACCATTGTTTCCTGTCTTCCTCACTACTATTTCCCCCTTCCTTTCTCCTTCCTTCCCTCCCTTCCTTCCTCTTCTTTTTGAAAGACAGTATTTATTTTAAGGAAAAATAAGCAAATCAAACTCTTAGGAGCCTTGAATCTCAAAGTCATCTGTTTACTATAATACACATAAGACAACCTTAAAATTGGAGTATGAGTGAGGATTACAACATGGACCAAGAAATTTCCTCTTTCCTACAGAAAAATGTAACCGTTACAATGAAAAACACACCATTTTTTTTCCTTTCCAGAAAAAATGGCATGGTTTGATAATAAATGAATTTTGAATGAAGCCTAAAAGTATTTACTATGCCACCTATTCTGAAATTTTTATCCATAATTTAGTGTTCTGGTTGTATCTTCACTAATAAAATGTTTCACCCCCAAAGCAGCATTTACAGTAAATCTGGTACCAACGTCCAAAGAAAAAATTGTTTTTAAAAATGGTGCAAAAGTGTTTTTATTTTAGTACAACGTATCACAGAAAAGAATATGAATTCAGGTTTGCAGTTTTATATATACACACTCCAGAGAGGCTGTCAGTACCCAAAGTATTTTTATTGCTATATTAGCAATGGATTTTTGGATATGTTTTTAAGGCCCACAAAAAAATAGATTCAAGGAACAGATTAAACAAGTCCTAGATTAAAATGTTTGGTTTAAAGAATTTTCTACAACAAATTTCATGTTTAGGTACAAAAAGTTATATAACCTTATATGAAAATGTCATGAAGTATTTTCTACACTATACTTGATGTATTTCCCAAGAGGGAAAAAAATTAAAATATCTAAAATAGATTAAGATTACAAGACCACCATAGAGCTTTTGAACATGCATGTGTTTACAGAATTAACAGTATACAAGATGTTTATTCCATATGGACCATAAAGAAATGAGGTGGTGACAACTATCCTTTGCACAACATTATCAATCACTTTAGCCACAAGTATGTCCTTGGTGTGCATGTACAAGAAATATGTTCATTTACTCATCAAATCACCTACGGGTTTATTTAGAGGTAAAGGTGAACGTGCAGAAATATGTGAAGTGTATTTTCTTTCTTTCAAACAACAACCCAAGCGTGGCACAAATAGCCTAAAATTATAAAATACTTAACTGGGCTTTTAGTTATCTACACAGATTGCTAAAATGTAAATTAAGTTGCCCAAATTAGCACATCAAGTAACAAAATTAGCCACAAAGCAGGCTGAAAACCATTAAATGTGTCATCAGTGTGAGTTTTAAAATAATTTCTATAGAAAAATTTTATTCACAAGGTAGCGTGACAGAAAATGCCACAGGAATGACACTGATGGCAGTAAGCTGCACGCACAGCAGCTTTGCATTTCATAGCTGCTTGTGTTTATAAAACTAAACCTCTCCAGTCACGCTCGTCACGTGGTCGTAGATTCGTAATGGGAGTGAATAAGGAATTCCGTAGAGTTCAAAGCCGTTTTCTCCTTCACTATCAAAAACAGGTGTGAAACCAAGGGCCTCTGGAAATCTAAGATAGAGCTACCAACACTCAAACTATCTTTTTCAGGAAGAAAAGAGACCTAACCTTTGCCTTGCAGAAAGAACAACGTTTTTGTGTGAATACAGAAAATAACCCATTGGGACAAAATGTACTTAAAATTCCCAAATCCGTCTCTGCTCCCTGAGCTGAGCCCCCAGCAGAGCGGCCGAGGCGAGTCGGACCCACGCGCTGAGCCCCTACCTTGCGCGCGGGCCGGTCCCGGAGCCGCTGCGGCCCTGCAAGGGCTGCTTCCGCGCCGTGTCCCAGCCCCCGGGGGCTCTCGGCGCAGCGGGAAGACGCGGGCTTATCGTCGCGGCTCGCGGCTTCCGGGCCCGGTGCTCGGAGGACTCCGCGCAGAGCTGGCAAAGCGGAGAAAGCCTGCGTCGGCAGGTGTGGCGCGGGGCCCCCGTCGTCCCCGACCTCACAGCGGACGCGCGGGGCTCGGACCTGAGCGCCCGAGAGCGGCCCGAGGACCGGGAGTAGGGCCCCTGCTTTTGTCCCTGCTCCCGCCCCTGTCCTGTCCCTGTCCTGTTCCTGCCGCTGCCGCTGCCCCGGTCCCTGTCCCTACACAGATGAGCCCGGGCGCAGGCGCTTTCGGAACCCAACAGACTCCCGGGAGTGCGGGGCACTTGTGGGGACGCGGGGGCCATGCCACGGAATTGGGGTCTTCTGTTCGTGTGTTGTCGTTCCTCTCTCGTCAAAAGCAAAGCACTAGCGCGCCGGGACGTGCGTGAGGGCAAGAGCCTGGGAGCCGAGCAGAGGGCTGGGGAAGCCGGCTGTCGGTCCTCGAGGCGCGCCCGCCGCCGTGGGGCCGCGGGAAACCGTGTCCGCTCTCGCGCCGCGGCACCTGCGCTCCTCCCGCGGAGTTTCCTTTCCCATCCACAGGTGGCTCTGTCCTCCTCCCGGGCCGGCGGCGCCTCTGGCGTCAGCGCTCCCGCCAGCGCGCCGGTGTACGTCACAGAAGCGCCACTCCTCCACATCGACTTTAGTAGAAAACCTCTCATCTTTCGCAGGGTGTCAGGATGGCCGAGTGGTCTAAGGCGCCAGACTCAAGCTCCGCTTCCCCGCGCTGGGGATTCTGGTCTCCGAATGGAGGCGTGGGTTCGAATCCCACTTCTGACACATCATTTTTCTCCTCCCTCTAATTTCCTACACAACTAGACCGGTGGTAGTAGCATGAAAAGAGGTCCTACCAACCTATAGTATTAAAAACTGACCTAAAATTTTCTTACGGGGCTGTTAAAACACCGAAAATCTCGAAAGCTAAAATATCGCGATACATTTTGAAAGCTGAGCGATCTCGTGCAGACTTAAGGGAGCCGAGGCGACTAGAGGATGGCATCGCGAGATATGTGGAAAGCGCGAGATTTGGGGCTAGTCCCGCCTGTGGTGTGGAGGAGGGAGGCGTGATGGCGGTGTCTCTCTCCAGCGTCCCCGTCCCGTATACTCCCGCAGCACTTTCGCGCCGCCGCGCTGCCCAGGAAGCCCTGCACGGACCCTCCGTGCCGCTCCGCGTGTCCCGCAGTCGTGCAGCCGCGGCCTGACGTTGTCTTTGTGCATCTCACGCGTCCTTGGCCCCCCCTGAGCACCGTCTTAACTGGAGACGAGAGCAGGACGGCCCTGCCGCCCTCCTCCCTGTTGGATTGTGTTCCTGCGCGTCTGCTGGGCCTGCGTTTGCATACGTGCCACCGTGGACAGCCGTTTGCACACGTGCGGTTCGCTGACACGTCCTCGCCCGGTACAGCCCGGTGCTCGCCGCGTGGACACGTCCTTCTTCCTGACAAGCGCGGCGCACCGTTCCCCGGGACACCTGCCCCCGGCTTCCTTTAGCCGCTTTTTTCCCCCTAAATATTTAAGGTATAGTTACCGTTCATCCGACAACTATTTCATGCGTGCTTATGATGTGCCAGGGGCTGTGGCAGTAAAAGTAGAAACTAGGATAGGATAAACAAGTAAATTTAAAAACACGTTTCTGCCCTGTGCTTATGTTACAATTACACGGCTCTCGGCTCTGCCTCAGGAACACCTTCCACCCTCCCCTTCTCTCTCAGGAGAAGAGTTAAGTCCCGAGCCTTGAGACTAAACGCTTGAGGCCGGCTCTAGAAGATTCGTGTTTGAACCACCGTGTGTTCTGTCATCATGACCACTCGTGACCGTACCCACCTCATCACTGATTTGATGCGAATCGTCAAAGCGTGAGAGACGGTGCAGGTGAAAAGAAAGCTGTTTCACTCAACAACACGATTCTCGGGAGACATTCAGCATGGACAAGATCCACCTGCTCCACGTGCCGGGCCACAGTCTGAATTCAGACGGCGGAGCCCAAGGGTTTCAGTACCACCCACCAGCCTCACCCCTGCAGTATTTACATTAACTGCGGTCAAGTGAGATGTGAAATGAAATATGAAAGCTTAGCGAGGGGACATGAAACGAATTCTTACAAAATCTCTACTATTATTATTAAATACACACATGTACGGCACGTAATATCACATGCACGTATAACCACTGTCCTCATAAAATCGTTTTCAGAGGAGCAGATAAACGGATTTCTGAAGACTCTGGAGGAATTTGTAGCTTCTTACGGAGAACTGGGTGAGTTAGAGAAAGACAGGAAGATAATATGAGGGAGAGGAGATGGTAGCTGTTTCACCTGGAAAATTGTAGAAGGGAAGAAAATAAGGATGCTTCCGACTTCTCCTATGTCTGGCATATTGGATTTTAAAAGGTTAATTTTAGTTTTAAAACAAATACCAAAAAACATGATTACAGAATTTTTACAAAACTACTTCTTAGGAGGAACTGTCCCCTTTCTGTTCCACACACAAATGTGTCTTGGAATTATTGGGAAGAGACTTAACTTTCTCCACCCTTGCCTCTGTCCTCTCCATACGAAGAAAAATCCGAGGAAGAGTAATAGTTTTTCCTTCTTTGATCCGCATTTTTGGGTGGCACTAATGTTCAGCTGTGCTGTGGTCTCTTTAGCTCTTTGCATTGGTAGTTTTATGGAGTACCTGTGCCTTCACAGAGCTGCTGGGTTAGTGTATCTACTGGGTTGCAGGTATAGACATGGGAAGAAGGAGTAGAGACAGCCCAGTTTAGTCTCAGATCCGAACTGTGTTCTTCAGTCTACATTTGCCAGCCACAAGTTGGTATTTTCTTTCTGTCATTAGTGTATACCCCTGGTTTCCAAATTGTTAAAAGACTGTGTTAAAAAAAAAAAAAAGGTAAATTTATGACTGTTATACAAATGAGTATCTGTTGAATAATGTTACAACCAGTAAGATGTTACAACTGGCTTGAAAGAAAATTCATGATGAATCACGGGCCTGTATCTCTGAAACCAATAATACCTTCTATGTTAACTAATTGAATTTAAAGGAAAAAATGTAGAAGAAAATAAAATTAAAAATAAATTAAAAAAAAATTCAAATACATATTTATAGATAATCCGGAATGCTGAAGTAAATTTACAAACAGATTTTTTTTTAACTGTCAATTTCCAGGGCAATGATCGTTTGCATTCCACTGGACATAATTGCATTTGCATCTTTGTGGATGAAAACCATTTGTACTGTTATCCATTTCCTACAACTCGGAGAGTCGTGAGACAGCTCAAAATCAATGAAAATCACTGTACAGACTGAATGTGTCCCTCCAAAATTCATATGTTGAAACCCTACCCCCAACGTCATGGTATTAGGAGACGGGATCTGTGGAAGGTAACTAGGATTAAGACGTCATGAGGTTAGAACCCTCCTAAATGGGATTGGGGGCATTGTAAGGAATCCTGGGAGACCCTGGTTCCCCACCGTGCTCTTCCACCATGTGAGAACACAGCAAGAAGACAGGCTTTCAGACACAGAAAAGGGCCCTCACGAGAACCCAGCCTCATGGACCACCCTGATCTGGGACTTTACACCTTCTGGAACTCTTAAGATACAAACTTCTGTTAGTTAAGCTGCCGGGTTTGTGGCATTCTGCTACAGCAGCTGCACTAAGACACTTGTCCTTCTCAACGTACCTTGGAAACTGGTGTCATCCATTTCAAACCTCTGAAAATTTTTCCTGACAAAACTCACAGTGGAGGTGGCTGTGATCATGAGCTTCAAAACTGAAACATCTTCCTTATTTCACTAGAACGCTCATATGGAATTGGGTTTTAGAGCTGAATTTATTAAAAAGTGGGAAATAGGCATTTATCTCATCACATCGTGGCAAGCACCCTCCAGTTTGCGATAATTCTCCAGCCCACCAATAGCCTTTTTTTTTTTTTTTTTCAGATTTTATTTTTAAGTGATCTCTACACCCAACATGGGGCTCAAACTGACAACGCCAAGATCAAGAGTCGTGTGCCCTGCTCGGTGAACCAGCCAGGTACCCCTGTAACTCTTGATTTTGTAATCTTGACTTTGTAATACTGAGGAGCTCAGTCTCCATGCTGGAGCTGGGTGAGGTCATCCATGTCTATAGCCTGTATCAATTGAAAGAGTTAAAGAGTGAAACTAGAAGTAAAGTATATATGTCTTGACCTGGAGAAACCTGCTAGAGGAGCTTGATCTGGACAGCTCAAGGAAGTTGGAAGATGTCCTTACATGTTATGAAGGGAAAGGGTATAAGATCGTTATTCCTTCCTTTCAAAATATGGTCACAAATCAAGAGATTATAATAAGAAAAGGGATCATAATAAGGCATGAGTTTGAAGGGTAGCAAAATATGCTTTTTTTGGCATAAGGATTATTTTGAGAAACAGCAGACACAGCAGAAGCTCTGAAAACAGAGTACAAGTTACCCTTTTGTAAGGGTGTCTCCCCTGTATGAGGAAGAGAAGGATGACCCCAAATCACAAGAAACAAGAAGGTACTAACAGACCTTACTGCTGTTTATACTTTTCTTGGTCAGCTCCCGTAACTGACCTCCCCTACACCCTCTTTGTTTCGTCTTTGGCAGAAGATGGTGTTCAAGCCTGAATTCTAAGCCACCTCTGACAGTCACTCATTTTTCCGTGGGTCTCTCCCACGTGTAGATGAGATATACACGTTAGTAAACTTGTGTTTTTCTCTCGTTCAACGCTTTTGTTACCGGGACCCCAACCAAGAACTTAGAAGGGTAGAGGGAAAATTCTTTTTCCCCTCTTACAAGTTTCAGAATTCTACAAAAGCCTTTTCTGGGAGTTTCATCCATTGCTTCCTCTACTTAAAGTTAGGGGAAGCAATTAACATTTGTTCAGGTTTTAGAGCCCAAGTGAGTCTAGACAGGTTGTGGACTCTGAGTTAATCAAGCGATGGCTTTTCAAAGGTGTCAAACTGCAGAATTCTGCTGTCACAGGACTGGGAGGAAAACACTGCAGCTCAGTAAAATCATGAAGCCTGTGGCAAAAGGCCACCTCCCAGTTTAAAGTTCTTTGACTCTCAGACCATTGAACCTCATGCCTTATTCCAGGATCCAGTGAGGTAATGGTGCAACGTGCACCTGTTCCCAGGACAAAGAAAGGGGTCTGCAGGTGCTGTGGGAGAAGCAAACCTAACTCTGGAGGGACGGGCACAGTGTTCACAGCTGGACGACCTGGAAGCAGTCTGGGGGCAGCCGACAGACACTGGGGCACCACTGAGAGCGCGAGACCGCCCGCGTCCTAGAGAGCCCTCCAGAGCGACCTTGGTTCCCCCCGCCGGCCGCTCTAGGACCCGCCTCTTTAAGGTCCACGGCAGCGGATCTTTACTTCCGCTCCCGCGGCGCGCGCGGCCCCGGCTCCCGTGGGAGACCTGCTCAGCCCTCAGAGGGGGCGGTGGGCCTGCAGGTGGGCGGCCGGAACCTGCGGGGAGGCTGCTGGAGGGGGCGGCGGGCCAGCAGCGGGGCGGCCGGAGGGCTGCCCCAGCCTGATTGGGCCCCTCTGCGCGCTCTTCGCCCGAACGCAGCCTCCCGGCGGCCCCGCGCACGCCGCCTCCTCCAGGCTGGCCGCCGGAGCTCCCGCGGGGCCGCGCGCTGTGCGGGGTGCGGGGAAGTATCACAGGAAGACGCTTGAACTCGAGACCGTCCCGGGCTTCCCTTTCGGAGCCCTGGAGTTACTTGGAATTGCAGAGTATTTCTTTTTAGCCTCATTGGTTGTGACATCAAGGAGACGTTGGCGGAAGGGAGAGCGGGGACTGGACTCGGGTCCCCCCACCCGGACGCCGCACCCCGCGCGCTCCGCCGTGAACTCCGTGCCTCTGGCGCCGCGCATCCGGCAGGAATGCGGAGGGAGGGGCTGAGCCCAGCGTCTGGCGGGCGCCGGACCCAAGCGGTCCGCACCGGGACGGACCCCCGCGCTGGGCTTTCACGGTAGAAGTCGCCCCCGGGGGTGGAGAGTCAACGCGTTCAGTGGCCGGGCCGCGCATGAAGACGCGGGACCTTGACGTGCGCCGGTGCTCATCCATCCCGCCTCCACCTGCTTGTACTCGCTCTTGCCCACCTGCGTGTGTGTGAAGCCCGCTCCCTGACCGCTCCTCGGCGCCAGCCTGAGAATTCTTTCCTCCCCGCGGCCGCGAGGGGCGGAGCAGCAGCCCCCGTGAAGCGGGGCCGGGAGCTCCCGTGAGGCCCCTTGGCCGCTCCTGTTGCTGGGCGAGCCCGGGGCCCCGCTGGGTATCAGCAGCGCTTCAGAAACCGGAAGGGACTCTTAGGTGTGAATGTGCTGTATAGACGGGGTACTCGCCCCTGGGGTGGAGACAGGGGTGTGGACTTCAGTAGCTGCGTCCCGGGTCGGTACCCAAGAGGGGGGGACACCTGCTCGTTGTGAATCGCAGAGGAAGGGGCAGCCAATTGGCGGGGCAGCAGGAAAAGCGAGAACCTTTCATTACCTGGCAGTTCGAGTTTGTGATCGCTCGTCTTTGCTTACGGACAACTATGGAAATTGTCTTTCTGTAGCGTGTGCATAACTTCAGCGGTTTTTTTCTATTGGTCTTTCTTTATAGTTTCCTGAGTCGGAATGTATCTGGCATCTCGGCCGTCCTGTTCTTCGTAGCGTTTCCTCCTCCTTTGCCACACTGAAGAACCTCGAGGGGAATCTCAGCTGAGAGAGCGTAGTGCACGCGGGGGGTTATTTCAGTCCGGCAGACCATGAAGCCAAGCGGAGCTGGAGCTTTGAGCCTCCGAGTCCGGAGGACCCTGTGGGGCTTGTGACCCTGAAGGTGGAGGAACGTGCGCGCATTCGGAAAGGAGACGCCCGCGTTCAAAGGGAGAAGCTGCGTACCAGGGAGCTCTTTCGCAGGTGCTCAGACAGTTTTGCTATCCAGAGACACCTGGACCCCTTGAGCTCTGAGTGGCGCGGGGCTGGGTGAGCTCTGCCACCGATTGCCGAAGTCCAAGACCCCGGCGAGGAGCAGATGTTGGACCGGTTGGTGCCAGAGCAGTTCCAGACCGTCCTGCCCGAGGAGCTGCGGCCCGGGTGCGGGGAGCGGGCCGCGGCTGTGCTGGCGAGTCTGGAGGGGGAGCTGGGTGAGCCGGGAGAGCAGGTGGGACAGAATGGAGCTGTCCTTGGGGAGGGGTACAGGTCTCTGGTCTGCGGGGTGGGGGTGGGGCATCTACCGGGCACTTCCAGAGTGGACAACTTTCAGTGTTTTCTAAACATAGAGCTACTAGCTTAGGGGTTTGTTTTTATCCTGTTAGGATTTTTCAGGGATTTTTCTCTTACATCTGATTCTTAACTCTGTTGATGCCCTCGGGAAGAGAGGCAGATAGTGGAACATTGCTTCAGCAAGTGCAGATACCTAGCTACCAAAATGAATACGGAAAATGACCTTTTCCGCGTACAAATGAACCTCTCTTGCTGTTGTGCGATCTCCTGTTACTAGGCTCAAGGTCAGCTTTCTGGACGGGGTGTTCTGGTAACTCCTAGAATGTGCGCAGGGAGAGAGAGACTCACATTTGGTGCAGGGAGAGGAACAGCCCCACCAAGCCCAGCTGGGCCGTCCTGCACGGACAAACTGCAGCCATAGATGGCCGCGTGTTCGCGCTGCTGTTGTTTTCACCAGCTCGAGGGGGTACAATACAATCCAGCAGTTGTAAGAGTACAATTTCATGAGCTTTGACAAATAAGTCAATGGCCATAAAGCTGTCCACACGAAGTTTTCATGCTCTAGAAACATTCCTTCCTGCTCCTCTGAGTCAGTCCCTTCCCCATCTCAGACCACTGGCAGCTGCCAATTCGCTTTCTCTCACTGTAGTTTACTTATCTAGAGCTTCGTAGAATCACAGCGTCGCCTTTTGTGTCTGGCTTCTTTCACTGCACAGCGATGCTTTGCGGTTCTTCTGTGTAGTACTGTCCGTAGTTCCTGCTCTTTCATTGCTGGGTAGAATTTCAGTGTATGGGTACCTTATTCATTTGCCAGTTAATAGACGTTTGGGTTGTATCTAGTTTTTGGCTATTATGAGTGAAGTCTGTCTGAGAACACGCTTTCATTTCTCTTGGATAAGTATACGTAGAGGTGGTATTGCTGAGTCGGATGGTAAGTGTACTTAACGTTACAGGAAAACTGCCAGACTGATTTCCAAACTAGCTGTGCTGTTTTGCATTACCTTTAGTATTTGCTTTTTATCCAGAAAACATATTGTCCTAAATATTCACTAAGGGATCGCATAAATAGAGTGACATATTTGGTTCTTCAGCTTTAAAAAGTCAGTTGGAATGATTTTATCTTTTTTTTTTTTTTTTTTAAGATTTTATTTATTTATTTGACAGAGAGAGAGCCAGAGAGCACAAGCAGGGGGAGCGGCAGAGGGAGAGGGAGATGCAGGCTCCTCGCTGAGCAGGGAGCCCGATGTAGGACTGGATCCTGGACCATGACCTGAGCCCAAGGCAGACGCTTTACCGGCTGAGCCACCCGGGAGCCCCCTGAATGATTTCATCTTACTTGTAAACACATATTGCAAGGAAAGATAGGCTTTCCTAATTACAGGGAATCTGTGCAGTCCTGGACTGATGAAGTTAGATCAGTGAGATTGTTGTGACTTCAAGTACCCGGGCGGAAGGCGGGAGGCGGGGGGGCTGATACAAGTCTACAGGGGTAGACCAAACTACCAAGTAGTTTGGACCAAGTAGACCCTGGACGACGTAAAGTGGTGTAGCCCAGTCACCTCACTGTCCGCAGGGATTCTAGGTTGGTAGCGACGGGTGTGGGCAGGTGGACCCACTTCCTCCTGTTGGTCCATTTCTTCTCCAGGACTAATGCGCTTTAATCATTGTAGCTTTCAAATACATTTTTAAAAGTTCTTTAAATTTTTATCTTTTTATTTAAATTCAAGTTAGGTAACATATAGTGTAGTATTGGTTTCTGGAGAATTCAGTGATTTGTCTCTGACACACAACGCCCAGTGCTCCCCACAGCAGGTGCCCTCCTTAGTGCCGTCCCCGGTCTGGCCCATCCCTGCCCCCCCACCTCTAGCAGCTCTGTTCTCCATCGTTATGAGTCTCTTATGGTTTGCATTTTCATCTTACTTTATAAGATATATTTTTCATGTCTAGTAAGGCTGGTCCTCCTCACTGCTCTCTAACAGTGCTTTTCTGATTAGTATGTGTTCATTTTCCCCGGTGAACGTTAGTATCATGCTATTACCTCCCTCCTTCACCCCCTCCACTATTTGTGTTTACATTTGGATTACATTGAATTCCTAGATTAAGAGCGAGGCCTATATTTCTGTTTATTGAAGTCTTCCTTTTTATAAGGCAGCAGTTTTTTAAAATCCCAGTAGAAACCCTCCGCATTTGTTAAGGTTTTGTTTTTTAAATTTATTGTTATAAAAGGGATCCTTTTCCCATTACATGTTCTAACATTGTTTAAGCACTGTCAGCAAACTAAGTGGCCGTGTGAATTCTGAGTCTGGTGTTGATCGTGGATGATGTTACGTAGAAAAATGCAAGAAAGTCCTGACCGCCGATCAGCCATTAAAGGTGCAGCCGTGGCAGCAGAAAGAGTTCATGAATTCATATCCCGTGGTTTATATTGTCCCCAAATGCAGAGACTGTAAAGTTTAAACTTCCCTTTTTATTTTCATTTTAGGTGTTTTGTTTGTTTTGTTTGTTTTGTTTTAAGCCAGACTTTATCAGAGAAGTGATTTTGCTGGGTAACATTTGGAAGCACAGATAATAATAATCCTATGGAAATGTTTCTAAATTTCTTTGTAATCCTTCAAATTTCAATGAGGGATCCCAGTTCAGTGTTTTCCTTTCATTGTCTACTTCTAAAATCCTCACACTGGAGTATGTCATACCGGAGAATTCAGTTGCAATTACTTTATATCAGCTGCAGATAAAATACTCTTGCAGGGCCCCTTCTCATGGGTACGAATGTTCGATCAGGGGACACCGGGGGACTGTGACATCCTTGCTGCCCGTGGTGGGGCAATCGCACATTCACCCAGTGTGTTGGGCATTACTACAGAGTGTGATTGAAGAAGGACATCCGTGCCTGCTGCCAGCAGAAGAGCTCCCTGGTCCTGATGCTGAGGGCTCTGTTCGCGGAGCAGCCCCTGGGGTGCACACAGCTGTGAGCTTTGCTCCGACAGAGCACCTGGGGGGAGCTGAAGGCCCTGTCCTTGCAGGGTCTGCATTCCACTTCGATGGGGTCCTCTTGCTCTAACGGGACTCTTGAAGAAGAAAGGACATTGTTCGTATTTAATGACTTAAAGAGAAAAGCAGGGATCAGACTGGATTCCAGGTTTTGCTTGGCTTGTTTGATGATAAAGGCATACAACTCCTGTCACGATAGTGTTTTGTTACTACAGAATGCTTATGGTCCTGTGAGAATTATTCCTTTTGACTAAACCATATTGTGTTTAGTGCAATTTGAGTTTCTTTTATTCGTTTTCCCAATCCCACTAGCTTTTCTGTGTTCTCTTTCTTTTTTTTAAGCTTATTTAAGTAAGTGCTACACCGAAGGTGGGACTTGAACTCATAACCCCAACATCAGGAGCTGAGTGCTTCTCTGATGGTGCTCCGTCCATGTTCTTTCACTCACACTTCCGTGTGTCACACACTTGTATGTGTATAGCAAGCCTGGCAGGCTCCAAGTGCTGGTGTGCAAAATGAAAACTGAAAACACTATTATTTTATTTTTTTATTTTTAAAGGTTTTATTTATTTATTTGACAGAGAGAGAGACAGCCAGGGAGAGAGGGAACACAAGCAGGGGGAGTGGGAGAGGCAGAAGCAGGCTCCCAGTGGAGGAGCCCGATATGGGGCTCAATCCCAGGACCCCGGGATCACGCCCTGAGCCGAAGGCAGACGCTTAAAGACTGAGCCACCCAGGCGCCCCTATTCTATTTTTTTTAAAAGGTTTTATTTATTTGACAGAGAGTGCACAAGCAGGAGGAGCAGCAGAGGGAGAAGCAGGACCCAGGGACTCGGTCCCAGGACTCCCGGATCATGACCTGAGCTGAAGGGAGACGCTTCATGGACTAAGGCACCCAGGCGCCCCCGAACACATTTTTTAAAAGTATGTCAAATATAGGAATAAATAAAATTATTACAGTCAGACAGTAGAATGCAATATGGCAATTAAAGGAAATAAACTATGTCTGTGGCTGTTGACAAGAATAGGGGCCAAAATTCCAATGTTGGTTGAAGAAAGAAGTTGCTGAGTGTGTGGTATCATTCCTATAAAGTTTTAAGAGCACATTGTACTATTTATTACCGGAGATGTGACCATGTAGGTAAAGATAACGATAACGAGAGCAACTAATTTAATTCCCTCCCAGACCAGACTAGAAAGATTTTTAAAAATGCACAAACCCACAACAGCAAGGAAAATGGAAGGGCAGTTAACATTTTAGAAGCAGGAAAGCAGATTGGCTAAGGCTAATTGATTTTGCAAGTTTTGTCAGTGACAAATCTCAGTTCACACAGTGGATGGAAGGCAACAGCAGTTATGTCTGTGAGTGAGCGTGCAGGCGGCCGCGGAAACAAGGAAAGTTCGTGTAAGTTGTTTAAGAAGCACTTAGATTCTGGGGTCTCCGGCCCGTTCCTCACTGCTGGTTGTGATTGCTTCTCTGTCACAGGTGGATACTGGAGACTGTTCTCTAGAAAGGGTGGCTATACTGAGAGATGGTCAGCCCAGGGGAGGAGAGGCGTGCCATACTGAGATGGGATGCCGTGAGTGCATGCTCAGTGATTGCTGAGACTGCCCCCTCCGCTGTGCCGCCCCCATCCCTCAGAAAAACTGAGCAGTTCATGCAGAGTCCCCATATACCCCCTCCTCCTCTTCACAGTACAGTTTCCCTTATTAACACTTTGCATTAGTTTTTTGTTACATTTGTTACATGTTGTTACATTTGGTACAATCGATGCTAATGCTGATACATTATTTACTAAAGTTCATAGTTTACATTAGGGCTCACCCTTTGTGCTGTACGATTCTGTAGGTTTTGACAAATGTACAGTGTCCTGTACCCATCATGACAGTCCCATACATGACAGATTCTCTGCCCTGGGGGTCACTCTGCCTGTTCTCAAGTGAACCCAAGGCAACACTGATCCTGTTACTGTCTCTGTAGTTTGCTTTTCCCCAGGGTGTCATGGAGCTGGAATCACACAGTATGTAGCCTTCTTTCACTTAGAAGTATGCATTGAAGGCTCTTGCATGCCTTTTCATGGCTTGATAGTTCTTTTTAATTACTGAGGTTTGTTAATTCAATTAGCCTCCAGTTGCAAGTAAGACTGAACTGTGCTCTGTTCTTTATCAAAAGTGGTGCGTTTCTTTTATCTGAATGCCACGTAGTGTGATAAGTGAATTAAAGCAGGAGGTCGTTAGACGGAGGGGCCTGTTGCTCTGGCGGCTTATGTAAGTCGGCCAGACTCCGCCTACCGATGCTTCGAGGTTACAGAATTACATTCAGTGGTTGCAAACAGCCAAGGAGGCGTTAAGCTACAGACAGTCAGCACTTTCCTTCTCCTTTTTTTCTTTTTCCTTTAAGTAGGCTCCATACCCAGCCTGGAGCCCAGTGTGGGGCTCCAACCCAAGACCCCGAGATCAAGGCCTGAGTTGAGATAGGAGTCAGCTGCTTAACTCACTGACTTGATATGTGTTAGATAACTATAAAGCCGTGGGTCTGAAGCTCAACTTTTATTATTAATCATTAATTTCTAAAGTGTCAGAACAAAAGGAAAAGCATTTTAAATATCAGAACTAAAAAGCACATACTCAAAGAATAAAAGTCCTTTAAGTAAATGTAAGTTTGTGGAAACTCGTTGCATGGTCTGCCTTTTTCCTCCTTTCCCTACAGGTGTAGAAATACATTTTGGTTTTTGCAGTTAAGAACCAATGTCCCCTGCTGACAGAGCCTTTCAGTCTTCCCTCCACCTCACTGCCTCATTCTCTTTTTCTAGGTTTCTTTTTGTTCTTGTTTTTTGTTTTCTTTTTTTAGTAATTTCCACACCCAACATGGGGCTTGAACCTATGACCCCAAGATCAAGAGTAACACACTCTTCCAACTGACCAGCCAGGCACCCTTTGAGAACATAGACCTCTTCGCAGAATAAGAATTTAGGTGGACGGCACTTTCGGACAGCCCACAGATTGTGAAAGAAATCGTAGCAGTTCTCTCGGGGGGTCATCATTCCCTGTCCCCAGCATTCAGTTCCCAATCACTGCTCCGTCTTTCCTTGGGTCTTTACACAGAGCAGCTTGCTTGTAAGTGAATCCAGTGGGCGTAGGCAAGGCCACACGGCCGTGTACCAACTGCAACTGTTTTGGAGGATAACAGAAGGTCCGCACATCACTTCTCTGGATTTTGACGTGTGCAGAACAGTGCTCGCTTGGGCACGCGTACACCAGTGTTAAAGTGAACGGATCCGTGTGGGCCCCGCGCAAGGATGACATGTAAATTCAGGAAGCGTTCCATATCTTTAAAAGAAAAAAATTAAAAATTAAATCAAGCAGGAAATGCGGGTTTGACTAAGCTATCCTTGGACTAACTAAATTTCACCCTAACAGTTGAGTTCCTATCATTGTGAAGTCAATATTCCCCAGGGTAAAGCTTGTCTAAGATCTAAAAGTCAAGTTAAAATTCACATGAATGGTGGAGAGCTCCTGCTTCACTAAAAAGGAAGATACATTTTTAAAAGGGGCAGAATATTCAGCATAGAAAGTAGGTGCAGAGGACAGGTGACCAATGTCCCTGATAGCTCCATGGACGAGTGAGCACAAACGAGGCGAATGTGCTCCAGCAGCAGAAGGCGCCCAGGGAAACCACGGGACAAGTACCCAAACGCGACTTCTCTCTGCATCATTAGACCAGGACTCTTTAGTACAGAATTCAGCGAGTTCTCTGCTCTGGGATCCTTAATAAATTTGATGTAGAATTTGTGAAAATGACACAGTATTCCTATTTTAACTGCATTTCATTCAATTTTATTACAGATATCCCCCTTTCATGGAACATGAGATAAAAAGAGACTGTGTTTCACCACTTAAGACAGTGTGCCCTTCCTCAACATTATGAAGGGCATTTATGAAAAACCCACAGTGAACATCATCCTCAATGTTGAAACACTGAAAAAGCTTTCTCCCTAAGACCAGGAATGTGGCAAGGATGCCTCTCTCCCCACTATGCTATTCACGTTGTACTGAATGTTCCAATCAGAGCAATTGGACAAGAAGAATCTAAGGCCTCCGAATTGGGAAGGAAGTAAAAATGCAGTCTCTACTCACCGAGGACACGATCCCAAAGAACCCACAGGAGCTAACAAATGAACTCGGCAAGTTGCAGAGTACAAGACAGTCACACACAAGTCAGTTCCGTTTCTATCTACCGGCAGTGAACAGCAATCCATACAGACAGTTAAGAAAGCAATCCCAATTATAATAGCTTTTGAAGAATAAAATACCTGGGAATGAATTCAGCCAAGGAGGTGAAAGACTTGTACGCTGAAATCTATAAACATTCCCGAAAGAAAAGAAGAAAAGAGGACCCAGAAAGGACATCCAGGGTCCCTAAATAGGGAGACCAATGTTGTGACGGTGTTAATAGTACCCAGAGTGGTCTACAATCAATATAATTCCTATCAGGGTTCCAACAATCTTTTCTGCAGAAAAGAAAACGCCGTTCCTCCAATTCATACTACATTTCAATATGAATTGCTGAAGCGATCTTAGAAGAACAAAGGCGGAGGGCTCACACTTCCGATTTCAAAGCTTAGTGAAAGCTCAGGTAACCGAAGCTGTGTGGTTAATGGCGTAAGGGTGGACATACAGACCAGTGGAGTAGAATGGGGAGTCCACCAAAAAACAAATAATCCAATTTGAAAATGGGCAGAAGACCTGAATGTTCTCCAAAGAAGACGCATAGATGGCTAAGAGACACATGAAAAAATGCTCCACGTCACTCATCACCAGGGAAATGCAAGTCAAAACCACAAGGAGATGTCCCCTCACACCTGTCAGCATGACTAAAATCAAAACCACAGAAACAAGTGTTGGTGAGGATGTGCAGAAAAAGGAAACTTGTGCACTGTTGGTGGGAATGCAAACTGGTGCAGCCACTGTGGGAAACAGTATGGAGCCTCCTCAAAAAGTTAAAATAGAACTGCCCTAGACTCCACGTTTGTATTTACCCTCCAAATACAAAAACGCTAATTCAAAGAGATATAGCCACACCCGTGTGTGTTGCAGCCTTATTGACAACAGCCAAATTACGGAAGCAGCCCAGGTGTCTGTCGACTGATGAATGGATGAAGAAGGTGAGGTTCATGTACACAACGGACTATTACTCGGCCTCAGAAAGGATGAAATCGTGCCATTTGCAACAACACAGCTGGCTCTGGAGACTATTGCGCTACGCGAAATAAGTCAGAGAAAGACAAATGCCACATGACCTCACTCATGTGCAGTTTAAGAAACAAAACAAATGAACGAAAGGGAGAGAGACCAAGACACAGACTCTCAACTATGGAGAACAAACTGATGGTCACCAGAGGGGAGGTGGGCGGGGGATGGGGGACATAGGTGATGGGATCAGGAGCACACTTACCGTGGCAAGCACGGAGTCATGAATGGGACTGTTGGCTCATCATTACATTGCACCCCTGAAACCAATACAACACCGTATGTTAAGTATACCGGAAGTAAAATTTAAGAACTAATAAAAAGAATTGAGAGTTCAGAAACAAACCCATATGTTTATGATCAAATGATTTTTTAAAAAACATGAATAATGATTAAATGATTAAAAAATCATTTATATGTGTATTATTAGTTGTGATTTAAAATAATGATTAAATGATTAAAAAATCATTTATATGTGTATTATTGTGATTTAAAAACCTATAAAATTTTCCATCTTAACCATTTTTAAGTGTGGTAAGTAGTGTTAGTATATTTATATGGTGGAAGAGATCGGCAGAACTCTTTTTATCTTGCAAAATTGAAACTTTATACCCATTTGACGATTTCACATTTTCCTTTCCCCCACTGAATGGTAACCACCATTCTACTTTGTTTTTTCTGAATTGGACTGTCTTAGAAACTGTGTAAGTGGAATCATACAGTATTTGTCTTTTTGTGACTGGCTTATTTCACTTAACAAGCTCAAGGTTTATCCATGTTGTAGCATGTGACAGGGTTTCCTTCCTTTTTAAAACAAAGTAATATTCCATTGTATGAATATACAGATTTTGTTTATCCATTTATCCTTCCAAGGATATTTGGGTTTCTTTCACCTCTAGACTATTGTGAATAATGCTGCTATGAACATGGGTGTGCTGCTGCTTTCAATTCTTCTGGATCTATACCCAGAAGTGGAATTGCTGGATCATTTTTTTAGTGGTACTATTTTTAATTTTTTGAGGAACCTCCCCGCTGTTCAGATCCATTTATGGCATTTGCACTCGTGCTAAAAACTGAACCCATCACGACTCAACTAACAGAAGTTGCTCCGGAGGACAGTTCAGTTTAGGACAAAAGCCTTCGTGCCTTCTGTCTTTATTTAGGCTTCTCTCTGCGATCGCTGTTTGGGAGGTAGTGCTGTATTTATGGTAGCTAAAGGAAATCTGGAGAACACTGATTTCAAACCACGTACAAAGCCCCAGTCATAGGGAATCCTGTGCCTAGAAATTCAACCCACCCTTACCCCCTTTTCACTGATTTTTTCAGTGAACCCTTCCCCTCCCCCCCCCCCAAAAAAAAGTTCAGTGACCTGAGCTTAGGGAAGAGCAGGTGTCTCCAGGTTGTCCAGGAGTTAGCAGTTTCTCCTGCCAGGATTACTCTGCCTGAAGACCCCGCCCCCCATCCGTGTTCCTGATCTCAGCCTGTCGCTTATCCCCCTTCCTAGGACTTGTAACAAATTTTGGTCATTGTGTTTCTGTCTACTTGATGTCATCTGTCTACTAGAAAGGAAGCGCCTTGAGGACACACCTGCTACTTGCGTCTTGTCCGTCGGTGAAGCAAGTGTCGCACAGCAGACAGCTCGCGTGCGCTTGTTAAATGAGAAGGAAAAGGCTGCTCAGCGGACCGGAGGGAACCATACACGCCTTACCGGCCGGCAGCGGAAGAAAATAGCGACCACGAAGGGACTCGAACCCTCAATCTTCTGATCCGGAATCAGACGCCTTATCCATTAGGCCACGCGGCCAGTTGGTAGGTCTGTTTTACTACGTTGGGTATAAAGAGTGTATGGCGCAGTGGGGGAGGGGTCCTTCCCGCGGCCCGTGCTGGGGATGCTGCTACTACAGAGCTGCTCGAGGTTAGCTCCACCGACAGCAGAGCTACGGACCCTGCAGGGCCCGCGAGAACGCACAGCTGAACCACCGACAGTGCAGAGCCCGCGACCGCGCACAGCTGAACCACGGACCCTGCAGGGCCCTCAAGGACGCACAGCTGAACCACGGACCCTGCAGGGCCTGCGAAGGCGCACAGCTGAGCCACGGACCGTGCAGAGCCCTCAAGGGCGCACAGCTGAGCCACGAACCGTGCAGGGCCCGCGAGCGCTCACAGCTGAACCACGGACAGTGCAGAGCCCTTAAGGACGCACAGCTGAACCACCGACCCTGCAGGGCCCACGAGGACGCACAGTTGAGCCACGGACCGTGCAGAGCCCTCAAGGGCGCACAGCTGAGCCACGAACCGTGCAGGGCCCATGAGGGCTCACAGCTGCACGTCAGGAAAGGCAGGCTGGCTGCTGGAGGGGAGCATCACTGAGGCGTTGACCGATGCTCGGAGAGCCGGCGCAGGTGCGCGGGGCTGATGCTGCCACCTGCTTGGGGCCCGCCTGGGGCCGCCTGGAGGCCTCGAGGGCGCTGCGGGCCGGGGAGGCCGCACAAGCCCGGAGGAAGGCTGGCCACTCCGTGTCTGTGAACTCCGGGGACAAGGAGTGGAACTGTCCTCGACGCGGCGGTGTCCCCTGACTCGTTTGCGGCTTAGTCCACCGAGCAGCAGCGGTTTGGAAAAGCTTCACGGCCACCAGGAGTGTGGGTGGAACAGGGGAGGTGTGAATCGTCCAACCCTAGAAGTAAAGCAGTAACCCCCGTCTGTCCAGGGACTTGATGGTTGGGTCCCTTGAAAATGACGAGTTGTTTGAAGCAAACCCAAGTCAGAGCAAAGTTCTCTCCTCCGCTCTCCCACTCTCCCACGGAGAGGGCCTCTCCTGCCAATGTCGCCCATGTCTGCAGGTTTTCTCCAGCAGTATCTTCCCTGGGGATTAAGGCAAAACCCACATTCTGGCCCAATCCTCCGGTCAGCATTTTTGGAGTGCCTGCTGGGGAGGGCTGGGGTCCAGGCACCCGGACCAGGGAGAGACGCGCGTGCGCGGAGGGTGTCCCAGAAGGAGCGCAAGATGCGTCCTAATAACACGTGGGTTATAGAAATAGCTGCAGAGCACAAAAAGAGACAGAAATATCCCAATTCATTTTAGGAAGGTAGTGTAGGGGAGGAAAAAGTGACCCCTTTGGGTCTCTGGCTGTGTCCAAAAATTAAAAGGACAAAGAGATTAACAGGAAGAAAGTATGGAAATTTATTAGATGTAAGTTTTGGGTGACATGGGCACCTTCATGAGGAAGTGAAGACCCTAAGAAACGGTGTAAGCTGAATATTTTTATGCTGGGTTTGATGAGTGGGTAGCCAGAGAGAAATGGTATACGTCAAAAAGTATGGGGTAAGTGTAGTAAATTGGGCGAGGCTCAGCAAAGCCTGTTCGTTAGGATTCTTCTTGATTTTCCTTTGTTTTCTGGACATTCCTTTCCTCTCAGTACAGGGAAGGGGCCTCTCACTAGATGGTCTTATGACCTATTTCGCGGGTAGGAGAAATGGCTTCTGCCATTTTGGGGGGATCATGCCCTGAACCACACCATATCCCTTGGGTAAAAGGTGAAAGATTTGCAATTCCTGTTCACCAAGCATTGTCACTCTAACATATTTATTTCTGCAAGGAGTGGGGGTCCTCAGTCAATTACTTTCGGAATAGGGCCGTGAGAAAATAATTTCAGTGAAATGCAAGATCTAACCACGGAAGTTCAAACCTCCAGTCTAAGTAATGCTCTGCCAACTGAGCTATTTAGTGATTCAACGTTATGTGGATTCTTTGCTCAAGGCAATCTTCCAGTAGATTGGCTTCCCAGACTGCTAGTATCGACCAGGGAAAGTGCCCAAGCCCTGGGGAGGGCTGGATGGACAGAGACGAATGTGTCCTCTGTTTTCAGCAACCTAAGTAATGGCTGGGCCCACTTGCCACAAACCTCACTGAAAAAAAGCTTCACACGTTCTCCCTAAATCTATTGGACCCTAACTTCTGTCTCTCTCCCCTTCCCCTCCTTTGCCTGATTAACAAATTTTCCTTCCCCCATTCATAATTAGAAATCAACATATTTGCACTGCCTTAAAAGTAACTTTAGGGCTAAAATCTTAGAATTTATACTTCAGAGAGCAAACAAGGAAATGTGAAGGAAGGGGGAAAAAAGGGAAGACATTCCTACATTATAATATTTACATCTACAGCTATCTATAGCTGTCTAATCCCAATTTGTTAAATCACAGGGCTGCAAACGTTTCTG